>NC_041223.1:13296950-13399490 GCF_002837175.3 Physeter macrocephalus | reverse complement strand
ACGTGTGTTAGTTTCTGCTTTACAACAAAGTGAATCAGTTATACATATACATATATTCCCAGATATCTTCCCTCTTGCGTCTCTCTCCCTCCCACCCTCCCTATCCCACCCCTCTAGGTGGTCACAAATCACCTAGCTGATCTCCCTGTGCCGTGTGGCTGCTTCCCACTAGCTATCCACCCCACGTTTGGTAGTGTATATATGTCACGCTCCTTTACTGAACACCCTCCTAGACTTCCCCCACCTCCACCCCTACTTGACTGATCTGTGTCTCGGCTTGCTCTAGGGCCTTCCTCTCTAGCTACACCCTGCCTTTGAGTACTAGTGATCTTCAAAGTGTATTCCTCGGGCTTGTGCTGGTCTGCAAATTGTTCCTTATTGGTCTCTGATGAGAGATATGTTTAGAAATTGAGAGGAAGACTTAGAAACTTTTATAGCAGTTTGGCGTTGCCTTGGCATCCAAGCACATTAGTTAGTTGGACTTTGTATGTTTTATTTTATTTGTAAAGTAACTCATTTTTGTTGGATTTTACAGAAGTATTAGTCCGCGCACGGTGCATTGAAAATAAAAAAGTCCTTCATCAAAAATGGTTTGAGCAGCACTGAATTCTGTATAACTCCCGGATTTATATCTCCACCGGATCTCTTCCAGAGCTCTTTTATGTCAACTACTTTTACATCTTCACTTGAAGATAATTATAATAGCTTTTACTGAACAATGACTGTGTGCCAGATTCTGAGGTAAATGTTTCACATAGATTTCTTGTTTTCTCTACAAGATAGATACTATTATTATGTTTAACAGGCACCTCAAAAGCAGAACTCCAAATATCTAACCCCTCCAAACCCATTTCTCTTCTGTTTCCACACAGTCACTCCAGACAAAAATTTAGAAGTTATCCTTGTTTTGTCTCTTTCACCCGTACATCCAATTAATTAGCATGTCATGTTGTCTTCAAAATGTAGCCCCAGTTCATCTACTTTTCTCCCTTCCCATTGGTATAACCTTAGTCTAAGCCTCTGTCAACACATTCTCCAAACAATAGCTATGTGATCTTTTGAAAACATAGCCAGATCACGTCATGCTTCAGCTTTAAACTCTCCAGTGAGATTCCATTGCACTTTAAGTACAAACCCTAATCCTTAGCACAGCATAGAAGTATCTATTTAATCTTGTCCCAGTCTATGTGGGACAACAGCCACATCGGGCTGTTTCTTGAATAAGTCTAACTTACAGTACTTGCTGTTCTTTTTGTCTGGATTCCTCTGACCGCCCCCCCTCCCCCACAGTAGGTTCCTAAGTATCCCACAAGTCTCTGCTCAGATATCACCTACTCAGATAGGCCTTATCTAACCAACCACCCAATGTAATCTGCTCCAGTGTTCTTCTCCGTTGGATCCCCTTGCTTTATTTTCTTCCAGACATTTTTCACTATCTGAATCAGCTTGCATTTGTTTACTTGTTTATTATCTCCTCATCCCCCTCTACGATAGAGTCTCTCAAGAGGGTTCCCTACATTTTTCATTGTTTTATCTCTAATGCCCAGAATGGGATTTGACACATTGTGCATACTCAGTAAGTATTTAGTGAATGAATGCGTAACTGAATGAATAAATAACACACTTAAAAAGTATTCTTTATTTTTCCTGACACTTCTTCTTGGATCTCACTGCTGCCTGTCAGAATCTGTTGGTTCCCAGAAGTGCACAGATAGACCATATTGTTTCCCCTGCCCACCCTGTCAAAGACGGCTCCATGGAACGATACACGCCTCAACTAGATGCCAAAGTAGTGTTCCTAGAACCAACTTTAAAACAAACATACCTGATAAGAAAGACATCTTACTTCTGTGAACTTCCCTAAGTTGTAATAATGGCTGTGTGGGCAATTGTTTGCACCTATGACAACTTGGCTGTTCTGCTACTCATTTACTTGCTGAATTCAAATGCAACCCCTCGGTGACTTTCTTTCCTAGTTGTAGCTTGTTGTGTAATCCTTTGTGTATTAGCCAGAATCTACGGCGATAGCACTCTAGGAACTGGACACGTTGCCATGTTCTGAGTGTTAGAGAGATGGGTGGAACCAGCCACTACTTTAATGACCTTCATCACTTGCAGCCTCCGTGTGTATATCTGGGTCTTAGGAAATATCTGGAGTTCCAATGATATCAAATGATGGATAGGTCAATAATTCAACTCAATAAACTTTATTAATGTCTACTACAGCCTGGCATAATGTCTTCAAGTTTTTTGCAAAAAATGTAAATGTCATATAAAATGATTATAAGTGACTCAGAAATGGATTTCATTTTATTTTGGCCATGGGGATGCCTTCTCTTCTCTTTATACAGCATTTCAGAGCTCACTGGGTTTATCATCACTAAACAGCTGTGTGGTAAATATGAAAAGCAGCATTTGATCATGAATATTTCCATGACATTATGAATGTGTTTTTCAAGTAGAGAGAATCCGGATGCAGCAGCAGATTTTGCTATAGGAGGCAGACAGAAGATTTGAAGACAAAGTATGTGCAGACGAGATACTGGAAAAACACAGAGCGTCATAATATTTATAGCACATTTACTCATAATTAAGGGTATTTGTCATCATTAGGAGACATGGAATCTACCTCAGTTAGTTTGGTATCCTCCAAAGGTTATTTCAGAAGGAAATTAGGTAACATCTTTACATTTTATTCTCTCTTTTCCCACATGCTCATTTATTTAAAAACAACTGCTTTACCTTTGAAAAGTGGAGGGAAAAGGAAGAGGTTCGTTTGAATCTAGGAAACCCTGACTGCTCCATCTGGACAGACTTCTCCAGAGTGACGTGTGGAAGGATAGTTCAAATATGACCACTTACACATGCTTTTTCTTTATTTTTAGTAAGTGGGGCTCCTCATGTTTCTTCGGCTAGTTTCATTCAAACTTCTCAGGGAAATTATTTAGGTGGAAACTGAGTCACTTTGCTGTACACCTGAAACTAACACAACATTGTAAATCAACTATACTTCAATTTTTAAAAAGTGATAAAGTAAAAAAAACAGAAGTGTGCAGAATCAGAGGAGACAAAAAAAAATACTTGTATTTCTTCATTAACATTTGAAGGAGATGAGAGAAAGGAAAGACAAGACAGTCTACCTCCCAAATATATAAAATGAGACATAATTAGAGTTACACATTTTATATATACTTTATTTTTAAATAAATCGTTAGTTATTAATGTCTCCTTAATTGTTTAACTGACCATCATTGAACTGAAAGGGCTCAATATTATTCTTTCAGAATAGCATTAGTGATTGTATAGGGTGATTGGCATTTTTCACATTTCAATTGAATGAGTCCACTGAAGTAGATATAATAAATAACTTCATGTGATTTTTGTCAGTTATGCCCAATTTTGTACACCATAAACTCTATATATCGTCAAGCCATTCCCACAAAGGTTTGACAATATAGAGGTGTTTTTGAGTCACACCAAGTACTTTATAGACGTTCTCAGTAGATGGACTCTGCATGCTCATGTTCTGCTCAGTACAACAGATCTATCATGTAATGTTGGACAGCAGTCCTCTGCTCCCCCATGGAAAAAGAGTGAAATGTTTATCTCACTTAGAGAATATAATGATGATCAATGATTACAGTCAGATTCTTTGTAGATGGAGAAAAGTTCCAGAACTTCATGGTCAATGTTGTATTGTTTTGAGATTTTTAACGGGCCGTAAATGATGGTTGCAGGATTATGGAATAGGCTTCTGCTTTGTCAGACCTACTTCCAGAGCTGGATGGAAGGAAGAGGGGAGACAGGCAGTGGTTTAATTTCTCAACCGTCTTTGCTATGTTTTGGCTCATGGCAGAGCAAGTATAAAGTCAGAGGTGCATAAAGTCAACACAGACCTTTGTATATATGTGTATGGAGAGGGATAGTTTGCTAAAGATGTCTAGTATCCAGAAGGGCCCAGGTGACTAATTTTTGAGTTCCATATTGAAATATATATAAGTTGCAGATCAGAAAAATGTATACTCACATTGCAAAAGCCTTCTTAATGTCTCCATGAGTTCTTGATTTTCTGTGAACTAGCTTTGCAGTGTGAATATGTTAAAATATGATATGAAAATACTTTACAGTCTCACCTGTCTTCACATTTGAATATTAGTAGCATTTACCTAATCCTGAATGATTGCCTATTCGAGTTTCTTCCAACTATTCATTCATTCATTCACCCATTCACTTACAAAGCTCTTAGAAAGCATCTGTACTGGCATTCTGGGGGATAGAAATGCAGTGGAAAATATTGTACCTTTCATTGAGAATTTATAATTCAAGTGAGATAGGCTTTACATACATGAAGTTGCCAGAGGAAATCAATGAGAACACTTAAGATAATGTGCTTTTATCTTTTCTTTCCCGGAGGTAGGCCAGAGAATGATGAAAAAGGAAATTGTATGTTTTACAGTCAGAACTCTCAACTGCACAGCATAGAAATGACACAGGATCAAAGCAGCCCATGGAATTGCACACGTAAAACTTTCTTTGTATTGCACGGGACTGGTTTAGAATGGCTTGCAGATTTGCAATAAGAGTTCAAAGGAGAGATTGAGTATATCACATATTTAAATAGAAAGTTACTGGTTATACTTTTGGTTGACGGCTAGTTAGAAAATATTAAGAACCTTCAATATGCAAGGCATTATGCAGGGCTCTGTGAAGGTTGCGTGGACGAATCAGAACATAAGAAATGAAGCGGTGAGTAGCATAGAGTCCAGAGAGATCATGCTCAGGTGCTTATGAGTGACTGTGGCCCTCTGAGTGACCAGCAAAGAATAGAGACCAATTGTATATGCTGAGATGTGCAGAAGGGCATTTGGGCTGGAAACCACAATATGGTATCAAGATTGTGTGTTGGTTCAGTGAGAATTACAGGATATGTACAGGAAAACTTGATTAGGATGGCTTATATAACGTTATAAAGTTTTAAATGTCAGTTGAGGCTACATTGTGGTGAGAGAGGAGTTAAAATCTCATATATGGCAAATTCATTGTATCTCCACACCAACTCTAATTAACTACTACTAGTACTGTGTTGAGTAGAATTCTGAGGCCACATCGAAGATTAAGGAAGAAATATGATGGTGATTATTAGCAATATCTGATACGTTATATTTGTCTAGTATTTGAAATCTCCCTTCTAGTCAATTAGGAGTCAAAGGAATTTGAAAAAGGGGGAACTGTCCATATTCAGGACAATAGTTCTTAAAGAACTCTCAAACTGTTGTTTTCCCTTTAAAGTCAGTACTCTGGAAACAATAAATTCACTTGATAAATAAGCTGGGATAATGCAAATTGATCTCTAAATTTCTTTCTTGAGATTTGATAAATGCATATTAAAGGCTCTGAAAAGCTCCTTGACAAGTTCTGAAGCAAGGAACAAAACAAATAGGAATCCCTAACCGTATGGGGCTTATATTCTAGTAATAGAGACAAACACAAATCAAGGTAAATAAGTAAAATGTATAGTAAGTTAGATAATTATGTGATATGGGGGAAAAGTAAATCAGTAAAAGAGGACTGTGTGTGGGCATGTGAGCTGGAAAGGATTCTGAAATTGTACATAGGGTAGCAAAAAGGCCTCATTGAGAAGGTGCTATTTGAGAAAAGATACGATGGAAGCAAGAAATTGAGTTAGCGGATACCTGGAGAAAGAACATTCCAGCAGAGGTATCAGCCAGTGCAAAGGCACTGAGGTGAGAGTATGTCTGTCATCGTCACAACAGCAGTGAACACATGGGGGGAGTAGTATGAGATGAGGTTAGAAAGAGAAAGAGAAGGTAATCATGTACTGCCTTGTAGCTCAGGATGTGGGCTTCTACTTTCGGAGAATTGGAGAGCCATCAGAGGGTTCTGAATAAAGGAGTGCCACGAAGGAAGCCATAGCCTCTGAGAAGATTATTTGCAATGTGTATATAACACAACTTCCAAAAAAACGACTAATTATCAATAAGAAAAAGACAACAACCAAATAGAAAATGGGGCAAAATGAGAATAGGACCGCTCTGGCTATGGCCTGGGGGAGGAGGGCCAGAGCAGAAGCCAGCAGTAGGGTTAGGGGACTATTGCAGTTGACTCCATGACGGATGATGGTGGTGCGGGCCAGAGTCGTACCAGTGGAAGTCTTCAGGAGCAGTCAGATGCTTCATACATTTTCAAAGTGGAGTTTACAGGATTTGCTGACTGTTTGGATGTGTGGTATAAAAGGATTTGAGGAATCAAGGATGACTCCACTAGTTTTGGCCTGATCACTGAAACTTGCCTTTAATAATGATGTGCTGGACGTCCTTCTTCCACAGCCCACCTATCCCCACAGCTGAGACCAACAAATTACTATAAACAGGCTTAACCAACAGTTCTTACTCTTGGTCCAAAGAGCAAGAGCTTTCCAGAAAGAGGCCATACCGAGAGACCTGTAGGCAGAGCCTGCTGGCTCTGCATCTATAGCCTCTCTAGGCGCAGCTCTGACCTTGAATCCTGGCTTCAGACCGTCTCCTTTTGTTTTTGCTCCTTTTGCCTCTGAATGCCTACTTTGTTTGTCTGGAATAGGAGTGCCACTCTATTACTCAAGTTCTTAAAAGGAAGGAGGTCCTGCTTTAGTGCTGCACTAACTGCTACCTGCTTCCAAAGTCCTTGCTGCCAAACACCGGCCAGTCTGCTTGTCCATCTATTTCCTGTGGCCGAGTTCTTGACACCGAGATCTGCCTAGCAGCCAGGACGTCTGCCTGTTGCCTACTGCTGGACCTCTCTGATGCTAGCAACTTGCCATCCTGGCCTGGACCCTTGCCTGTTCCCTGCTGTCACCATCCCCTAAAGCTCTGTGGCTTTTCCCATGTGTTCACTTCTTTCCAGCTCTTAAGATAATTCATTCATTTAAGGATTCATTCATTCATATCTGCATTCATGCATTAAATTAACATTTACTGAGGGCTAACTCTGAGTCCTCCACCTGTTGGAGACCGTAGGTAATAGGTGAATAATACATCAGCTCTAGTTCCTATGTCCTAGAGAATCTCTCAGAGTCTAGAAGGATGTGGCCTAATGAGGAAGACAGACATGTAAACCATATTTATAGTGAATGGTGACCATTGCCCTCCATCTACAATCATCTTTTAAAAACGGAGGCATTTTGCTGCTATACAAAGAGCGTGGTGCAGTGTTTTACAGCCGGGAATTGGAATTCATCTGATGGAGGCTAGAGTTTCAGCTCTCCCCTTCACTAGCTGGGTGACACTGGCAAGTTGATTTACTTCTGTAGCTTGAGTGTTTTCACCTTTGAAATGGGAATAATAACTAGACGGTTTACAGGACTGTGGTGAGGATTACATAAGACATGCATGGAAAGTGCTTTATCATAGCTTCTGACACATACTAAAGCACAATCAATTTTATCACGCCTTCACTTTTCTTCTCTTCCTCCTCCTACCTCTCCTAGCAGTCTAAGTGGGAGTGATAGGAACCAGGAAGAGAATCCTTGGCATGAGGGAAACATTCTCTGATCTCAGGGGCTTGGGTTAGAGGTCTAGGACTCTCCGAGCGCCCTGTACTGATCTGAGTCATAATGTTGTTTAGTCATTACCTATTTATTTGGTCGTCTCCCTCATGAGACTTTTGTTCCTTGTGGGCAAGGACTTTGCTTCCTCAGCGTCTTGCTCAGTGCCACATATGAAGAAGTACCGGTAAATATTTGTTGAATTAAAACAAAAGGATGACAAGGCGTCCCATTGGTGGTGCCAACTGCATTAAATTTGAAAGAAGGAACTTACCACATGAAAGAGGAATAAGACTGCTTCAAGCACTGAGAATAATGTGAGCAGAGCTCTGTGACAGGGCACCTCCAATGCGTTCAGGAAATCTCAGGTTGTGCTGGAATCACCTATCTATCTGTCTGTGCACGGCATAAGCTTTTGAATTTTGAAAAGTGGGCAGAAGCCAGATCCAAAAGGACCTTGTATGTATAATAACTGAAAAGTTTGGACTTTTTTATGGGATGCAGAGCATGGAAGGATATGAAGTGGGGCCCTTGGGGCTTTTCATGATCTTGTCCTTACTTCCTTTTTTCTGACTTTTCTCCTTGACTGACAGTTTATGCTCCAGGAACACGAAAATGTTTGTACACCATCCCTTCCCCACCCCTCAAACATCACAGTGCTTCTGTTTCCTGCTTTGTTTCTTTGCTTATGTGGTTCTCACTTCCCCCTGTTCACCAGCAGCCCCCAGGGCCCCCAGGGACCCCTCTCTACAGGCTATTATTCATCCTGTAGCCCAGATGTCACCATTTCCAGAAAGTCTTCCCGAGTTCTGAGTTTCTTAACTCTCAGGCAGTCATTTGAGTTCACATTCAATGAGTGCCCACTGTGTGTCAAGCACCCTGGTGTTTACTTTATGTCTATAATTTGATGTAACCCTCAAAACTCTATAAAATAGGTGCTATTGTCTTTTTTTAGAAATTGAGCAAACTGATATACTTTTGGGGGGATTTAGTCTACATTTTCAGATGAGTAAAAAAAAAAAAGAAGCCTAGATAAATTATCTAGGGTTAAAGAGTGGCTGAGCTATGGCCCTTGATGCAGGGTCTATAATCCCCACTGGCTTTGAACTTGAACACTACACTTCGCTATCTACTTTTTTTTTTTTTTAAGCAGTATCAGTTTGGTAGAATACTAGGTTGACAGCTTTTTATTTGACCTTTCTGTGTCAAATCCCTTTTAACCATTCCTTGATGATATCTTGGGCAGATTCCATAATTACCTGGTCACTTTCCATTATTAAACTCACCCAGCCCAGTTTAAGTTTTTATCTTTTTCAAAACCCTTTTTCTTCCCATGCAGGACAGGCTCTTGGCACCAGAGACTTGGAATGAAGACAGGGCACAGCCTGCTCTGTCACTCTGTCCCCAACCTCCTCTATCTAGGAGCCACCGGGTTGGAAGGAGTCAGGGAGGAGAAGTGTAGAGAAAGTGTAGAGAAAAGGGCGAACATCTCTTTACTTAACTGGTCTTGGCTGCCGTGCTCTCCTTGTTGGTGTATATGCTTTGGAGACAGACACGAATGGGCTGGCATTTTCATGTGGATGGCACCGGTCCAGATGCTGCTGTCTGTGAGCACGTGTGGGTTCTCAGGAGGGCCGTGCAGGGACACCCACTGTACAGTTCCCTTATATCCCTTCCAGCACTTCCACAACCCCTCTCACACCAGGTCCTGCCACTGATCGTCTCCCCACAGAACCCTGTGGCTGGAATCTTCTCACTGAGTGGAAGTCCTCTCGGCTGGGACGCCAGCAAGTTGGCTCCAACATAAAAGTTTCACTATGTCCACACGATGGTGAGAAATTCACACAACATTGTTATCCCCAAGGGTAGAGAGTGCAGAAAGGTGTCCTGTCACTTGTACTCTCTGTCATCCATCTAGTCATGGGGTTGAGGAGCAAATCTACAACCTTAGCAGATGTCCAATCAGGGTACTAAGGTGATGTTCCTCTAGAGCATCACCCCTAGTCTATGGCTTTGCCTTTAAAAATATTTCTATACATATATCATTCATAATAACGTATATGCACAACTTAATGAACAAGAATAAAAATAATAAAAGTAACTGCCATGCATTTACCATTTTGAGAATTAAAACATTTCCCAGTACCTCAGCTGTCCCTGAGTATGCTCTCTGTTTCTGGATTTTGTGTTAACGCATTCTTATACATTAAAAGAAATTCCTAGCACCTGTATATTGTATTCGTTTTCTATTGCTGACATAGTAAATTACCACAAACTTGTGGCTTAAAAAATACGAATACATTATCTTACAATTCTGTAGGTTTGGGTTCTGACATGGATTTCACTGGCTATAAAATCAAAGTTTTGATAGGGCTGCATTTCTTTCTAGAGGCTCTAGGGGAGAGTCCGTTTTCTTGCCTAGTTTCTGGAGACCACCGGTTACGAAACGCACGGCCATGGGCCCAGTGCACAGTGAGGCCATACAAACCAAAACGTCGGAGGTTGGAGCAGAGAAAGGTTTATAGCAGGGCCACGCAAGGAAACAGTGGCTCATGCCTTAGAAACGCTGAACTCCCCGAAAGCTTTCAGCAAAGCTCTTTTGCAGGAAAGGTGAGGAAGGGGCATGGTTAGTTGTTGCAGACTTCTTGGTGTCAGATCCTTTGTTCCTGAGGTCAGGTCAAGGTCAAGTCATGATGTTCCTGTAAACCTCCACCAAAACAAATGTTTTTCTCTGTTCTGACAAAACGGGCAAGGTCCCAAGGCTCAACTGTCGCCCTCCAAGGTCCAGGCCCTGGCTGAGAAGAGAGGGTCCGTGCGAGGGCCGGTTACCCTGCCCGGGAGCGGCCATCCAGCACCCGGTCTGCATCCTCCTGCCACAGTGCCCAGGCCCAGCTGAGGAGGAAGATCTCAGCTGCTGGCACCCTCAGGGCCAGGTCCCCAGACCCTGCCCAGCCGTCGTCACTGAGGGAGCCAGGCGCCCAGGACCCCCCCGGCCCTCAGGCTTCTCGGGTCACCCCAATGGAGGCTGGGTTGCACGGACTGAGACCCATGGAGATGGCCACTACCATCAGGTCACAGAGCTGGGGGTGGGGAAGAGGTTCGCTGATGCTTCAAGGCCTGGGCCTGGCCAGGGATTGCTGTGGCCAGGCCTCCGGAGCTCTGCAGGACACAGCCTCCCGCCTGTCCCCGGAGTCCCCCAGCTCACCCGCCAACCCGAGGCCAGAGGGCCTGGAGGGCCCTGGGGGGAACCTCGATCCGCCTCTCTGCCATGAGGACCCCTGCAAGGCTGACAGTTGGTAGAGAGGGACCTCTAACCGCTGCACTAGGATCTCCGCCCCTATTACACCTCCACATTCCTTGGCTCATGGTCTTCTTTCATCTTTCAAGCTAGTAATGCAGCATCTCTCTGACCCTTCTTCCTTGGTCACACTTGGTCTCCCCCTAAGGGACTTTGTCACTTAGTCTCCTTCTGACCACAGCTGGAAGAGACTCTCTGCCTTTAAAGATCCATGTAATTAGATTGGACCCACCAGGATGACCACCCCATCTCAAGGTTCTTAACTTAACCACACTCTCCAAGTCTCTTTTACCAAGTAAGATATATATTAACAGTTTTGGAGGATTACATCCTTGGAGGACATCTTTGGAGGGGGCATTATTCTACTTACCACATATACGTACTGCTAAAAACATTTTGTAAAGTTTTGCCTGTTTTCACCCCTTATACAAACAGAATTAAACAGTGTGTGTTCTTTTGTGACTTGCTTTTTTTCACTTAATATTAGATTTTGAGTTTATCCATGTTGATGTATGAGATGTAGATTTATTTTCATTACTATATAGTATTCTATTGTAAGAATATACTATGCCATAATACAATGAATATAATGTACCATTTATGTATCCATTCTGCTGCTAATAGACATTTTAGTAGAGTCATCCCTCAGTATCTACGGGGGTATGGATTTCAGGATACCCATAGATAGCAAAATCCACGGATGCTCAAGTTCCTTGTAGATATCTTTTTATCGTGCTTCAATTTATTACACTTCAAAGATGTTGCATTTTTTTTTACAAGTGAAGGTTTGTGGCAACCCTGCATCAAGCAGGTCTATCGGTGTCATTTTTCCAACAGTATTTGCTCACTTCATGTCTCTGTGTCACATTTTGGTAATTCTTGCAATATATCGAACATTTTCATTATTACTCTACTCGTTACGGTGATCTGTGATCAGTGATCGTTGATGTTACTGTTGTAATGGTTTGGGGGCATCACAAACTGTGCCGATATAACCTGACAAACTTAGTGAGTGTTGTGTGTATTCTGACCCACTGACCAGCCATCCCCTTCTCTCTCCCTCTCCTCAGGCCTCCCCATTCCCTGTGACAGAACAGTGTTTAAATTAGGCCAACGAATAACCCTACCATGGCCTCTAAATGTTTAAGTGAAAGGAAGAGTCGCATGCCTCTCACTTTAAATCAAAAGCTAGAAATAATTAAGTTTAGGGAGGAAAGCGTTTCTAATGCTGAGATAGGCTGAAAGCTAGTCCTCCTGGGCCAAAAAGCCAAGATGTGAATCCAAAGGAAAAGTTCTTGGAGGAAATTAAAAGTGCTACTCCGGTGAACATGTGAATGATAAAAAAGTGAAACAGGCTTACTGCTGATATGGAGAAAGTGTTAGTGGTCTGGGTAGAAAATTAAACCAGCCACCACATTCCCTTAAGCCAAAGCTGAACCCAGAGCCAGTCCCTAACTCTCTTCAATTCTCTGAAGGCCGAGAGAGGAGAGGAAGCTGCAGAAGCAAAGTGTGAAGCCAGCAGAGGTGATTCATGGGATTTAAGGAAAGATGCCATCTTCTCCATAACATCAAAGTGCAAGGAGAAGCAGCAAGTGCTGATGGAGAAGCTGCAGCAAGTTATCCAGAAGATCTAGCTCAGATAATCAATGAAGGAGGCTACACTAGATTAGAGATTTTCGATGTGGATGAAATGGCCTTCTATTGGAAGATGCCACCTAGGACTTTCATAGCTAGAGGCAAGAAATCAATGCCTGGCTCCAAAGCTTTAAAGGACAGGCTAACTCTCTTGTTAGGGACTAATGCAGCTGGTGACTTTAAATTGAAGCCTGTGCCCAGTAAATTCCAGTAAATTTTGGAATATACCATTCCAAAAATCCTTGGGCCCTTAAAAATTATGCTAAATCTACTCTGCCTGTGCTCTAGACATGGAACAACAAAGCCTGGATGACAACACATCTGTTTACAACACGGTTTACTGAATATTTTTATCCCACTGACGAGAACTACTGCTCAGAAAAATAGATCACTTTCAAAATATTACTGCTCACTGACAAAGCACCTGGTCACCCAAGAGTTTTGATGGAGATGTACTATGAGATCAATGTTGTTTTCATGCCTGCTAACACAATATCCATTCTGCAGCCCACGGATCAGAGTAATTTCCACTTTCAAGTCTTATTATTTAAGAAACACTTTTTGTAACCCTATAGCTGCCATAGGATAGTGATTCCTCTGAGAGATCTGGGCAAAGTAAATTGAAAACTTCTGGAAAGAATTCACCATTCTAGATACCATCGAGAACATTTGTGATTCATTGAAAGAGGTCAAAATATCAACATGAACAGTAGTTTGGAAGAAGATGAGTCCAACCCTCCTGGGTGACTTTGGAGGGTTCAGGACTTCAGTGGAGGAGATAACTGTGGATGTGGTGGAAATAGCAAAGAACTAGAATTAGAAGTGGAGCCTAAAGATGTGACTGAATTGATGCAATTTCATGGTCAAACTTTAATGGATGAGAAGTTTCTTCTTATGGTTGATTAAAGTGATTTCTTGAGATGGAAACTACTCCTGGTGAAGATGTTGCGAAGATTGTTGAAATGGCATCACAGACTTTAGAAGATGACATAAACTTAATTGATAAAGTAGCGGCAGGGTTGGAGGAGTGACTCCAGTTTTGAAAGAAGTTCTGAAATAAGTAAAAAGCTATCAGACAGCATTGAGTGCTACAGAAAATTGTTCCAGATAGAAAGAATCAACTGATGTTGCAGACTTCATAGTTGTCTTATTTTAAGAAATTTCCACAGCCACCCAACCTTCAGCAACCACAACCCTGATCAGTCAACAACATCGAGGCAAGACCCTCCACCAGTAAAAAGATTACAACTTGCTGAAGGCTCAAATGATGGTTAAAAATTTTAAACAATGAAGTATTTGAAAGTATTACATTATTTTGTAGACATATAATGTAAATATAACTTTTATGTGCACCGGGAAGCCAAAAAATTCATGTGACTCGGTTTATTTCTATATTCGCTTTATCGTGGTAATCTAGAACCAAACACACAATATCTCCCAAGTTATGCGTGTAAAATTTGCACTCACAGAGTCAATCAACTGTAGATGTGTAACTGTGGATAAACAGGGCCAGCTGTATTTTTAAGTTGGAGGCTATTAAAAACATTGCTGATATGAATATTATTACAAATATTCCCTGATTTGCGTGAGCACATATTTCTTTAGGATTGTATTTAGGTGTGGAAATGAAGAAATTTCAAATACCTCTGTCTCATATTTGCTCCTGAGAAGTCAGTCGTCAATCTATTAATTGTTTTTCTTTTATGTTACCCAACTTTTTTTCTGGCTTCTTTGAAGACTTTCTCCTTTTCTTTATTCTACAATTTTACTACAATTTTTGTGTGTATTTCTTTCTATTTACATGCTTGAACTTTGTTGGATTCTTGGAGTTGAGAAAGGCTGAAAACAAATATGTTAATTTTCTCTTCCAAAATGTTAGGGAAAAAAAAAAGTAATCCGAAGAAAAACAGAGGAAGAAATTACTAAAAAATGTAAGCAGAAATAATTGAGCCAGAATAAATAAAAAAGTAAAACAAATAAATATAAAACTGATAAAAATCAATAAAAAAATCAGAGGTAAAATTAATGAATAAAAATGGATAATGTGCAAATACTCAAAATAAGGAATGACAAGGCAGAAATAACCATCAAAACAAAAGGAAGTTTTACAAATCACAAAAGATTTCTTTGTACAAGTTTATGCAAATAAATTTGAAAATCTAGCCAACCAAAAAATCAATAGACAGATTTTGGCAAAATTATAAGTGAAGCACATTGAATTTATTTAACCATGTATTTAAGCACTTTAAAAAATTGGTGATAAATGAAACAATAAAATGTATAGTGTGCCTTGACAGTGTACAAACACCTGAGCTGACAAAAATGTGGGGCCAAATGGGGAGAGAAGTTGGAAAAAGGAGTGAACACACAAAATTCTTCCTAAGTAATAATAGGGAGTGAAAGAATATCATTTAAAGTGACAAATTAAGTAGCAGAGACCTGACCATATTTAAGTACGATGGTAAACACTAAGAGAGATAATGAGTGAATTTAGATGGTGAAGGAAAAAAAGGAGGGAAAGGCTAGAAGCTAATTTTAATATTTCTAATTTTATTAATGTCCACACACGAGTATACTCAATAGAAAAACAACATTATATAGTAGACTTGAGGTCCAAAAGGGTTTTCATATTAATACATATAAATTGAATTGTCACTTTTATTACAAGAAGAGATTTTCAGGTTAGATCGTAGTAAACCCAAAATCTGCATTGCATGCTAGAGATATGACTAAAACAGAGATGTTAAAAAGAAGATGAGAAATGTGTAACAGTAAATTTATTAAAATGAAAGGGGGGATGTCTCAAACTTGGCATTGGACAAAATAGAATTCAAGCTAAAATGCATTAAGTGAAACCTAGAAGGGTGCTTTATAAAGCTGAAGAACAAAATTCAAAATAACAAGTTCAAACAACACAATATTAATTTTAATAATGCAGAAATTATAGAAAATGCAAGAAAAATGTGCAAGAAACCACATTAACAATAGGAAATTGTAACTAACCTCTCTTAGTCCAAGATATATCAAGCAAAAAGTAAGCAAATATAGAGAAGATCTGAACAATATTATTTTCATTTTTAATATAAATATATATATATATATATATATTTTTTTTTTTTTTTTTGGTATGCGGGCCTCCCTCTGCCTCGGCCTCTCCCGTTGCGGGGCACAGGCTCCGGACGCGCAGGCTCAGCGGCCATAGCCCACGGGCCCAGCCGCTCCGCGCAGGCTCAGCGGCCACGGCTCATGGGCCCAGCCGCTCCGCGGCATGTGGGATCCTCCCAGACCGGGGCGCAAACCCGGTTCCCCTGCATCGGCAGGCGGACGCGCAACCACTGCGCCACCAGGGAAGCCCTTAATATAAATATTTGAGCTTATAAATTTTATATTAAGGATTGCTGAAGTGGTGTCCCAAACGTTATATTATGCAATGTTTTTCTAGCAATTGTAATTTAAATTTCTATTTCCCCTTGGAAAAAAAGAATTTATAGGTGAAAAAGACTTTTTGTTTACTAGTATTGTTATCAATTTTGTCTTTACCTTATGATAAAAGAATGTTTTCTATATTATTTCTCTTTTTTGAACATTTTTCAGTTTTGTTTTCAGCTCTTAAAATTAATGTCTAATTTATATTATCCAGGCTGCTGTATTGATTATATCATTATAAAATGTCTATCTTTGTCGCTAGTAACAAGTTTTGTTTTAGTCTATTTTTCTCATGTTATAGCCACACCAGTGGGTTTTTTAGTTTTTTTTTGGTTATTCTTTGCACAGTATATGTTTTTCCGTCCTTTTACTTTTAACCTATGTATGTTGAAAAATTTGTTTCTTGTAGACAGCATACAGTTGGATTATTTTTAAAAATTTATTCTGCCATCCTCTGCCACTTAATTTGAGAGTTTAATGCATTTACATTTAAAGTAATTACAGATATGGTAGGGTTTACATCTTCCATTTTGCTATTTGCTTTCTTTTTTTAAGTTAATTTTTATTGGAGTATAGTTGCTTTACAATGTTGTGCTAGTTTCTGCTGTACAGCAAAGTGAATCAGCTATATGTAGACATACATCCCCTCTTTTTTGGATTTCCTTCCCATTTAGGTCACCATAGAGCACTGACTAGAGTACTCTGTGCTATACAGTAGGTTCTCACTAGTTATCTATTTTATACATAGTAGTGTATATATATCAATCCCGATCTCCCAATTCATCCCATCCTCCCTTCTTCTCTTGGTGTCCATACATTTGTTCTCTACATCTGTGTCTCTATTTCTGCTTTGCAAATAAGTTCATCTGTATCATTTTTCTAGATTCCACATACAAGTGATATTATATAATATTTGTTTTTCTCTTTCTGACTTACCTCACTCTGTATGACAGTCTCTAGTTCCATCCACATTTCTGTAAATGGCACAATTTCATTCCTTTTTATAGCCAAGTAATATTCCATTGTATATATTTGTTTTCTACATGTCTTATGTCTTTTTTGTTTCTTAGTTCCTCCATTACTGTCTTCATCTTGTGTTAAAGATACTTTCTAGTGTATCATTTCCATTTGTTTTTCATTTCTTTTACTATAGGTTTTTGAGTTATTGGTGATTGTCCTGCAGATTACCACTAGCATCTTAACTACAACAATCTAGTTCAGATGAATATCAATTTCAATAGTATTTCAAAAGTATACAAAATTTTTCCTACATTATTTATGCCCACCCCTTCCTTTATGCTATATTGTCACAAATTACATAATTATAAATAGTGTGCCTATAAACATAGATTTATAACTATTGATTTATGCAGTTGTCTTTACTGGTGCTCTTTACTTCTTCATGTTGATCTGAGTTACCATCTTTTTTTTTTTACTTCAGCCTGAGGGATTCCTGTAAATACTTCTTGAATGACAGGTCAGATGATGACAAACTGTGGTTTTATTTATTTTGGAATGTTTTAATTTCTCCTTAATTTTTAAAGGATAATTTGGTCAGATATAGAATTCTCCACTGATGGTTTTTCTCTCCCTTCCCAACATTGTTAATATCTCACTCCACTGCCTTCTGGCTTTCATTGTTTCTGATAAAAAATCAGCTGACAGTCTTCTTAGGGACCCTTGTGCATGATTAGTCACTTCTCTCTTCCTGCTTTGAAGAATCTTTCTCTGCCTTATCTTTTGACATTTTAGTTATAGGTGTGAATCTCTTTGGGTTTGTTGAGTTTCTTGGTAATGTAGATCAATGGTTTCTTCAAATTTGAAAAATGTTGGCCTTTATTTTTTCATATCTTTTTTTTCTGCCTCTTTCCTCTCTCCTCTCTTTTTTTGGAGTCTTAATATGTGTATGTCGATACACTTAATGGTGTTCCAAAAATTTCTAATGCTCTGTCAACTTGTCCTTATTCTTTTTTCTTTTTCTTCCACATACCAGATAATCTCAATTGTTCTATCTTCAAATTTGCTAACTCTTCCTTCTGCCTGTTAAAATTTTGTGCTGAGTTTTGCACTGCTATTGTATTTTTCAACTCCATAATTCATTTTTTATATCCTTTTATAGTTTATTTCTTTTATCATTAATCTCTATTTGGTGAGACAAAAGCAAAACAAAACAAAACAAAAACAAAACACGCTGTTTGAGTAGGTTTTTCCAGAGAACAACAAGCAGGTCAAATTATGACAATCTCTTGGGAAGGAGCCGTTGAAAGAACTCAAGATCTATTCTGTTCCCTCTGTTTCTGGGAATAAAGACTGTTTTTTTTTAAGCCTACCACTGAACTGGTTAGTGAGAATAATACGAGGGTAGGTTAAAATGTCAGAAAGTTCACTGTTCTTACCCCAATTTAGCCATTTTTCTTTAATAAGTGTTTCTTGGCTTTTCGTAAGCCCTGGGTTAATTGCCAAGTTCTGAAAATATTGATTCTGACAATTTTTGTCATTTTTTGGTTAGTTTTTGAAATGGCAAATTTTCACTTTTTCTTACTCTGCCATTTTCCTCTACTGGCTTTTTATTTTTTTATTTCTATATTTTTTCAGTGGTTTCTCTAGGAACTACAACATATATTCTTAATATGTTGCAGTATATCATAAATTAATATATACTAGGTATGTAGAATATAGAAAGAATTTCTTGTAGTTCAGTTTTCTAATAACAAAGTCTATCTGCTATCATTTATATAAAGATGTTTCAATTTTAGTCTCATATTTTGAAGATTATCTTTTGTTCATAAAGAATTTTTGACAGTTTTTTTTTTCTTCCAGCCTTTAAAAATGTCATTTCATTGTCTTCTGACTCTCTTTGCTTATGATAAGAAATCAGGAAGGTCATTTTTTGTTGCTGTTGTTATGAATGTAGTGTGTCTCTGTTCTCTGGCTATTTTCTGGAATTTCTCTTTATTTTTTGTTTTAATCAAACAGACCATAATGTGCCTAAGTGTAGCTTCCTTTGTATTTGTTTTATTTAGGTTTCACTGAGCTTGTTGTATCTCTGGGTTGATTTTTACCATCAAATTTGTGAAACTTTTGCCACAATTTTTTAACTCTTTTTCTCCCCACTAGTCTCCCCCGCCCACCCCAATCTTCTGTAAATTCAATTTAATGTATATAAGATTAATGAACGTAGCTTATATTTTCTATTAAGTTTCTTCAATTATTTTATTTCCCCTATTTTTGGATAATTTATGTCAGTTAGCCTGTCTTTAGGTTCACTACTAATTTTTTCTGTTGGGTTCAGTAGGCTGTTAAACTTATCTAATGTCTTTTTGATTTCAGATATTGTATTTTTCAGCTTCAGGATTTTCATTGTCTCTTTTTTTGCAGTTTCCATTGATTTACTGAGATTTACCATATATGTTTGCCCATTCTTTCAATCTTTTATTACAATTGATCTGTATTAGTATTTTCAAGGTCCTTGTCTGCTAGATATAATATTTTGATGTTGTGGCTTCTTTTTCCTTACATCTTTGCATGTCTCTTGATATTTGATTTCATATCAGAAGTACATAAAATAATAGTGGAGATTAAGTTATACCTTTTTTGGATATTTTTTTTCCCAGATAGTGAGAGATCTTTCCTATGTCTGGAAGCTAAAGTGTGTGTGTGAGGAGGGTAAACATCTTTAATAACATTGGAATGATCCCCTATTAGCCCATCCCCTAGCTTCCACTGAAGGGTTAATCTCCCTGGTCTTGTTGTAGTGCAGTCAGTTGGCCATGCTTTTACCTTTTCTGCAGTGCTTAAGGTTCTAGGCATTGTGAGAATGTCCCAAGTTGCATGTGTTCTTTCTGCATTTCAGTCTTAACTTCTCTTCTCTTTTCTAAGGAATCAGTAGATATGGTCAGGAAACATTATCAGACCAAGGAAATTTGTAAAATCAATGAAATAAGCTTCTACTTAAAAAGCTAGAAAAAAAAAGAGTAAAATAAACCAAAAGTAGAAAGGAAAGAAATAATAAAGTCTAGAGAGAAAATCTAAGGAAGAGAAAACAAATAATAGAGAAGACCCTCAAAGACAAGGGCAAGTAATTTGAATTCATCAATAATATTGATAAACCTCTACTATCAAGTCTTACCAATGAAAAATGAGAGAAAACACAATTATCAAAATTAAGAGGGAAAGCAGAGATAGCATTTCAGATGCACAATTAAAAGGATAATGAAGGAATATAATACATGATTTTTTTTCAATAAATTTGATAACGTAGATGAAATGGACAAAATCCTTGAAAGACACAAAATATCTAATCATACATGAGAAGAAATTTAAAATCAGAACCTTCCTATAATTCATGAAGAAATTTAATTCATAATTAGAATTTTCCCCACAATAAAAATCTTTTCCTAGATGGCTTCACTGGTGAATTTTACAAATATTTAAGAAACAAACAATTCCAAACTTGTATCAAAGTTTTCAGAAAATAAAGGAAGATTTTCCTTTATTTCCAACTGGATTTTATTCGGCTAAAGTAAACCTACTTTGATACAAAACCACAATTATATTTAAGAAAAATACAATTACATGTCAATAACACTCATTAAATATAAACAAAAAATCCTCAGCAAAGTTATTAATATATCTAATTTACCAATAAATAAAAGGAATACACACATCACAAAAGTTGTCTCAGGAATGTGAAGTTGGTTTAACATCAGAAAGATCAATTGATATAATTCACCATCTTAACAGAATAAAAAAGAACAAACAAATACTCATCTAAATAAATTGAGACAAAATATTTGACAAAATGCAACACTGTTCATGATAAAAACTCTTAGCCAGAATGGACTTGAGGACACGGGAAGGGGGAAGGGTAAGTTAGGATGAAGTGAGAGAGTGACACGGACATATATACACTACCAAATGTAAAATAGATAGCAAGTGGGAAGCAGCCGCATAGCACAGGGAGGTCAGCTCGGTGCTTTGTGTCCACCTAGAGGGGTGGGATAGGGAGGGTAGGAGGGAGACGTAAGAGGGAGGAGATATGGGGATATATGTATATGTATAGCTGATTCACTTTGTTATACAGCAGAAACTAACACACCATGGTAAAGCAATTATACTCCAATAAAGATGTTAAAAAATACATTAAAAAAAAACAAACCTCCTGGCCAAGAAGAAAAAAATAATTTCCTCAGTTTGATAGGAGACTCCATGACAAACTTACTGCAAATATTATGCTTAATGGTGAAATATTAAAAGCTTTCCTCCTAAGATCAGGAAAAGGCAAGGAAATTCACTATTACCAGTTCTTTTCAATATTGTACTGGAGGGCCTACCTAGAGCAATAAGTTACGAAAAAGGTATAAAGCCGTGAGGACTGGAAAGAAAGAAACAATATTGTTTCTATGCAGATGACAGGATTGTGTACATGGTAAATTTTAAGGAAAATGAAAAGAAAGCTACTTAAATTCATAAGTGTATTTGACAAGGTCTGAGGATACAAAGTCATTTTTGGAAAAGTAATTGTATTTCTAATGCAATTTTATAAACTTCATATGAAAATACAAAGGAGCTAGACTAGACAAACCAATCTTGAAAAAGAAGAAGCAGTTGGAACATTTTTAGTGCTTGATTTAAAACTTACTATAAAGATAAGATGAAGACATTGTGCTATTTGCTTAAGAATAGTCAATAGTCAATGACACAGAATGAAGAATCCAGAAACGATCTACACTTTTACAGTCAAATAAATTTCAACAGAGTCACAAATGGAATTCAAAAAGAGAAAGAATGTTTTTAAGCATATTGTGCCAGACATTCATATTAAAAAAAAAAAAGAATCTTGACCTCCACTTCACTCCATATTTGAAAAAAATATTTGAAATAGATTATAACTCCAAAAGCCAAAATTATACAATTGCTACGATTTTATGAATCTACAAAACTTCTTAATAACCCTGTGTATGAAAAATGAAATGATAAATTAGATGTCATCAAACTTCTCATCAAAAGTCACAGTTCAAAAAATGAAAATTCAAGTCATAAATAGGAAGCAAATACTCACAATACACATATCTGACAGATTTCAGTAAAGAATCTATTAAAAACTCCTAAAAATCTGTAATAAAGAACAACCCAATTAAAATGAGCAAACTATTTGAACAGAATCTGCACAAAGAAATATTACGAATAGTCAATAAGCACAGAAAATGTACTCAATGTCTTTAGTTGCCTGGGAAATGCACATTGAAACCACAATGAGATGATTTACAGTTGGAAACTACAATGCAAACCACTATGAAACTACTAGACAAGGCAAAATTTTAAAGTCTGAAATTATCATATTTTCAAGAGGATTTTGAGTAATAGGGACTCACACATTGCTAGTGTATAAAATGGTACCACCAGTTTGGAAAACTGACAGCTCTTTATGAAGTTAAATATATTTATTCCCTATGAGCCAACTGTTCTATACTGGATAGTTACCCAAGGGAAAAGAAACGCATGTCCGCAAGGCAGTTGAATTATTCAGCATTATTCATAATAGTCCCAAAATGCAAAAAAAATCCTTCAACAGAAGAGTAAATAAACTATGGTATATTCATAGACTAGAACACTACTCAGTAATAAAATATGAACAAGATATTGAGACATACAACAACATGAAGAAGTCTATAAACATATTGAGTGAAAGAAGCCAGACTCAAGTGATTTTATTCATATGAATTTCAAGAAGAACAGCTGTTGCCTCTGGGGTAAATTGGAAGATTTTGACTGTAATATTTTTTGGTAGATATTAGTGAGTGTTACGCTATTTTTGAAATGTAGCTTTTAGCACTATAAAATTTGATGACCTTTATTTACTCATTTAATACTTTTTGACTTCATTCCACCTCAAAATGTTGTTCATGGCCTCATTTTGTATTGCTTTGCATAACTTTGTTCTTTCTTAAATTTTTAACTTTACCAAAAACCACTGTTTTAGTTATGACAAAGAATTGGGTTTTCTTGTATTAGTAATTTGAATTTTTTAATAAGTGATTTAAGCTCATTTATCTTTCCTTAGTGATTGATATTTTTGGACTCAGTTTGCTCTATTTTTTATAACATATTTTCTATATAGCTCAATATTTCTAGTTAAATTATCTCAATTATGTCTCTTTTTTGATCTTTTCTGTTGATATTTCTTTTTGAATTTAGGAAGTTTTGACTTTTAGATTTAGTAGTTTTATTTATACTAATGTTTTATATTACTCTTACTTATCTTTTTCTTTAAATAATATTTGTTGGTTTCCTACCACAAACAAGACTAAAATTAGTTCCTCTCTTTTTCCCTCACCTTTCAAGTTCAATCTCTAGGATTATCTTACTGTTAATCTTTACATCATAAATTGCTTAAGCTTCTACTACCTCATTTATTAATCTAAGCTATACTGTTAAGTATTAGTATACTTCATCTTAAATATACTTAAGCTTCTACTACTTTATTTGTTAGCTTCAAGTAATATTATTTTACTTATAATTGATTTATATGTGGTAATCTGCAAGCTTATTTCATTATCCACTATTCTTACGTTGGTTTTTTTGAACATATAAAACTACATATTATTTTTTCACCCTTATTCCCATCTTTTAACCTTCGTTCCATTAAGTTAGATATTTGCTAAACCTTCTACAAACAATGAATGTTTGAAGCTTATTCTTTTGTAGATTTGTTACGAAGTGATTATGGGAATGATATTCCTTGAGGTCTTCCAAACTTACAGCTGTTTGTCTGTGGCTTTTATTTTGAAGAAAAGTTTGGCTGTACATAAAATCCTTATCTCACACTGTCTTTCCTTTAAAACCTTTTAAAAATGTTGCTACATTCTTTTTCTAATAAAATTTTTGCTTTGGAGAATTCTCATATCAATCTGATAGTTGTCCACTTATGAGTGATTTTTTTTAAATTTTAATTTTATTGAAGTATAGTTGATTTACTTTTGTCTGGATACTAAAGGGATTCCCTCCCCCCCTCATTTAAAAAGTATAGTAAGTTTGACTTAAGATATGGTTCATTGTCTTTCACTTCTTACCGCCTTGTCACACAGCTGCTAATCTTGTGCACATCCTGTTGCTGCTTTGTCACCAGCATATACCCATCTCCTGATCTCTTATCTACTTTCTCTTTAGCTATACTGCTTTTTCTGTTTGGTTTTCAGGAGCTGGTTGGGAGATTTAAAACAACTGCATTGCTGACATAATCATGTTAAGAAATTCTGGCATACATATCAAGAGAATCACAATTGCTGTGTTGAGATCAGACTACAGGGGAATGATAAGGATGCAGGGAGAGTAATTTTTAGACCACTGCAGTAACCCTAGTGATAAATCATGGTCGCTTGGAAGATGACTATCAAAGTTAGATTTTCTGAAGGCAGAGCCATAAGATTCACTGATGGATTGGAGGTTGGATATTAAGGAAAAAAGGAGGTAGAACATTTTGAGGGATGGAGTTGTCGTTAACTGGGATGTAGAAACTGTGGCTAAACTGGGTTGAGAGTCATAACAGGTTAAGATTAGGCTATGCTGCAGTAATGAACACTGAACTCTCAATTTCTTGAAAAATAAATAAGATAATAGCAAGTGGCCTTCCTTCTTCTTGTAGCCCTGCCAACTTAACTTTGGTCGTAGGAGGGGAAAGTTAGCTGGAGGTTCACAGAGGGGGTGAGGCAGATGCTTCCGCTTTTCCTCTTCCTCCTTCTCCCCTCCTCCTCCTCATCTTCTTCTTTCTATTCTTTCTGCTTCTCCTTTTTCTCTTCTTCCATCTTGTCTTCTTCCTCTTATTCTTCCTCCTTCTCCTCTGCCATTTCATTTTCTTCTTTTCCCAGAAGCACATGTGGCATTCATCACTTCTGCCCACATCCACCTGTTACATGGACCCACCTTAAATGCACACAAGCTGGAAAATTCACCTGCTGCCCATTTTAGTTTCTTTTTAGTGAAATCCTGTTTGAACACTTTATTACTTTTCCAATTTTTTTGTGTAGAAACTCTTTATATACTCTGATAAATAATTTATTGCATGTTATACATATATATTTCAAACTTCCCCTCAGTCTATTGTTTGCTTTTTGATCTTGGTTAGGGTTACTTTTGTCATATGGGATATATTACTTTTGTAGTGTATTTTTCTTTGTGATTTGCGCTTTCTACGTCTTAAGAAATTTCTTCTTCTCTTGATGTCGTAAAGATATTCTGCTATATTTCCTTCAAAGAGCTCTAAATTATTTAGTTTGTTTTTATACTTGCTTATTTAAATTCACTTGGGGTCACACATTGTTTTATTTTTCCATCTGACCTAATTTGTGATGCCACCTCTGCCATATATCAAGTTTTCATTTATGTGCATCTTCTTTTTTGTTTGTTTGTTTCCAATTATTTCCGTTGATATATTTGTCTATCCCTGTGGAATAAAATGTTTAGTTTCCATAGTTTCAAAATAAGTCCTGATTTCTCATTTTGCTGTTTATTTTTTGATTTCTTGCTTTTCATACATTTACTTTTTCATGTGCATTGTGAAATCAGCTTGTCAATTTTTAGCAAAATTCCTATTAGTATGTTGATTTGAATTACATTGATTTATAGATAAATTTGTAGAGAAATGAAATATACATGATATTGAATCCTCTCTTCTAGGACATTTGCATATCTATTTATATTTTTATGTCTTTTAATAATATTTTCCAGTTTTCTCCATGTAGATGTTATTTATTTGGTTGTTCCTAGGCTACTTATACATTTATATCTGAGACTAGACTTTTAAATTCCATGTTTTCTTTTTAGAGTTCAATATTTACAGGACCATTAGTACATTGTGTATGTTATTCATGTATGCAGCTGCTTGCTGCACTTTAAAAAATTACAATATTTTATCCAAAAAAATCTATTTTTTTTCGTAAAGAATGTAGTTTTTGTTAGTAATCTCTTTATTAAGATACTTTATGTAAACAAACAGCTTAGAAAAGTACCTGGTATATAAAGGGCTTAATAAATGTTAGTATTATAATTGTTCTCATTACTATTTGTTTTGAAGATGAACTTATCACCTGCAAATAATGACGCACCTTTCTGTTTTATTTTGTAGTTACATCTCATTTCTTTTTCCTGTTATATTGTGCTAGTTTGGAATATCATAAGTGATAGTAGGAATGCGCCTATATTTCAACATGAGGTGATTTTTCCTGCAGTGGTTGGCAAATTCTTTTATCAGGTTAGGGAAGTCAACTTCTATTTCCTGTTGGCTAAGAGCTTTGAAACAATCATGAATACAAGTTGATTTTTACAGAATGTTATTTTTGCATCTATTGAAATAATGTTCTTTTCTCCTTTGGTATGTTAATATACAAATTCTACTTCCAATCACTGCAATACAGGAAGACAAGATCAAGGGAGACTGGAATGGGTGTTGAGTGAGCATCGTTCTTTGCCCGGTACACCCCTTTGGTTTTCAACATTCAACCTCTACCCATCTTCTAATATTTAAAGTTGCAAATGACCTCATAGTAACTCCAAATTGCTACTGTCTAACATAATGTATTCATTCCTGTACTAACAAAAACAAATCTTCTCTCTGAAAGTGATGGCACAAAGTCTCATCAGTTCCTGCATTAATTTCTGCTTTATGTTCATTCCTCTTTTCGTTCATAACTCAGAAGCATCTTGATATCCTGTGATCTCTGCACTGAGGTATCATTACCTGCACAACCTATATAGTACCATAGGTAAAAGTGAGAGTGGAAAAGAAAAAACATCATATGCAAATAAGAACATACCAGAACAAAGAAAAAATAAGAGTCAACACTATGGTCTTCATTTATAAAGCTGTTCACAAGGTCATATTTGATATATAGTATTTTCTGAACTATTCAGTTCATATTTCCTTTGCTTTTAGCCATTACCTTCACTGGACAGTTTCTTTAGCTGACAGGTGACTTGAAATTTATTCCTGAGAGGTTTGAACTCTTGATGATCCTGCCTGTAGTAGGGTTCTGAATTATTTCTTTCTCTTGTACCACTGCATGTGGATGAACTGGGGGAGACTCAGCAGGATTTCCTAGGTAATAGACGTATCCCTCCTTGCTGTACCTTAAAAACCCAAAATACATTTAGGTACATTCTTGTTCAAGATTATCTATGTTTATCAAGAGAAGATAAAAGTATTTGCGTATGATTGATGCTTAGAAACACCATTATTTTGACTTTCTTTATGGTAAATGAGAAACTCCAGGTGATGTACTATAATTGACCAAACAATTCAAGCACTGCTCTTTGTTAGAGAACAGTTTGAATATTTATTAGTGAGCTGACTCCTTATCGCAGCCACTTTCTCTCAGATAAGCTTTTGAAAGATGTGTGTGTGTGTGTGTGTGTGTGTGTGTGCCCACATATTCCTCAGGATTTCTCAGATACTCCCCATACTTAGCTAAGAGCAGGACCCTTTTATCACTTAGATGTTTTCTTTGCAACTAAGAGGCAGTGAATTGGTGAAGAGCTCTTGTTTGGGAGTTTCCTGCTTTTCCTCCATAGGGCTTGTGGTCATGCTTAAGAGAAAGAAATGAGATGGAGCTTTCTGAGCACACCCCTACTTGAGTGTTGGGGGTCAGTCAGGCGTTACACTTCTCTTGGGCACGGTTGGGGGCCCTCTGCTCAGTACATCATGGGCTCAGACCTTAAAAGAACCCTAAGGGGAGTGTGTAGGGCAGTATTGTGTTCCATTATTCCGTTTCGTGGGTTCAGTCCCTCAGATTCAGACATGACTTAAACATTTCTTTTAAGATCAAAGACAAACGTTACTCTAAGATTACATTTTTGTTGCTTATTTTTTTGTTGTTGTTAATAAGACTACATATGCTATCCAGGAACTCATACTGTCCAGATATATTTTCTCTTCCTTGGTAGCAGTAAGTCTAGCTGAGACAAGAGTACAATGCTTGTCAGTTTTCTTGACCAGCTATTTCTGCCTATTTTCTGTCTTTTTGGTAAATGTTCTGTCAATTACTTCTACTATTATTTAAAAAATTGTTAAGAAAGGGCATTATTAGGGTTTTCTGGACAATGAATGTTCCCAACCTATCAATAATCATTTATGCTTTAAACTATCATCTTAGCTATTAATTAAAAATCATTATTAATTAATTTTAAATTAAATACTGATATTGAGATAACAATTAATATAACTTAGCTTTTAATTAAAAACTATTAACTGAAAATTGCTCTCTCCTTTTTCAGAGTTAGGGCTGTTCAAGAATCCCTCCCCCTATTACTAGAATGACTTGTGTGTGAGCGTATGTTTTGGGAGAGGAGATTTTCTCTGCGTATTTTTCAGGATTAGTATCAGCTTAATCCTCCAGAAGGAGATGGAAGTGAAGCAACCCACTCCTGTTTTCATATCACAGATATGTATCCTTCTCACATTTTCAGCATGTCTATTTCAATGCTTTTGAGTGGGAGACATTTGTTGGTGAGCATGGCTTGTTGGAAACAGATAAGAGAAAAAACTTAGAAGATAAATTGGCAATCCTTTTCCTAAATGACTCTCATTTAAAAAAGAGAAAACAGAAAAGCTTCTATTACTCATTTTAGAACTTTTCATGGAATACTATTTAGAAATGAGAAATATTTGTTTAATAGTCATTGGACTATTGAATATAATTTAGTCAGAGTAGGTACATTGATCCATTACTCATTTTTCTCTCTACCCTAATGCAAGTTAGGAAATTAGAGAAGGAAATGCCAAATTAGTACATACTTTTATGGCAGATAAATTGTGAAATAAAAAAAATTATTTGGAAAGAACTTTATATTAGGAAAAATCTGCAAGTCTACACAGAGTACAGAATTTAATGCTTCAAAACCACTGGATATCTAAATTATAGGTTAATTACCTATATTATTTTTAGAATCACCATATGATAATTCTTATGTTGTCACATCCAACTGCACTTAGAAAATAAATTTCAGTTTTTACACTTTGAGAAACAAAATAAGAATATGAAAACAAGAATGAATTAGAAAGGGGATTAAGAAGACAGGCAAATATTTTTATTTACATCTTACAAAGTCATGTGGACCAGATAACATTCTGAACTTATTTTAAACAAATCTACATCTTTAAATAAGTGGGCATGTACTTTGATAAAAAGGTAATACAGGAAAAAGTCCTTTACATAATATGTTAGAGAGTCTCTCATAGAATTAGAACAGTGTTATAGATTATTTAAATTAAATGAATAAGAAGTGTTTATTAAAGGGTTTAAAAATATCCGGACATTGAATGTGTTCTCTGCTGCTATCAGTTTTGTTTGAAATGCTCCCTGAATGTTTGTACTTAAAAAATTAAAACCATATTTTTCCATCAAAACATTGCTGAATTTGATACTAGATTACATTACAAATAGAAAAAAAAATGTCAGTAAGTTTATTCTCTTTTTTACAACACATTTTAAAATATTGATCGAATGATACAAAGTTTTAAAGACCACCTTGTAAAATAAAATACCAGAATGAACATTTAGAAACATAAATATTAATTATTTTACTAAATGGGGCTTTTAAAAATAAATTGGCATTAGTCATAAGGGAAATACAAATCAAAATCATAATGAGAATAATGTACATCAACAAAGTCTAGTTTTAGTAACTTTAAAAGTAAAGAATATTTATGTAGTAATGAAATCCTAAACATCTGATACTTTGTGAGTACTTGAAAATCTACAAAAGATAAAAACTGGAAAGAGTTGAAAGGACAGTTTAGTCTATTTAGTCTATTTAAAATTACCTGCATAGTTGGAGCAGGTAATAGGACAGATAATCCTAAATGGATGATAACACATAAATCAATTATCTTTGCTATTGTGTTTCTGAATTTCCCTTTGAATATGAGTGGGTCTGGCAGTCTGGGAGTGTAAATAAATAATGGAGCCAAGTAAAAGTATGGCACCCAGCTTTCCCATCCCATGCCTGTGTGCAGAATCATCTTATACTTAGCTTTGTAGTGAATGGTACATCAGTTATTCAAATTTGCCTTGATTTGCAACGATTCTTTCAGCCCACATCAATGCTTGTCTGTACTATGGCTTTCTAAGTTCTCTTCTTTAAATATTCTCTTCTTGAGAGCTTCTTTTTCACCCACCGCTGAAGTCAGGATATTCTCACGGCCCTGATAAAAAGTGCTTGCTGCTAGGGTCTAGCGTGGTGGAAGGGTAAGGAGTGGTGGTGGGTTAGGGCACAAATGAAACAGCTGGGCCTCCAGTCTTTGCCTCCTACTTGTCTGAGTTCATTGAAATAGGCTTTTAATTGATTTTGTGCTCTTCAGTCTTGAAGCCACATTCAGTATTGCCTCCCCAAAAGGATTTTTCAAAATGCAGATGTGATAATGCCCTCTGTTTAAAATTATTTTTATGAATCTCTATAATGGTGTATTCTGTTTAATGTAATAGGAAAATAATGGAGCAATAGGAATTACCTATCCATGACATGTCTACCATTCTAAATAAAGCCACTTTATTTCCAAAATTAAATTTACTCATTTTAAGGTATTATATTGAAAAATCAGGTAGACATGCAGGGTACTCCAAAGCCACTACTAGGATCAACTATGCTAAACATATCTTGATTTTTATCTTATACCATCTCTGCTTATTGGCCAATCAATGTCAAGAGAGCAGGACAAAAAGAGGAAGTTCTTGAATTTTAGGAGAATCTCATGTGATGACTTCAGAGACTCAATATTAATCAAATAAGTCAGTTTGCATATGCCCGTATGCCTTCTAGAGAAGGGTTTTCAACAGGGTTCCTAAAATTTATACCAGTTTTCTTGCAGCATAATGATTTCAGAGATGACCCACTTGGTTTTCCATGTCTGCTGTTTTTTATTTCTCCTTCCGGAGTTTCCACAGTTCTCTTCACTAACTGGGAAATCTGTAGAGAGATTGACTGTGGCTAGGGTTTCCCCAGGGTATATTTTTCAGAAAAGAGGCAGCCCTTTTTTGGTTGTAATAGTCCTTCAAAAATTATGTGGCCTAGGCTCGCCTAATATTTCAGTGTCCATAATTATACAGCACTGACTTGTTCTCTGTCCTAAAGCCTCAGTCCCCATCCCCCTGCAAAGACTCTACTGCCTTGGTTTGTATTCCTTTGCACATCAACCTAAGGAAACAGTGCTAGTCTGTTTTCAGGCAGTGTTTTATTTATAAAGTTTGTATTCATAAAATAATTTATGACTTTTGTAGATACGGATTGTGATTTTGGGATTATTTTTCAAATTAATGCACCATCTCGTGGCTTCATTGGTTAGAACATACTGCTAGAAAGTGAAAAAGTACTCATGATCGTGACCCAAACCTTGAACACGTTGCCTTTAATGGGAAACCGTGCAACCTAATGTGTAAAGAAGGCTTTAGCTTACATCAACACTCTCTCTAAGTGTGCAGCCAGGGTGCAAAATCCTTTTTGCTTCCTGTCTTGTGAAATGAAGGGGGAAATAAAAATCTGTGTGGTCCTAAATGGATGGGGAATGGTGGTAAAATGACCCCAGTGACTGGTATTATGAAATTGTCCTTTTAGCTCTTGGTGACTTAGAGTGCCTGCTGAGATGAAGTCAGAGAGGGAGAGTGTTTAATCACTAGTGCTCAAAAATATTGATGGCTGCAATCATTTTTGTGGAGCAAATCTGCCCATATTTCTAGGAGATGGTTTAGAAATTATAGTAATTTGATATATTGTTGATTTTTATCAACATTATAAATTAATATAAATATCTTGTGCTATTTGTTTTGCTGGAAGGCACTTGTTAGAAATTAAGCGCTGAGTCACAGAAACATCTGGGCAAGAGTGTGGATGACTCAGGACAAACCCATCACCATGATTGAAATTCAGAGAGTATGGTTTCCTGACAATGAGTCATGAACATCATATTCTCATACAAAAGGCAGGGGTCTCAGCCACTTCTCTACCCACCCCCCCCTCCATCCCAGCCCTCCTCCTTATTTGGATTCGTTTGCAGACTTCACTTGTAGAAAGAAAACATGACACTTTTATCATGTTTTTCCACTTGTTCGTTTGTTTCACATGTTTTTTCATTGATATTTAATAGCTTTATACAGCAGGAACCACAGAAACCCACACATGATACTGATACCTTCATAAAATAGGAGAATGGTGAACAATAGCATGGAATAGTCATTTCGGATTCCTGCTTACCCAGAAGTTCAAGAAAAGAACTGAGAAGCAGTGAGCCATTTTCATTTCAATGAAATTCTAATTTATTAACCTTGCTAGTCTCAACAAAAGTTAATGAAAAACTATCACTGCCAGAGCTAAGCCATAGTTTTTGTGATGGTGGATACACCTGAAGTTGCTATAATATTGTATATCAACTATACTTCAGTAAAAGAAATAAATAAAACAAGATTACCTACATTCTTTTCAAGTTAAGTGAGATAGAGGATTACATAAATATATCTTTGAGAGACTCTTGCCTTAAATATGTTTTTGATTATATGGTACTCCTGGGCCTACAGTGGTCAGACCACATGTTTAAATCAAAGAGTTTCTAGTGAAGGATTAGAGCACTTATATTGCAAAGAGTGCTGGCTTTTTTCTTTCTTTCCTTTTTAAAGCTTGTCACTCTCTGGCACAGGCTGAATCTTTGATGGACATATAAGGTTTGCTTTTTACTTTCATGTTTTAGTTTATGATCTATTTTGCAGATTAAAGATGACATACTGGGGTTAGAAAATTGGTGAAGTTTTTTCTAGAAAGAACAAAATTCTCCAGGCTGGAGCAGGCATTTGGGAATTATTTAATCACTCTAAGAATAACCCTAAAAACATTAGGTTATTTGTCAAATGGTATTCCCAGAGGTGAGCAGCCAATTTCACACTCAGAATCACCTCCTCTAGGACTAGCATTGCTTCAGTATCAGAAATACAAAGTACTACTGAGCCATCACAGTTTCTATTCACCGATAATTTAGAGAAATCTGAGTAGTTTTCCATGTGATGGCTGGTGCTGGGAAGGTTGGCTGCTTCTGCTTCTGTTGGTATGTCTGTCAGATTCAACTCTGTTCAGATTGAAATAGAAAATGAATTAAGTCAGTGTACCATGAATTCCTTAAAAATGTAAGAAAAATAGAAATAAAAATGTAAGAAGGGCTTCCCTGGTGGTGCAGTGGTTGAGAATCCACCTGCCAATGCAGGGGACACGGGTTCGAGCCCTGGTCTGGGAGGATCCCACATGCCGCGGAGCAACTGGGCCCGTGAGCCACAATTACTGAGCCTGCGCGTCTGGAGCCTGTGCTCCGCAACAAGAGAGGCCGCGATAGTGAGAGGCCCGCGCACCGCGATGAAGAGTGGCCCCCGCTCACTGCAACTAGAGAAAGCCCTCGCACAGAAACAAAGACCGAACACAGCCAAAAAATTAATTAATTAATTTTTTTAAAAAGTAAGAAAATTTGGACCTTTTGACAAGTCTGCTATTAAAAGTATAGAAAAAATAGTTTGGTCAGAATTGTAAAAACAGTACTATATTTAAAAAAATTAAACATGAAAAATTTGCAATTAACTTTTGTGCATGATCATTCTTGGCAAACAAAGTGTTATATATCTATAATAATTATAGTAATTCTCTAGCATTTAGTGGGGCCTTACTATATACTCACTGTTGTAGTGCTTTTGTTGGTATAATTTCCCTTCCATTTAGTATTGGGAGGTAGATCCTGTCAGTGGGTCTGCATACTTTTGTTTTCTGTCCTTTACTTTTCATTCACCAGTGGATTTATCCAAGTGCTTCCTGGGTCTAACCTGAGGAGGCTCAGGGAGCAGCATTGCTGTGACCTGAGACACATGGATCATAGGCTTGAAACTTGAGACCTTATTTGCATCTGGGGTATCAGTATCAACTTTTAAAGTTATTATTATGGCTTTGGACCAATTAACCAAAATATTGAAAATCACTGGCATATTCAATAAAAGAATCCAGATTAACCAAGAGAAAAGCTGCTGATGAACTCCAGGATTTTAATTTAGTAGCTATTATTTTTTATGATTCTAATGCATACATTTTATAATTTATTCATTCATTAAACTTTGACTTACTTTGTACACTGTGTAAGACAGTGGGGATACAAAATGAGTATTAACAGACATGGTCTTTGCCATCACAGCATAATGTTGGGGGTTAAGGAGGATGAAGAACACAGAGAGAGACATAACTTAAAAAAGTAAAAACTATTATGAAAGTGCACCTCTGACAAAAAAACCCAGAAAAAGTTATCCACAATCCTAGGACAGTTTTAATCATGAGTAGTAACCTAGTTAGCAGGGACAGGAAAAAAATGCTTTGAGAAAATGATGAAATCTGAAGGAAGATTAGGAGTTAACTAGGCAAAATGTGGGACAAATTCAGGGAGAAGTACATGTGCAAAGGCCCTGTGGCACGGGGAGCATGGCAAGTAGAAGGCATTGAAGGAAAGCAGGAATAAATAGCTACAGAAGAGAGCCTGGAATAAGGCATGTTAGATGGGATCTGGATATTGCAGGTCTTTGTATTTCAAGCTAAACCATTTTGTCTTGGTCTTCAAAATAATGGGTATTAAAATGGAAGGGTTTTAATTGGACATGGGAGAGTGACGTGGTTAGATACACTTCTATTTTTTTACAAGATCACATTTGATGGAGACCAGAGTAGATGCAGGTAGGCCTGTCAGTAATTTAATATAGTGGTCTAATTGAATGATGTCGGTAGCTTTCACATCTAGTTTATTAAAAGGTCTATGCTCCATTAAGCATAAATATGAAATGTAACAGCTTTGCTTTCTCCTCTTACTTTCTTCAACTAAACCCTGTCAGATCTTGTTTTGCCATCCCTTTGTGACATCTGAACAGATGCAAACCTTTTGGACACTTTTCAGTCATTTGGTCCAGTTCACTCTGGGCCCATTTAAAACCTCAGTCTCTTGTCACTTTCAGACTCTCCTCCCCCGTTGCTCTCAGCATCACCCAGGCTTTGGCCTGAAGAACTTTTCAGTAATGACGGGGGGCTTCCTGTGCTTTTGCACCGTCTCCCCTTTCTGTTAGCCCTTCTTCCTTTGGTATGTTGAGAAACTCCTCGCTACCTAGCTGCTTCACTCTTCTTTCTCCCACCTCTCGTGTCCTGCTCACATCTTCGTGCTGCTGGCTTTTCCTTGCCCAGCAGCCAGTCCTCCTGCATAAGGTGCTGGCTAGATGACTCACGCCCAAGTACCTTCCGTGGTGTTTACTGGACTCTGGGACACTTACTCATCCTTACTCTAATAAATGTGGGAATTCAAAACAAGTGTGGCTGCATCTCTGAAATGACATCCCTTTCCGATTCTTTTTTCTCTTCACTCAAATGGTCACAGGTAGCCCATAAACAAGTCTACCAGCAAAAAAGAGAAGCCAGGGAGAAGCCATCTTCTGATCCGTTCACCTGACTTTCTGGGGGTGGTGATGGTGTTGGGGGGCGTGATCAGTGGTTCACAAAACTGCAGAACTCTCCTCTATCATGACTTCTCTTCAATACTATCCTCCTTGAATCCTCTCCCTCCTCATAGCCGTCAGCTTTTGTAGACTGGAGGGAGACAGTTAAGATCATGGCTGTAGGTCTGAATTCTTCTTAAGACGCCCCGAGGAGGTATCTGGACCTCACGTCTTCTGGTATCTTTAGAATGTGCGGTAATCTTTACTTTATGTTCCCAATTTTAGCTCCTGCTTTGATCTATTACAATGGGAACCATCTCATTTGGACTCCTGTGTGGCTTGGGCTATAATGGTGTTAAAGGAAATGGAGATGATGGCTAGGCCAGAAAAAGGCATGATAAAATAACACAGTACTTGGTGATAGATTGGGTACTGAGGGTGAAGGAAAAGACAAGGAAGAAGGCGACGCAGATTTATGTTTTGTGCTGCCCAGTGAGTGGTGGGGTGAGAGAAACACTTGAAGAGGACCAAGGTTCCCCTTCATCCCAGCTTTCCCCAAGGGAAGAGGAAGGAAGATGATAAAATTATGTGTTCAGCTTGAGAAGATATCAAATGGACAGGCCTAGGAGATATCTGGGATGGAGATATACACCTGTGAGTCACCGTTTATAGGTGGTAACGGAGGGCATGAGTATGGATGGTGTTGCCAGAGAGAGAATTTATGGTGAGAAGAGCACAGCACGGTACCCATGTATACAAATGTATGGACATATACACATATACACATCACATACACAGAGGAAGTATGGGAATGTAGACATCTACAGAAACACACAGAAATTAGAATGAGTTTTGATGAAGTTTGTAAATTGCTGTCTTTATGTCAGAGTCACATACACTATCACCCTCTCTCCCTCTCCTCTATCTCTGTCTCTATATTAAATGGGATGTGGTTTATCCTATAAACTCATGTAACCTGTTGATAGGCCCACTTGGTTCTTATAGAACCAAAAGATGCATAACTTCATTTGACAACAAACAGTTTCAACTAGATTATTTGCTTTTGGATGCAGTATTCAGAGAGGAGAAAGGGACGGAGGAATACAACGAACTGTCTTGGAAAATGTGGCTGGATCATAAATCTAGCTTTTCTAGGACGCTAAGCTGCATACACTGGGGGAGAGGCATTCACACCCGCCTCAGGACAGAGGCCCGGGTAGGAGCAGCATTGTGTCCAGCTTGGGGTGTGGATGGGAATGTTAAGGCCCGGTGGTCACTGCAGAAGGGAGAAGTCACAGGGCAGAGAGGGTGGGAGGGGAGGCCGAGGCTGTGGCCGCATCAGGTGAGATTTCAAACAAAATTGGGAACGCTGCTGGCGAACTTGGAGCAGAAGATTCAGGGATTTTGATAAAGATCGTCCAGAACAAAGAATGTTCTGAGGATTGAAATTTTGTTGCCATTGCTAATACACATTTTCTTCCTAAAATAATTATTTTTGATCAGGGTAGAATCATGAAAACACCTATTAAGAGTGTAAGAAAAGGGGCAGCCGTGAATGACCATGACAGCAGTGCACAAAATTAATATTGTTTATTCACATCTTCTCCTCCTACTAAATGCAAGTTTCACCCTCTTGGCAATGATGCTCTAGTAGAGGATGAATTTCCCTCACACATGGCTGTGCTTGTTGCCATGAAGCCTGAAGTTGCTCAGGTGCTAAAATGTAAATCCAGTGTGCTCCAAGTACAGGCAAGTAAAGAGAACTTTATCCTGAAAACACGGACTGTCCAGAGAACGTTTGCTGATGCATTATTAATAATCCTCTCTTACTTTCGGAAGGAAAGATCTTACTTTAATCTAAGCAGCCCTGGGCCCGAATCACTTGAGGCTCTAATAATGGAGTGCGTGTAGCTGAGGAGGACACTTGTGCTCTGGTTTGCATGTTTAAGGGATTTTCAGACTCTTAGGACCCAGCCGACTTCACATTAGAGATCTGTCTTTCCTCTCCCTTAGCGTTCAAAAGCACTCAAGATTAGAAAATAGTTGCTTGGGCTTCCCTGGTGGCGCAGTGGTTGAGACTCCGCCTGCCGATGCAGGGGACGCGGGTTCGCGCCCTGGTCTGGGAAGATCCCACATGCCGCAGAGCAACTGGGCCCGTGAGCCACAATTGGAGCCTGTGCTTAGCAACAAGAGAGGCTGCAATAGTGAGAGGCCCGCACACCGCGATAAAGAGTGGCCTCCGCCTGCCACAACTAGAGAAAGCCCTCGCACAGAAACGAAGACCCAACACAGCCAAAAATAAATAAATTTAAAAGAAAAACAAAAAACTATAGTGTTGCTTATAAAAATAACCTAAATGTGTAACAATAGGCCTCATCGAGTAGTGTTCAACCATAATTGGAACAATATGCAACTATTAAAAAAAAAAAAAGAAAATAGTTGCTTTTGCCCCAGTGGTTTTCACACAGTTTTTCATGAAGAGAAGTATCTAAAAGAGGTCAACTAAAAGTTTGGTCAGAAATACCCAAACTAATGGAAGAGATTTATTTTTTTAAGCCATCGGGCTTTCTTTTTGGTCTTTGTAATATTTTACTTTGTTATAAAAATGATTTGATTTTGGCATGCAATAGTTTCACTAAAAGCAGTTTATCCTCTTAAAGCTTGTGACCATTTTCCTGGCTTCCACTTTATTCAGCGGAGTAAAGCCTCAGCTGTCTTAAAGATCCCTTAAATATCCAGCAGGGAGGAGAGGGCAGGATGGTGCCAGAGTCTCAGTGTGGTCAGGCTTTCAAGTGTGAGTTTTCTAGGTGGCTTTGGTTACCCAGGCAACCAAAGAAAGCCGTGAACTGTCAAGGATCCTCCACTCCTGCCCTCACTGCTCAGATCAGAGAGCCTAGGATAGAAGTAGAGTGCTTCTGGCTCCATGCCTTCAACATTTTTGTTGGGTCACAAAACATAAAAAATTCTTCTAGAGAATACATTTTCCCAACTCACACAAAATAAGTGGGGAAAAATTGTTCTGTTTCCAGGTGGTTTAGAATGAGTTTCCAAATAGATATCAATGTCAAGAAGTTATTCTCATTCACTCCAACCCCCAAAATAATAATAACAGTGATAACAATAATTGCAATAGCTACCATTTAGTGAGCACTAACTATATACTGGCCTCTGTGCTAGATGCTTCACCTGCACTGTCTCTGCTCTTGACAGCAACCTTGGAAGGTAGATATTATTGCTATTACTAGTATCATCATTATTCCATTTCACGTGAAGAATCTGAGACTCAAGGGGTTCAGTGATTCTTCTTAAAATTGCACAATGGGTGTGTGTAGAACTGGGACGCAGAAACAATTTCATGTGACTTAAAAGTCTGTATTCTCGGGCTTCCCTGGTGGCGCAGTGGTTGAGAGTCCGACTGCCGATGCAGGGGACACGGGTTCGTGCCCCGGTCCGGGAAGATCCCACGTGCCGCGGAGCGGCTGGGCCCGTGAGCCATGGCCGCTGAGCCTGTGCGTCCGGAGCCTGTGCGTCCAGAGCCTGTGCTCCGCAACGGGAGAGGCCACAACAGTGAAAGGCCCGCGTACCACCAAAAAAAAAAAAAACCTTAACCTCAAATATTAATTATTGATGTCTGAGAACATTCTCTAGGGCAGATGGGGCAGTGCTCATACTCATAATGATGTGCTGGGAATGGATTATAGGTGTCCTGAAGACCCCATATTTTCTGTTCTCAGGCGAGACCTTGGGGGGTCTGGGGACAGCTCCAGTGCAAACATCCTGGTCTGTTTCACAATTATTCTGTACTGTCATTTGTGTCTTCCTCCAAAGACTGTACTGACTCAATACAGGAAAACAACCTCCTAAAACATAAGTACTTTAGCAAACCTTTATAAAGTATTTCATTATTAGTGATCCCTGTTTCGTGAAGATTGAGGGGAATTATCACACAATCACATAAGTACATAATTATCACGTAATTACTGAGCATATATTATGTTCCAGGCATCCTGATAATCTGTGGGGTTAGCATGTTAATCACCAGAGAGGACACACAAATTCCTGTAAAGAGCAGGTTTGAATTCTAGCATTACCACTCACCAGCTGTGTGACCTTTGGCAAGTTACTTGGCATCTCTGTGCCTCAGTTTCGTAACCTGTGAAATGAGGAATAATTATCCCATACCTCAATAGTTAGAAGACAAAAATGAACAGCCTCATTAGTTAATCGATTAAAAGAAAACCCCCTTGTGGTTGTTGTGGGGATTGAATGTGCTATTATGTCCATGGGGTTCGGAATAGTACCAGTCATGAGGTAAGTGCTGTAAAAATATTAGCTATTGTTTTTATTTTCAGGGATTCCCAAGGGAGGTGGAAAGCAGGGTCGATGAGATATTCCTGCCTGGGTAGGGATTCAAAGATGAGGGAGATTTGTCTGAAATGATTCACTGCATCTGAGGTGCCTGTGGTACAGGTCACAATGATGCCTTAAGCAGAATGTTTCTGTATTTTGTTTAACCTCCTTAACTTTGATCATTTTAACAGGCTACTATTCAGGCTTTGAGCAATCCAACATCCTTTGAACACATTCCTCTTCTATTTAAGTTAGTCTGAGTTGGTCTCTGCTGTTTGTAAACAAAAACCCTGACTAGTACATTCCCTTTTGGATGTTTAAAAAGAAAAGGTTCAGGATTATGAATCTTGTTCAAGTTCTTGAAGCTAGTGAATAGTATAGAAGGAATTCGACATATATTATCCTCACTCTCAGACTTTGTTAGTCTCCATTTAAATGATCAATATATTCATTTAATAAATGGTTATATGGGTTTCTTTGGTATTCAGAAGGAAGGTTTTTAAACATTTTTTGAACAATAGAAGGTAATTACCAGTTGAATACTAAGATATATAATGACACTTTATTTTTTAGCACTCTCATTGGTAAATGAGTCACCTAATATTATTATAAGGTCTCTCATTTTTCATCTGGAGTACATGCTGCTATACAAAGCTCAAAGTAAAACAAATAATTTTCAAACTACGTTATAATGTGTGCAATTAGGATTAAGTAGTGAAGTGTGAATTATAGTATTTTGCAGTATTAATTTAGTTAACTGATAAAAATGAACTATAATTTAAATAACTAACAATAACTTCTACAGAAAATTATTTATAGAATGTAGTGTGAACAGAGGCATACTCTTGAAACACCCTTCAGAGAATGATGAATTCTATGACTTTAATTGCCCGGATTCCTAGATATGTGATATGCCCTTAATCTGAACCACCAAAGTTAGTATGTCAATTCATGAGCCTCAGGGGTCAGCGGGGGAGCATTACAATTTCTTCAGGATTGTATGATGTCTTATAAAAAATGATTTGGCAGGTGCCGGTTTCATGCTGTGGGATATAGGCTTTGATGATGTGGATGGGGTCATCAAAGCAGTTTGGGACCAAAAATGCCAAACCAAACCATAATTCTAGGGAATAAGTAGGAATTAGAATTGAACTATTAAGCCAGAGATGAATCTTGAGACAAGCCACAGTTGAGTGTGAAGTTAGGAACGAAGGAGGCCAGACTTATGTCAAGAAAAAATGAGAAATGTGGAAGATCAGAGGCAGCAGAATTTTGGAGAACAGCATACTGGACAGAGCCAAGAGCAGAGGCAGTGAGATGTGCACCCAGGCCTCCTCACTGCCGGGATGCCCAGACAGTGATTCTCCACTTTGGGTCACACATTAACTACTCTGCGACAATCCCTGTGGGATTTTGACAGGGAATTTCTGAGTAGATGGATCCAAGCTATTCATGTCCCTAAGGACAGCTTAGTCAATCCAGGGACACCTGCACTAATTGAGGAACGAATTCAGTAAGTTATGGCACATGACAGCCAAACATTGGAATTCTAGCCACACATCAGAGAAAAGAATTCTCTTTTGCACTAATCTCCAGCTTTAATTTTTTACATTAAAGTAATTTGCATACAAGATAAAAAATGAAACAGAACAGAAAGGTGTGTAATGAAAAACAACAGTCGCCTGTACACCCTCAACATCCCCAGTTCTGTTTCCCAGAGGCAAAGAATGTAAATAGCTCCTATATTTATTTGTTTTGGCAAGGACTGTTTTTTAAAAAATGAATTTCTTTTATTTTTTTAGTTTTGGCTGCGTTGGTTCTTCCTTGTGGTGCCCGGGCTTCTCATTGCGGTGGCTGAGCACGGGCCCTAGGCGCGCGGGCTTCAGTAGTTGTGGCACGTGGGCTCAATAGTTGCGGCTTGTGGACTCTAGAGCGCAGGCTCAGCAGTTGTGCCACACGGGTTTAGCTTCTCCGCGGCATGTGGGATCTTCCCGGACCAGGGCTCGAACCCGTGTTCCCTGTATTGGCAGGCGGGTTCTTAACCACTGCACCACCAGGGAAGCCCTGGTGATTACTCTTATATCACTTGATTTATTGATGTATCTACTTACTTACAGATTTAAAAGAATAGGATTTAGCAGACACTACACTCTCTCTTCCCAATCTCTTATAATTTTTGATATAGTGCTTCTGTTAGCTACTTTTATACCTTTAAATAATATATTCTTTCTTATCCCATCAAATCTGAGTGATATCTCTTGACAGCCTCTACCATCTTGAAAGATGATGCTACCGGTGACTGTACCCTTGTTTTTGCCTCTATTTCTCCCGTCCCTCCCGCTTTGTGTATGCTCCACTTTTACTTTTACATTGTCAAGGTTATAACATTTATATTGTATTTTGCAACTACAAGAAGGATTTCAATTGTGTATACAGGTTGATTACAAGAAGTTAAAAATGTACTAGTGAGTCTGTTCTGTTTGTTATTTTGGAGATTTTCTTCAAAGCTGTTTTGTTTTTCTTCATATGTCGAGTGATCTTAAGTTGTTTGTTCATGTTTACAAATTGAGGACTTAGCTGAATTTGAAGGAGACTAGTCTGGGTTTCTCTCCTGTTGTGTCTGTAAGGTATTTTCCCACTAGGTCTTTTCAATGAATAGGAAATATTACTCTGAGCTCTTTTTATGGAAAAGGGCTTATCATTGCCCTTATCAGCTTGAGGATGAAAAGGAGAGAAACAGGTTTTTAAAGTGGGGTCTCCAACATGCCAGAATGGGAAGGGCTTTCTTCTGGAGTTCCGGAAGCCAGTCTTTTAGTTCCGTAGTAGTTTGGTAAATTTATTTGGAGTTTTCAGGTGTTTGCCAGGGGAAAACCCGGGCTGTCTTGGGAGTGAAGAATGAAGGAAATTTCAGGCTTACGACATAAGTTCTTCCTAGAAACAAAGTGTAAAAAAGAGGTTGCCATGAGAGGATGCCAGGGAGAGAGGGAAATAGGGAGAGGTTGGTAAAAGGGTACAAACTTTCAGTTATAAGATGAATAAGTTCTGAGGATCGAATGTATAGCATAGTGACAATAGTTGATAACACTGTATTGTAAAACTAAAATTTGCTGAGAGTAGAACTCAAATGTTCTCACCCCCAAATATAAATAAATAAATAAATAAGATAATAGAAGTATTAATTAACTGGATGGGTGAATTCTTTCACAATGTATATCTATTTCAAATCATCACATTAAACACTTTAAATGGCTTACGATTTTATTTGTCAATTACACCTCAATAAAACTGAAAAAAAAAGACGTTAGTTTTGAAGGCATTTCCATATCATACTGCTTTATCTTGACCTTACCAGTCTGAGTCTGGAGCCTCTCTGGGGTCTGACTTGAGAGATAAACTCTTTTTTTGTTGTCCTCCTCCTCGGCATATTTTGCACTGCTGTTTTTAATCTGTTAACAGGCTTCCACTCTGTTTCTGTTTTTCAGAAATCTGTTAAACTTTTTTTTTTTTTAAATCTTTGTATGGACCATTTTCTCTGATGTAATGGGTTTATTCATTTAATATCATTCCACTGGGAATGTTGGAAGAGATGGAGATAAACACTGGCTCTAAGTTTGCATTCTTGAATCAGAAAGCCAACAATGAGTTTTTGACACCCCTTTGGACAGTAAACTCCCCTCAAGTTAAACAGAAAAGGAATTAGGTTGCTATATTTAAAATGCTTTGAAATATGCATGAAGCTACTTACATTTTTAATATTATTCATCAAAGACACAGAGCAAGATCCTAAGCTGATGTAATTGAGGCATCAGTTTTCTCTGTCAAGTGAATCCCTGAAAGTTTCCTGGAAGATCAGTGTAAGAGAGACATTTAGAGTAAATTCTGATCTTTCCCATGGGGCAAATCAAGGTTTTTTTTGTTTGTTTGATAGTTTTTGTCTCTGGAGGGAAAAGAATAATTGAGAAAACCTCAAAGAAAAATTTTAAAACCTCAGAGAAAACCTCAAAGAAAATATTTCACCGGAAATCTTTAAGACTCGGCTTCTTCTGTTTCCCTGTTGGCAGGTTTTGAGAAGTCAACAAGCCTCAGACAGGAGTCACGTGACCATGAATTGAGACTAGAGCCAAGACTACCCTTTCAGTTTACATGGTGAAGAGGAGGGAGCCAGGGAGCCAGGCTTCAGCAGCCAAAATTCTAAAATAAGCATGAGATCAAAGATTTCTAAAAAATGGAAATTAGGAAGGACTCTTAGGTGCAAAAAAGATGGAGGCTCAGAAATGTGGGCAATTATTGAATAATCAAACTGCAGATTTCATGTTTCCAGTAATGTGGAGGTTTGGGTCAAAAACTGAATATCATTCTTTGAGAGTTAATTTGTTAACTTAATCATCCATTTGCTGATTCCACCAGTATTTATTGAGCAAGTGTTAACCTGCTTACTGTGAGGATCCTGGAGATCCCGTGCGGAAAATTTAGATTTAGTTTCTGTTCAAGAGTCTTTTTCAACATCTACCTAGAACCGAAACACATCAAGTAAGTCAACAGATTTTGCCATGACTTCTGTGTTCTTGCATGCCAGTTATAGTTAAGTAATTGATGAGATTTCTCAGATACAAATACTGGCATTAATAAAGTGAATAAATGAGAGTATGGACAGTCTTAACCATCAGTTGAAAATTACCCCTGTAAAATAGTATTCTCAGCAATATTCAAGTACAAATGATATGAGTTCTCCAAATTTTGCAAAAGGAAGCTACAGTTAATTTTCTGAAGCCTTAATGGTACCAAGGATTTTGATGAGGCACATATATTTGATTCCATTTCCAGCTGAGAAAATAGAAATGTGGTAACTGGTTCACTCTGGTCAGATTCCCGAATCAACGTGTTGGATTTTGATCAACACTTGCCGTACCCTTTTCCCTCCTGATGGTTAGTTACTTTAATGTCTGTTTGCAATTATGAGATTTGATATAAAGCAAGTGGAAGAGCTGGTGTAGAGTTTAAAAATACTGTCTCCCTTTAGAAATCAACCTGAGAAAATGTTTGATGGAAAGGAATGAACTGAGCATTCATTTAACAAGCTAAAGCTACATCAAAGGGACAAAAATAAACCACTTTATAATTAAAATGTTGCTTTGATTGAAACTGGGCAAAAAGCCAAAGGTACTGGAAGGAGACTCTTAAACATACTGAATTGTTTCTGGATCAAACACTCCATAGATCTAGGTAAAATGTGAAATTTTTCTAGTAAATTTTGAGGCTACAAAGAAATGGGCCTCTTGCTGAGCTGCAGAGCTGGGCCACTGTTCATGAAGTTTCTTTGTAAGTAAAAGATAGGTATAGATACATGCATTCATGTCAAAATGGATTCATAAATATCGACTGTGTACAAGAATTTCTCATCAGGAATTCTGAAGAAAAGTTACAGGTTTGTGTTTTCACACACTTCTTTGATTATAAAGAAGTCATTTAACAGATTTCATGAAAATGCTTATTAAAACAACAAAGGATCCTTAGGATGTAGCAATGTCTATACTTGGTAAAGCAACTTTGATTTGATACGATGAAACTAATAATTTACTGTGTTATATCTCAGGCTATTGCATTCATAGTTTTTTCAATGTTGGAGATTAATTGTTTGAGATCTGTTTGCCTTATTATACTGTAGAATGCTGAGGCAGGAACCATGTATGTTTTGTTCAAGACTGGCACATAATAGGGGATCATTAAATTTTATCAAATTAAGCTGTCAAATACTGGGATACATTGATAAAACTAGTTTGCATGACTTCATATGATTCCCATATATAATCATGATTTGTGTCAAAGTGGGACAAAATTTATTCGATTCAGATAGTTTTTATGTGACTCTATAACCACACAAGCAGATATATTAGAGACAAAATGATGAAAATCCATCAAGTCAAAGTGCAGATTCAGATACACAGTTGGCATCCTAGAGATAGGACAGCCCGTAGGGCAGAGTAAGCTTTCTTTCGGGGAGGCTAAGTGCCAGGTAGCCAAACTTTTCTCCACTGGAGAGCTGGGATCACCCTGGCTCCTATAGCCATGCCATATGAGGAGCTCCAAAGAGCAGGGAGCAAGGAGGCTCGGTGGAGAGCAGGATTCGATAAAAATTAGTTTTATCTACAAATATGTTTTCTTTCTGCAGCCAAGTTATGACTTCCAAGGAAATAGAGAAAATAAAATCTTGGGTGGCCGATGCCAATTTAAAGGGAACGAGTGAAGCAAATGGTTTCTGCGAGGGTCTTTGAAAAAAATTCATCCTTGGTCTCGGATGCCAGGGTCAGTTAACAGTGGCAGCAACGAAAATACATAACATTTTGAGTGCTTACTGTTTGAAAATACTCTATTAAATAGTTTGCATGCATTTGTTATTTCAAGCCTCAAAAATTCTATAAGATATACACTGTCATTTGATCTATTTTACAGAAGATTAAATTTCAAGGAAGGCAAATGAAGTGCAGCAGGAAGTGGCAGGGTGAGGACTCAGACTCAGGCTACTTGGCTCCAGGTCTCATGCCCTTGACCTCTGTGTCTCATATCTGAGAAGTCTGATCAGTTATAAGGGAGATAGAGCAGAATCACACCCTGGGGAATTTGGCTGACAGGGACTATACAGTGGGAGCCAGAATGGGGAGCTTTGTGGAAAAAGCCAGTAAACCAGCAAAGAAGGTTCATTAAGGTAGGAATTTATACAGGAGACTGCAGCTTGATACCTTGTGTATACTTAGTACTCGATCCTTTGCTAGGTATAAGGTAGCAGACACAGGCACTTCTGGATAAGGGAGGTGGCACCATTATAAATACCAGGTCCATTATTCATTGTCCTAGGACACTGGTAATCAATTGGTGTGCCCAAAACACTGATTTTACTTGTGACCCTTCAGTAAATGCTATCGAATCAAATATTTAAAAAATTATAAGTATACCACAAACTATACAGGGAGGTTGAGTTGTGAATAACTGTTATTGTTTGAAGATATTCAATGTATTAATGGATTTAATAAATATTTATTCAGCACCTACTGTCTGCTATACACTGATCTAGATGCTTGAGCTAGATCAGGAACAAATAGACGTACTCCTACATGCAACAGCAATGAGAGCAGATTCATACTTCGACATATCCTGGTTCTGCAAAAAGAAAACAAAATTAAAAATCAAACGGGCTATGCTCTCCAGTACCACAGATCCTTTATAAATATCCATGCAGAAAAAAAAAAAAATCTACTAAAATGTCTGATGCAACGCTAAGTGCCAAAGATAGCACATTTTGCAAAATTTTAATTTGATCTAATAATTACATAATCAGGTGATTTATCTTTGCTTGTGAAGGGAGATAAAGAATATATTCAAATATAGAAATGGTTTATAAAAAATGACACCTATATAATATTCGTGAAAGAAAAATCACTTGATAACACATCAGTTGAAAGAGGTGAAAAAAAATCAAAGGCTGATGACAGGCTAAGATAAAAAATAAATAAACTGTCATATTAAGTGGCATGATGAAGAATGTGGAAATGGAATAAAGTAAAAACATTTCTATGCAAAAATAAAGGCATTTAAAATATGTAATATTAAAAATCATATAATAGCAGTTGCTATATATTATCTTAAATTATGTTAATAAGACCATTGTGTGAATGAGGAAAACTGAAAAATTTAAAGGTTAGCACTAGTACAATAGAATATATGTCTTCTAACACTGTAGATTATATAAATAAAATAAAACTTTCAAAAAAGGCCACATGGTAAAGAAAATAGCAAGAACATAAAACAAGATAACAGAAGCCAGACCAAACACAGGCGCTATAACTGAGCTGAGGAAAAAAAAAAAAAAAAGTTGTTTTGCTGTTTGAGGGGATTCAGTCATTATAAGCAACATCATTAAAATGACACCCACTCTAGATATTTCATGGCAATTTTTAAAAACACAAAAATAAAGAAAAAATCTGAAAAGCATATAACAAATGTAATTCAGAAGGGCTGTTTTACTTTAAGAATGGAGCTCTTGGGTGAGGCAAAAAAAATCAAATTAATTAAAAGAGTGTCATATAAACAAGTGCAAAAGTGTTTCAAATAAAAGAACAGGCAATTTCATCGGCAAAAATGGAAGGTTTATAATATTAGCATCAGATATGTATCAATAGAATTCTAGGTAAAATGGCTGGAGAACATTAAGTGGGGCAAAGAAAAATTAAAGACTTTAATGTAAAAATAAAAGTGTAAAGTACCAAAATAAAATTGTAGTCAATTAATATGTAATCTTACAGTGGGCCAGGGGCTTTCTAAGATTGTCAGAAAGACAAAAACATAAAGGGAAAAACAGGTTGATCTTTAAGTTTCAAAATTTCAACCTTCTTCATGTCCAAAAATATAGACGAACCAACAATACAATTAAAAGGTATTAGCAAATCTGGGTAAATATTTGCAATGTTTATGACAAACCATTAAAGTTTTTAATATTAAAAGACCCTTAAAAATAATAAAAATAATTTTACAACTCAAGAGAAAAGTAAGTAAATCACAAAATGAAACAGAAATAAGAGAAATGAAAGTAACAAACATGTAATGGCTTAACCCATTAGAGATCAAAGAAATGCAAAATAAAATGACAATGTATTTCACCTGCTAAGCTGAAAAAAGTGGTCTTTTTTTTGTCATTTTGTTTTTAAAATAATAATAGCATTTTTGAGTGCGCAGGTAATTGAAAATTCTCACACATTGTTGACAGGCATATAAAGTAGCAATTTTTCTTGAAGGCTATTTGGTAACCTATCAAAGGCATTAAAATATTCATTTCCTTTGATTCAGTAATTTCACTTCTGGGAATTTATTCACACCACAATATGTTATAAAAGAGTTCAGCACAGATGTATTTACGCTAAAAAAAATAGGTTTTTTTATTGTATTTACTAAAGACAAATTTGAAAGTGGAATACTTTGCAGCCATTAAAATTTATGTTTCTGAACTATATGTAATGATAGAAAATCCCCATAATATAATATTAAATGAAAAAGAGCAGGTTAATCAATTTTCATTACTCAAATTCTATTTTTAAAGTATATTTATGAGAAGAAAAATGAATAAAAAGAAATATAAAAAATAGCAATGATACTTTGAGATGGTAAAATTATGAGTGACTCTCATTTTATTGTTTTATATATTTCCAAAATTAACTATAATAATAAATCAACTTTATAATAAAATGTGTTTTTAAAATGCCTAATACTGAAAGTAATTTAGAATTTTTTCCTTAGCTTGAATCATTTGAATATTTTTCTAATTCAAAGTTATTTCTCATTCCCCAGGGAGAATTAGATATAGTTCTACTGTGTCACCACAAAAGAAATATATATATTTAATTTGTTAACATATTTGTTCTATCTCTTGGACTATAAGCCCCTCAACTGCAGGTATCCGATTTTCTTACTATTAGAGAAACAAAATGCTTAGCTAGTTACGTGTTTTCACATATTGTTAATGTTTGTTAAACATTTGTTGAGTTGAATGAATCGATTCTAGTTCAATTACAGAGATGGAAACTTATAGAAGGAGTAAATGGTTTATAAAATTAACCAATAACATAAAACACTTTGAAAGTGAGTTCTTTACTTAGTATCTTTTTAATTCGACAGCTTGAATGTTCAGGTGTTTAAGAAATTTGATCTGATCTTGCTTTATCTTCTTTTAAGTTTCATAGCCATTGATATATTTCTAAACAACCTATAGAAAACCTTCTTTTTATATACACATTTGTAATAAATATAGGATTTGGAAAAAATTTATAACACTTTAAAAATACTGTGGTTACGTATTTTGAAAGCAACCACTCTTGAATTGAGGACTGTTCTGATAGAAACTGTAATGAGTTTCCACAAATTATAATATCTAGAGTCAGTCCGTTTTACTAATTTTCATATATGTTGCATTTCTCCTTTCCATAGGGAAGTAATGTTCATTTTTTCTCCCTTTGGAATTCTAAAAGCAGGAAAATAATGGGCCAGTGTGTATCATAGAAACTAGTTGAATAGCACTGTGATACCCTTGAAACATAGGGGCACAAAGAGCAGGCGTGCCTAGTGAAGAACGTAATAAACACGAACTGGATTAAAACTACCTGAAGTGGGAGGGCTTGGCTTCCCTGGTGGCGCAGTGGTTGCGCGTCCGCCTGCCGATGTGGGGGACACGGGTTCGTGCCCCGGTCTGGGAGGATCCCACATGCCGCGGAGCGGCTGGGCCCGTGGGCCATGGCCGCTGGGCCTGCGCGTCCTGAGCCTGTGCTCCGCAGCGGGAGAGGCCGCAGCAGAGGGAGGCCCGCGTACCGCAAAAAAAAAAAAAAAAAAAAAAAACTACCTGAAGGGACCTTGCAGCTAAAATGAGTGAATCCTTTCTATGAGGAGTCTTACTTTTATCATTTTACTATATAGCCAATCCAGCGATTTTTTTCAAAAAGGCCTCTTTGTATTGTGATACATGGAGGTTTAAAATCTGACAGAGCAAACAGAAAAAAAAACCATGATAAAATTAACTGAGTGTATAATGACCATATGATTCTTGCCTGTTTTCCTGGAGTAATTATTGGTAGCATTTCTTTTTCATCCTCCTAGTGTTGGAGATCATTTTCATCATCACCCTAACTATAAGGTATTAAAGAATGTCGAATGATAGGTGTGTGTGAGAGAAACCGAAGGACTTGAGACCCGAAAGTTTTCCACTGTGGCCTCTGCATGCACTTGCTCTGGCAGCTGTTCCACCCACCCTTGCACAGGACAGAATCCTGAACTATTCCTCTTCATCCTCTAGATAAGATCCTGGCTGCCAAACAATGGCTGCGAATCCACATGAAACATCCCTCTCTTCCTGTTGCCAGAACGAGCTGAACTTTGACCGATATCCTTCCTCCTGCGAAAGCCCCATAAAACAGTCCACCCCTTCTCCGATTCAGATGCTTCTTTACTCCTCCTCCTCATGCCAGGCATTTTCAAATAAAGTCTTATCTGAATGGTGCTCTAGTTGATTTTCTTCTCCAAGTAGAAAATACTCTAGGAATTCAGAGTGAGGTGCGAGAGAGTATTTCTGCATTTTTAGGTCAGTGGAGATTAATGGAGTGGGGAAATATTTACACTGAGCTTAAATGGGTGAATTGTTTACAGATTAAAGAATAAATTTTATATACTTATAACTTACTATCAGACGTCAGTTTTTACCCAGGTGTTCCTGCATACATCAAGGCTAAAAGTATGGTAAGACAAAATTAGAAGTTGGAAAACTCCCTGTGAAGGTGAATATATGAGTAGATGTACCAACCAAAGTGTAAATAAAGCCATCAGGTGTGGAAAGTCTCATTTCAGAGGGGACTTTAGTTTTTTCCAAAGCTTTTCAAATATTAATATAGATTCCTAAAACCTGGGTACATTCTAATCCATGTAATTACAAAAATTTCACTTCAGAAAGCACCATTAAACTAAAAAACATTTTCTTTGCATAACAAAAGAGCCAAATATTTCAGAGAAATCCTTCAAGAACCCTTTGATTTATAATGTGACAAAGACATTATCGTAAATAACAAATATAAAGGTTCGCTTTAATGTGTAAAGGCAGAAACAATATTCTCATCAAAGTATTTATTATGAGTCTTGCGCTGCTCTAAGTGATTGGGTTGAACACGTGTTTGTCGTCATGAATTTCCTTTGAGCCCTAAATGTATCCTTCTTCTCTCTTCAGAGTGAATATGCCTTTTAGTCCTAAGAGTCCAGTTCTTGTCAGAGATGGGAGAATTAAAGTGACATCTATTTCTCTCTCGTGCAAGTCTGGGATTTGAGTGCAGTCACCAAGCATTGAATCTACCTGGTCTACCCTTTGGGTAATCTTAGATGAGGGACCAAAATCTCACTTAGATTAAAGGACCAGTTGTGTGCCAGTAAATGTTTGGAAAAAGCGGGGGAACTGATTTGTAGTGTTTGCCAATTTCTGTGTTTTAAATACTACCACCATGGCCATTTCGAGAGACCAATGTGATGTTACTGAAGGGAGAGTTGGAAAAAGATGTGTAGGAGGACCCCATTATAAGTATTTTCATCATACAGACATGATAGATGTGAATAACCTCAAGAGCATGGATAAAAATAAAATGTGGGAAATGAATTAGGGAGTAATGAGTTTTAGATACATATTTTCTTTGTTTAATACAATTTATTTAATTGAAGTTTTACATAATATAACTTTTAATAATGGCTATGTTAACAACTGGCTTGCAAAATTCCTGAAACATATAAATAGGCTCCAGAACAGCACATGCTTTGTGTATTAACTCCTTTGTTTTCAGAATATGGTTGCACAGATTGGCACCCCATCAACACCATCTTGGAACTTACTAGAAATGCAGAGTCTTAAGTCCCAGCCCAGATCTGCCAAGTCAGAGTCTTCATTTTAACAAGATCTTTGGGTAATTTCTACTCAAATGAAAAATTTGAGAAGTACTAGAAATTTTACCCTAAGTCTGGGTCAGCCTCAGGGTTGGGAAGGTTCTTGATTAATAGAAGAGTTTATTGCTGACACAAGTTTTAAAATTTGGGGGAATATGTTTTTATGTTTTTATATGTGACTGGAAAACCTCATTAGATTATAAATCTTAAAAGCTAAGGAGAAAGCGGTATTGGGATAAAGGTGAAAATAGCGGTGTAGATGTATAATCCACATGACTTTAGATATAATTAAAAAGAAACACTGACTTAACAGAGGCTCAGGAAATGCCTAATGACGTAACAAAGAATGTGTCATGGCATTACTTTCTTTCACGATGGAGAAATCTAATTATAAGTTGGACATCAACAATAAAATTATTCTTCCTACAAATAGGTGTTTAAAATTCTTCTCCGTTCATGCATAGCAAACAGATCTGCACATGGAAAATAGAAACACTTGAAATGATAGAAGTGCACAGAGATGGGCCAAAAGTACTGCTGAATGTAGCATTCTAGAGGTAAGGTAAAGTAGAAATCCTGAATTTTGCAGAGAATTTTGGAAAAAGCTGCCCTTCTTAAAAACCTCAATAATCCGATGGCTAAAATGACAGGTGGATGTCAGTCAACTTTTCCCCAACCCCCTCAGTGCTTGTTCAATGGCCCATGAACAAAGTAACCAGGATGGCAGGGATGGACAGTTTCCATGAGCTCAACAACTTGGGCTTCCCCTTAAAAAAGGATAAGCTGGCCACTAAATGCTGAGTGTCATTCTCCCAACAACAGAGAACAACTCTGAGTCCCTAATGCGGTGGGGATGCTTGAGGGGACCAGCCAGTGACACTGGGCTGATTGATTGCATTGAGCTATTTCCATCATGATGAGACAGAGAGTCATCTTCGCTGAAAAAATATTTTCTGGATATGAATTTGCCTTCCCTGACTTTGATGCTTCTGCCACCACCCATGCACTGGCAAAATGCCTTATCAGCAGTCATGATATCCTGGACTGCATTGCTTCTGATCAAGGAACTAATCTTGCAGCAAAGGAAGTACAACGCTTGGCTCATGCAAAAGGAATGAACTGGTCTGATGGCATACTTTATCACCTAGAAGTAACTGGTCTGCTTGAAAGATGGAATGGCTATTGAGGTCTCAGTTACAGTGTTACTTGGAAGACTACACCTTTCAAGAAGGATCTTTCCTCTTTCAGGATACAGTATATGTTTTGAATCAGAGCACTATGTTATGCTTTCTCCCCCATAGTCAGAAAACATGGGTGTGATAATTAAGAGGTGAAGTGGCTACATATATGATACATACAACATACCATGCCATATATGTATTACACTGAACAGTATATGAACATGCATTGAACAATATATGAATTACATATTATCTTAGTCTGTTCAAGCTAAGATAAAAATACCATAGACTGTGTAGCTTAAACAACAAACATTTATTTCTGGAGGCTGGGAAATCCAAGGTCAAGGCACCGGCAGATTTGGTGTCTGGTGAGAGCTCACTTCCTGGTTCATAGACGGCTGTCTTCTTGTTATGTCCTCACGTGGAAGAAGAGACAAGAGAGCTCTCTGGGTCTTCTTTTATATAAGGGTGCTAATCCCATTCGTGAGGGCTCTACTCTCATGACCTAATTACCTCCCAAAGGCTCCACCTCTTAATACCATCACATTAAAGATTAGGTTTCAACATATGAATTTTGGGGGGGGACACAAATATTCAGTCCATAGCATATATATTGAAGATGTGTAATGTTATATGTTTTATAATTATATATATACATGTATATATACACACACACACATATATGACAATATTCCCCTAGGTAACACAAAGATGGTTCAATTGAATTGGAAGATGAAATTGCCACCATGATGGGCTCCTCATGTCACTGAAGCAACAGGCAAAAATGGGGAGGGGTACTCTAATAGCCAGAGTGACTGATTCCAATTACCAAGAGCAAATTAGGTTATTACTAATACAGTAGAGTCAAGGAGAATGACATCTAGAAATCAAGTGATTTTCTGGAGTTCCTCTTATTTCCTTCCCATTAATAAAGTGAATGGAAAGGAACAGCAAACAAAACAGGAAAGGATGGCTGAGGATTCAGACCCTTCAGGAATTAGAGTTTTGATTACTCTTCCAGGTGATGAACCTAGAGCAGCTCAGGACTAATGAAAGGCAAAAGAAAGATGGAAGGTGTAATGAAACTAAGGATATCACAGCTGTCAGCTGCTGCATTGGGGCCAATTACAGAAGGAAAGATTGCCCATCCTCCTGTGTTCTGGAGGATCACAGGACCTTCCACCAAAGCATGGGTCCACCAAGGTGGCCTTTGGACATATACAAGGTTATCAGGGCCCTGGCATAGAGAAGTTTCCTTACAGAATGGGGCTCAAGAAACTGGCACCAAAATGTTGATATCTGGCTACTACTATTGCTATGGTAATAAACTTTCCTTTTCTGAAAAAGTAAAAATAAAAAGAAAGACTCTAAGAGCTTTGCATATTTTCTCCTTGCTTGTTAAGTGTATATATTTATACATATGATTTATTTTTTTCTTTCTCTGCCTCCTTCTTCATGTTATCATTTTAAAGAAGTTTGCAGAAAGTTAACTTTACAATTTAGTCTTTAGGTAGTAGAATATTCAATGGGACTAGAACTGAATTTGTGAAATGATTAATACAGCTAGTGAAGGATACAATGGGTGTGGAGACAGTATTTTTCCATTTTGGGGAGAGGATGAGAGCTTCTTTACTAGTATGAAGGAAATTTCCATCCTGTTAGGTAGAAACAGAGTTGTGTTGTATGGAGGCCGAAATGTGTGTAGCAATATGTGTGTGGTTACTGAGTGACTAAAGGGGTGGACTGTGCCAGTTATTGATTTATTGTTTCTCAGCTCCAAACTCACCCTTGTTTGCCCTGCTTTGTGATGATGGAATTAGACGCTGCAGATTACATTTACCCTGTGCCAACTGTCTTGGTATTAGGTTCTCCTGAGAAGACACTGGAGGAACGGTAGGACAGGAAGGATAGGAAGGGATGTTTCTGTTTCTGTGCTCTGTTTTCCATGGGACATTGAGAAGATTGGTGTGAAATGGACACAGGAGCATATACCACAGCTGAATGTGCTTTGCCTTTTATGGAGGACACCTCCTAGTGTGTTTCTTCATCATCGTGAACTGTTTTGCAGTTCAGGGGTAGCATCTTCCAGCAAGTGTCATGATCCCCACGATGACAAGCTACTTTTGTGGTTCCACAGTTTTGCAAAGAGCGCTTCCGTCAAGTTTCTGCATCATCACAGTGACAGGAAGCAAGCAGCAATGACACCATCTACCCTGAGATCTCAGCCTTGCAACCCCCCTTAAGTTTCTGAGTTTCTTCCTTATTCACTTTCCCCTCAACCCTGAGGAGTAACCATCCTGCAGCTGCTACCCCTGCACATTTTAGTAACCACATTTTAACTAGCTAGAAATGCTATCTTCCCTGTTCAAATTCCTGATAAGATTTCTCTCTCCTGAATGGACCATGACTGATATTTATATAACTTTATTACTAAAATTTTTTTTCTTTGGTTAAGAATTTTGTACAATAGCCTAAGTAGTTTATTACAGTATTTATTAAGTTAAAGTTTTGGGACTAAATGGAGTTCTCATGCGACTCTATGGATTGAAACACTTTCAACTAATCCTTTTGCTGAGTTGTTTGGCACGGTCCATAAGGCTTGATGCTTTCTGGGGAAACATCAGGGGGTGGTCTTTAATTGCTTTTGATATTTTTTCATGAAGAGTTGAAGCTTAATATTGTTGGAGGAGGTCGTGGAGAGGACACGACCGCTGGTTGACCTGAGAGCTGGATTCCGACAGTCAGAGGCTTCTGACACCCTCCTCCCCTGGCCCTGGTTCTTGGGAAGTACATTCAGCCCCCTGTTCCCACAGGAGGACGCATTTCAAGGATGCAGCGTTGACAGAATAACATGATGTTGAGACCATCTGGACTGTGTACGTGACTCAGTTCTGTTAAGGCCTCTGTAGAAATTTTAAGATTCTGGTGGATGGTTGTGGAGATCTACCCATTTTGCAGCTGCCCAAGACAAGCCTTGATATACTTGATATAAGTTCCCTGGCTTACTAAAACTGACACCTACCAATCTGGAGTGGTCTGCCTCTTTCTTTGGTCTCCTATCGCTCTCTGAGTATGGAAGCTGGTTTTGAATTTGGCCCAGGGAACTCCCAAGGTGGTGAACCAACAAATACATCAGAAAATAAAGTAAATTAAAGTTGGTGCATTTGGATGGTATCTACCTGTTCACTTCTCTCTGGGGACTCACCTCTCTCACTGACCCACAAGGTCAAAGTTTATCACTGAGAAGCCCAGTGTGATGCTATATTACTCTGCTCTCTCAGCCATGATCAGCTGAACTAAGGTGAATACTTGATTCGATTTGAGCAGAGTCTATTCAGCAGAAATTTGAACTGTCAGTAAGAGATTCTAGTCTTTGTTGGTCTCTAGCTACAAAACCATGAGATCATTTAGTTTTTAGTAACAAATAATAATGAAATGTTTTCTGCCATATAACAGTGTTAAAGGGAGCCTAATTCCATGAAATCAATTTAAACATAATCAATTCACTTTTAAATGGGTTTCTTCAGGTAATTAAGTATGCAGAAGGTCACTAGGGATTTTACATATTTTCCTAGTACCTTTTATATAAAATATGGTAAGCTGAACCTTGTATTGAAAACTTACTGTGTTATTTACACAAAGACACTGAAAATTTCAGGGCAAATAAATAGTCTCCTCATCTGTAGCCACTGAATCTTTTTCTTTTTCTCTGTTGGAATGAGAGACGTGGAGCGTAAACTTGCTCCATATTCAGACCTTTGTCTTCCAAGAAGTTCCCAAATCTTGTGCATTTAAGATCCAGTCAAGTGGAAATGTGATTTCTCTTCTTCACTGGGTTTGATCCAACCTCCAGTGAAGGTCATGGAGTAGCCGTTGTCCTCTGTACCCACCATCCACATGGGGTATACTCCTGAAATCTCCAGTGCACCATCTCCAAATTCAATTCCTTTTGCTAATGTTTCCCATCCTTCATTAAGCAAATGTGCAGTGAATGCCTGCTCTGTGCCAGATCCAATGTGTGGAACTGAGCCTATGGTAGTGACAAGACGGAGGCTGTGCTGCCCTTACTGAACTCACATGTTGATGGATAGAAGGATTAATTGAATATTTAAACCCTAACCCTAAACAATACTGTAACTATTTATTGAATGTTTACTATGTAGCCGTCACTGTTCTAGGTACCAGTGATAAAGCAGTGAAAGACAAAAATAGATAAAAATCCCTGTCTTTAAGAAGATTGACTTCTAGTTGATATAAAATTACAAATACTGATATATACTAGAAGAAAAATTATAGAGTTCAATGACAACATGTATCAGGGGGATATAAGCTAGCAAGAAGTTCAAGATCTCCTGAACTGTGATGTCTAAGCTGAGCCCTGAAAGATAAGAAGGTATTAACTAGGCAAGGAGGATGAGCAGAAGAAAATATTTCAGATAAAAGAAAACACATTTTAAGGACCTGGGAAACTTAATTGTGGGGAAAAAAGCCCTAAAATATGAAAATTCAAAAGTGATTAAAAGTCCTAGCAATTCATTCTAAACCCCTGACCAGTTAATATTAATTAAGTGACCATGGGGCTAATTTCTCTTGGGATTTTTAACAACAGTCAATTTATTCTAAAAACAATTGCAGTATTCAAAAATGAATATTCATTAGGAAATTCTAACTGAGGATAGGAAAATGGAGAAGATTATATATCTCCATTTTGGATAAACTCAGTGTTAGCAAATAACATGTACACAGTCATAATTATATAGTATTAAAAAAATCAAACTATAACTTAACGTTTCTACATTTTAAATTTGAATATAAAGGGAAGGGAACAAGTTCATTATTAGGAGGTATACAAGTTAAAAATAATTTTTATTATTTTTTGATACTACTGAAATATATGTTCATTGTGTAGAATTTTAAAAGTAGACAAAATTATAAAAAAAGAAATGAAAATTAGCCATTATCCACCAACCAAGGTTTATATCAATCTTTGTTATGTTTGATTTAAAAGTCAAATTAAAAATGATCACACATTTTCATGTAAAAATATGCTAAAATTAGATTGTTGAGATAGAGACATAAATTAAGCTAATAAACTTTATGGTTTTGAAGTTTGTGTAGTTAGGATATTTATATATTTTTACATAATAAAATAGCAGCATTGTTAGTTTTCTTGTTTCTATCATAATTGAGCTTAAATGATAATGAATTTTAGAAAATCAGAAAATTATAGTATAAGCCTGTAACTTTATTTTGTTGAAACCATATAAACATTCATAGACGTTTTCAGGGTGTAAATGGTTATGCAGTAAAATAAATTTCTAGTATTCTGACTATTCTTGAGAGTAATATAAAGTATAATATTAGCCTGATATAAAATATAGGTAATGCATTACAGATATGGAGCATAATAGATTTATCTGAGGAATGAAAACGTTAATAATTGTTAGATTAAAAAATATGTTGATGATCCCCTCTGCGTTTATTATATTCTAAATTCTTAATTTTCCGTATTATTTTCAATATAGTAAGTTTGTTCTTCTCTAATAAAATTTATTTGTTTTCTCCTCCCTAAATATACCCAATGGCCTAGGAGACCAAAAGGAATATGTAGAATATAGATACAATAATTTATAGGATGGCAACCAAAATAGTTCGTCAAGAGGATGATGCATAAAATCACTTAGTAAGTTAATAAACTTTCATAATGCATTAATGCCTGGGCCACAGGTGGGTTTGTTACTTGGGTCTGGCCAATCGTCACAACCAAAGCCATGCTAGACCGTTCTGGAGCCACTTGACCCCAAATATTTGAGCGCCCAGACAAGATCCCAGAGTTTCTTGCAGACTCTGAAGCTAACTGTGGATGCATGATTGAGTCAGCCATGACCAGAAAGCATCTAGGTGACCCGAAGACATATAAGCAAAAATAAATCCTTAGTGTTTTAAGTCACTGAGTTTGGGGATGTTTTCTTACATAGCGAGGGCTATTTTAGACTCAGATAAATAAATTCGAAAAGACACAACTTTAAGGTTTTGGGGGAAAGATTGATCATTTAATATGTGATTATTGGTTAGTGATGTTGAAAATACACAGACAAGCCAGTCAGTCAAGTTAGAAGCACATCTCACATCTTATATTAAATTTGAGCTGACTCAAAGATGTTGGAAATATAGGGAACATTCCTTGTAAGCATAATCTTACTGTAGTAAGATGAAGAAACAAGTAAATTCACAATAGTGTAATGGAAAAGATTATATTTGATTAAGTAATGAAATGAAAAATCTTTTACTCCACACAATTCTCCTTAGGAAAAAACTTATCCTTGTTTTGGAGGATACTCTGAAGCACTTTCTCTATTAAGCCAGAACACTGAGACCAGAAAACAAGCTTCTGAGGGTAGAAGAAATCCCATTGCATTAGTATACACAGTCTCACAGATTTTATAACAAGTGTTAACTGATTATCTCTGGATGATGGGATTAAGGGTTTATTTTTATTTACATTTCTCTCTATTTTTAAATTGTTTTACAAGGGGCCTGTTTTGCTTTTTGCTTCATCCACTAGTTTTTTAATGTATATCATTTTCATTATTGTTCAGTTCTAAGTGTTTTGTATTGTATATTATTTTCTACTTAACTCACATATTATTTAGAAGTTTGTTTTTTGTTTCTTTAATTTCTGGTTTTTTTCGGGGGGGAAGGGACTAGCTTACTGATTCTTTTGTTTTGTTTTGTTTTTTAGAATATGCCACTTTTTATGTATGGAAAAGGGAGAAAACTAATATACATGTTGTAATTGATTATATTCTTTAAAATGGGAAGGTTGAAACCAAACTGATATAAATGATTTCTTACAGGTGACAGAAGAGCAGCCCAGGATGGAAGGACAAGATATATAGTCTCGTAACAAATATAATACATATTTACTGGCTCCACGCACTTAAAGGACAAGAAACAAGACCAACCCAGTAGCAATGAGCAACTCTTGTCCCAGATTGAATCTTATAAAAACATTTCCCACTAAAAGGAACCAGGCTTCCTTGGAGAAATGGCTGATTCCAGGTCTGGGTAGGGATGGTATCAGATAAGTTTAGACCAGATTCCATTACCAGAAAGTATGTCAAGGACACAAAAGACACAAAAGAAGGGGGTTACAGAGTCTGAAGAAGGAAAAATTTGAACATCAAAAACATTAATGACTGCAATGTATTAAAACATGAAATATATGAAAGTCTATGAAAGAACAAATAAAACCAAATTGCTGTTCACCTTTGGAGGATCCCAGGGAAACATATCAGTATTTTTCTTTTTCTGACTTAAAACAGTAAAAATTTATTGTCTCACAGTTCTGGAGGCCAGAAGTACAAGATCAAGGTGTTGGCAGGACCACTCTCCCTCTGAGATTTTGGGTAGAATCCCTCTTTGACTCTTCCTAACTAATGGTGGCGGCTGTTGATCCTTGGTATTTCTTGGCTTGTGGCTGCATCACTCCAATCTCTTCCTCTGTTGTCACACAGCCTTGTTATCTCTGTGTCTGGGTCTTTTTTCCTCTTATAAGGACACGAGTCATATTGGATCAGGACCCATGCTACTTCAGCATTACCCCATCTTAATTATACCTGCAAAGACCTTTCCAAATAATTTCATATTCACAGGTGGCAGGAGTGAGGAATTCAACACATCTTTTGGGGTGAGACAGATAACACATCCATTGCATGCTCCTTTTCTCTCCTTCCTTGCCTTCTTTTGGATTAATTTTCTTTTTGAATTTTATTTTTTATAATATATGTTCTTATTAGTTATCTATTTTATACATATTAGTGTATATATGTCAATCCCAATCTCCCAATTCATCCCATTTTTCCCCCTTGCTGTCCATACGTTTGTTCTCTATATCTGTGTCTCTATTTCTGCCCTGCAAACCAGTTCATCTGTACCATTTTTCTAGATTCCACATATATGGGTTAATATACGAGATTTGTTTTTCTCTTTCTGACTTACTTCACTCTGTATGACAGTCTCTAGGTCCATCCATGTCTCTACAAATGACCCAGTTTCATTACTTTTTATGGCTGAGTAATATCCATTGTATATATGTACCACGTCTTTATCCATTCGTCTGTTGATGGGCATTTAGGTTGCTTCCACGTCCTGGCTATTGCAAATACTGCTGCAATGAACATTAGGGTGCATGTGTCTTTTTGAATTATGGTTTTCTCTGGGTATATGTCCAGTAGTGGGAATGCTGGGTCATATGGTAATTCTATTTTTAGTTTTTTAAGGAAACTCCTTACTGTTCTCCATAGTGGCTGTATCAATTTACATTCCCACCAACAGTGCAAGAGGGTTCCCTTTTTTCCACACCCTCTCCAGCATTTGTTGTTTGTAGATTTTCTGATGATGCCCATTCTAACAGGTGTGTGGTGATACCTCATTGTAGTTTTGATTTGCATTTCTCTAATAATTAGTGATGATGAGTAGCTTTTCATGTGCCACTTGGCCATGTGTATGTTTTCTTCGGAGAAATGTGTGTTTAGGTGTTCTGCGCATTTTTTGATTGGGTTGTTTGTTTTTTTAATATTGAGCTACATGAGCTATTTATATATTTTGGAGATTAATCCTTTGTCAGTTGCAAATATTTTCTCCCATTCTGAGGGTTGTCTTTTCATTTTGTTTATAGTTTCCTTTGCTGTGAAAAAGCTTTTAAGTTTCATTAGGTCCCATTTGTTTATTTTTGTTTTTATTTCCATTACTCTAGGAGGTGGGTCAAAAAGGATCTTTCTGTGATTTATAGCAAAGAGTGTTCTTCCTGTGTTTTTCTCTAAGAGCTTTATAGTGTCTGGCTTTAAATTTAGGTCTTTAATCCATTTTGAGTTTATTTTTGTGTATGGTGTTAGAGTGTTCTAATTTCATTCTTTTACATGTATCTGTCCAGTTTCACAGCACCACTTATTGAAGAGACTGTCTTTTCTCCATTGTATATCCTTGCCTCCTTTGTCATAGATTAGTTAACGATAGGTGCATGGATTTATCTCTGGACTTTCTATCTTGTTGCATTGACCTAAGTTTCTGTTTCTGTGCCTGTACCATATTTTCTTGATTACTGTAGCTTTGTAGTATAATCTGGTGTCAGGGAGCCTGATTCCTCCAGCTCCATTTTTCGTTCTCAAGATTGCTTTGACTATTCGGGGTCTTTTGTGTCTCCAGACAAGTTTTAAGATTTTTTTGTTCTAGTTTTGTAAAAAATGCCATTGGTAGTTTGATAAGGATTGCATTGAATCTGTAGATTGCTTTGGGTAGTATAGTCATTTTCACAATGTTGATTTTTCCAATACAAGAACATGGTATATCTCTCCAACTGTTTGTATCATCTTTAATTTCTTTATCAGTGTCTTATACTTTTCTGAGTACAGGTCTTTTACCTCCTTAGGTAGGTTTATTCCTAGGTATTTTATTCTTTTGGTTGCAATGGTGAATGGGATTGTTTCCTTAATTTCTCTTTCTGATTTTTCATTGTCAGTGTATAGGAATGCAAGAGATTTTACCAAATTCATTGATTAGCTCTAGTAGTTTTCCAGTGGCATCTTTAGGATTTTCTATGTATAGTATCATGTCATCTGCAAACAGTGACAGTTTTGCTTTTTCTTTTCCAATTTGTATTCCTTTTATTTCTTTTTCTTCTCTGATTGCTGTGGCTAGGACTTCTAAAACTATGTTGAATAATAATGACGAGAGTGGGCATCCTTGTCTTGTTTCTGATCTTAGAAGAAATGCTTTTAGTTTTTCACCATTAAGAATGATGTTGGCTGTGGGTTTGTCATATATGGGCTTTATTATGTTGAGGTAGGTTCCCCCTATGCCCACTTTCTGGAGAGTTTTGATCATAAATGGGTGTTGAATTTTGTCAAAACCTTTTTCTGCATCTATTGAGTGGACCCTATCATTTTTATCCTTCAATTTTTTAATATGGTGTATCACACTGATGGATTTGTGTATATTGAAGAATCCTTGCATCACTGGGATAAATCCCACTCCATCATGGTGTATGATCCTTTCAATGTGTTGTTGGATTCTGTTTGCTAGTGTTTTGTTGAGGATTTTTGCATCTATATTCATCAGTGATATTGGTCTGTAATTTTCTTTTTTTATAGTATCTTTGTCTGGTTTTGGTATCAGGGTGATTGTAGCCTCATAGAATGAGTTGGGGAGTGTTCCTTCCTCTGCAATTATTTGGAGGAGTTTGGGAGGGATGGGTGTTAGCTCTTCTCTAAATGTTTGATAGAATTCACCTGTGAAGCCATCTGGTCCTGGACTTTTGTTTTTTGGAAGATTTTAATCACAGTTTCAAGTTCATTACTTGTGATTGGTCTGTTTATATTCTCTGTCTTCCTGGTTCAGTCTTGGAAGGCTATACCTTTCTAAGAATTTGTCCATTTCTTCCAGGTTGCCCATTTTATTGGCATAGAGTTGCTTGTAGTAGTCTCTTGTGATTCTTTGTATTTCTGTGGTGTCCATTGTAATTTCTCCTTTTTCATTTCTAATTTTATTGATTTGAGTCCTCTTCCTCTTTTTCTTGATGAGTCTGGCTAAAGGTTTATCAATTTTGTTTATCTTCTCAAAGAACCAGTGTTTAGTTTTATTGATCTTTGTTATTGTTGTTACTTCTCCTTTTTCATTTCTAATTTTATTGATTTGAGTCCTCTTCCTCTTTTTCTTGATGAGTCTGGCTAAAGGTTTATCAATTTTGTTTATCTTCTCAAAGAACCAGTGTTTAGTTTTATTGATCTTTGTTATTGTTTTCTTTGTTTCTATTTCATTATTTTCTGTTCTGATCTTTATGATTACTTTCCTTCTACTAACTTTGGGGTTTTTTTGTTCTTCTTTCTCTAGTTCCCTTAGGTGTAAGATTAGATTGTTTATTTGAGATGTTTCTTGTTTCTTGAGGTAGGATTGTATTGCTATAAACTTCCCTCTTAGAACTGCTTTTGCTGCATCCTGTAGGTTTTAGATCTTCGTGTTTTCATTGTCATTTGTCTCTAGGTATTTTAAAATTTCCTCTTTGATTTCTTTAGTGATCTCTTGATTATTTAGTAACATATTGTTTAGCCTCCATGTGTTTTTGTTTTTTACGTTTTTTGTCCTGTAATTGACTTCTAATCTCATAGCATTGTGGTCAGAAAAGATGCTTGATATGATTTTAATTTTCTTAAATTTACCAAGGTTTGATTTATGAACCAAGATGTGATCTAACCTGGAGAATGTTCTGTGTGCACTTGAGAAGAAAGTGTAATCTGCTGTTTTCAATGGAATGTCGTATAAATATCAATTAAATCTATCTGATCTATTGTGTCATTTAAAGCTTGTGTTTCCTTATCAATTTTCTGTCTGGATGATCGGTCCATTGGTGGAAGTGAGGTGTTAAAGTACCCCACTATTATTGTGTTACTGTCAATTTCCCCTTTTATAGCTGTTAGCATTTGCCTTATGTATTGAGGTGTTCCTATGCTGGGTGTATATATATTTATAATTGTTATATCTTCTCCTTGGATTGATGCCTTGATCATTATGTAGTGTCCTTCTTTGTCTCTTGTAACATTATTTTAAAGTCTATTTTATCTGATATGAGTATTGCTACTGCAGCTTTCTTTTGATTTCCATTTGCATGGAATATCTTTTTCCATCCCCTCACTTTCAGTCTGTATGTGTCCCTAGGTATGAAGTGGGTCTCTTGTAGACAGCATATATATGGGTCTTGTTTTTGTATCCATTCAGTGAGCCTGTGTCTTTTGGTTGGAGCATTTAATCTATTCACATTTAAGGTGATTATCGATATGTATGTTCCTATTACCATTTCCTTAATTGTTTTGGGTTTGTTTTTGTAGGTCCTTTTCTTCTCTTGTGTTTCCCACTTAGAGAAGTTCCTTTAGCATTTGTTGTAGAGCTGGTTTGGTGGTGCTGAATTCTCTTAGCTTTTGCTTGTTTGTAAAGCTTTTGATTTCTCCTTCGAATCTGAATGAACTACTTGCTTGTACAATAATCTTGGTTTTAGGTTCTTCCCTTTCATCACTTCAAATATATCGTGACACTCCCTTCTGGCTTGTAGAGTTTCTGCTGAGAAATCAGCTGTTAACCTTATGGGAGTTCCTTTATATGTTATTTGTCATTTTTCCCTTGTTGCTTTCAATAATTTTTCTTTGTCTTTAATTTTTGTCAATTTGATTACTATGTGTCTTGGTCTGTTTCTTCTTGGGTTTATCCTGCCTGGGACTCTCTGCACTTCCTGGACTTGGGTGGCTATTTCCTTTCCCATGTTAGGGGTGTTTTTGACTATAATCTCTTCAAATATTTTCTCCGGTCCTTTCTGTCTCTCTTCTCATTCTGGGACCCCTATAATGAAAATGTTGGTGCGTTTAATGTTGTCCCAGAAGTCTCTTAGGCTGTCTTCATTTCTTTTCATTCTTTTTTCTTTATTCTGTTCCGTGGCAGTGAATTCCACCATTCTGTCTTCTAGCTCACTTATCCGTTCTTCTGCCTCAGTTATTCTGCTATTGATTCCTTCTAGTGTATTTTCCTTTTCAGTTATTGTATTGTTCATCTCTGTTTGTTTGTTCTTTAATTCTTCTAGGTGTTTGTTCTTTAATTCTTCTAGATCTTTGTTGAACATTTCTTGCATCTTCTTTATCTTTGCTTCCATTCTTTTTCTGAAGTCCTGGGTCATCTTCACTATCATTATTTTGAATTCTTTTTCTGGAAGTTTGCCTATCTCCACTTCACTTAATTTTTTGTCTGGGGTTTTATCTTGTACCTTCATCTGGTACATAGTCCTCTGTCTTTTCATTTTGTCTATCTTTCTGTGAATGTGTTTTCATTCCACAGGCTGCATGATTGTAATTCTTCTTTCTTTGCTGTCTGCCCTCTGGTGGATGAGGCTACCTAAGAGGCTTGTGCAAGCTTCCTGAGGGAAGTGACAGGTGGCGGGTAGAGCTGGGTATTGCTTTGATATGCAGAGCTCAATAAAACTTTAATCTACTTGCCTGCTGACGGGTGGGGCTGAATTCCCTCTCTGTTGATTGTTTGAGAGGACCCAGCACTGGAGGCTACAGTCTCTTTTGTGGGGCTAATGGCAGACTCCAGGAGGGCTCATGCCAAGGAGTACTTCCCAGAACTTCTGCTGCCAGTGTCCTTGTCCCCATGCTGAGCCACAGCCACCCTCCACCTCTGCAGGAGACCCTCCAACACTAGCAGGCAGGTCTGGTTCAGTCTCCTATGGGGTCACTGCTCCTTCCCTCTGGGTCCTGATGTGCACACTACTTTGTGTGTGCCCTCCAAGAGTGGAGTCTCTGTTTCACCCAGTCCCACTGAAGTCCTGCAATCAAATCCCACTAGCCTTCAAAGTCTGATTCTCTGAGAATTCCTCCTCTCGTTTCTGGAACCCCAGGTTGGGAAGCCTGATGTAGGGCTCAGAACTTTCACTACAGTGGGTGGACTTCTGTGGTATAATTGTTCTCCAGTTTGTGAGTCACCACCAGTGGTTATGGGATTTGATTTTATTGTGATTGCGCCCCTCCTACTCTCTCATCGCAGCTTCTCCTTTGTGTTTGGATGTGGGGTATCATTTTTGGTGAGTTCCAGTGTCTTCCTGTCGATGATTGTTCAGCAGTTAGTTGTGATTCTGGTGTTCTTGCAAGACAAAGTGAGCACATGTCCTTCTATTCGGCTGTCTTCATCCAATCCTGGCTTATTGTTGACTTATAATTTTCTTAGAATGGGTCAGAGAACAATCTATATGATAATAATTATTGGATCTCATTGAGATATTATTAGTAGCCTTGCATGTAGATGATTTGAAGAACTTTCTTTTTGGGGGAGTGATGGCATAAGAGATTGTCTATATCTATGAGATCAAGCTTATTAATATCTATAGGATCAAGCTTATTAGTTGTGTAGCTCAAATCTTCCTTACTGTCACTATTTTTATCAGTTTTTGAGAGTGGCATGACAATATCTCCCAATAATGATTATGGTGTGTCAAACTCTCATTGAAATTCTGTTAGTGTTAACTGTGTTTTTAGGTGCATATATATGGCTAATTGTTATGCAGTCAGCTTTCTCAGAAACTATGCAACATATACCTGTCTTTCTTTAACTCTTCACTATCTACTTCCTCATTTTCAGCTAATATTTTATTGAGAAAACAGAGACAACCAGAAGAGATGTTCCACCTTCTTTTTCCATCAAATCAGCCAAACTACCTGCCACTGTACCTGCCTTCCTTCTTGTCACAGTCAGTGATTGCCCATCTCTCCAAAGCTGAAACTCAGCCCTCTAGAGAATATACAGATTTGCCCCTGCAATTGTCTCTCTCCTTCATCATTAGTTCTTCCTTTATACCAGGTGACTCCCAACAGGATAGGCTGTTATGCTAAACATAGCATGTTATGTTTCTCCTAAATTAAAGACCCTCCTTTAATCCTAGACTCCCTTAGCAAGACATTGTATTCAGTCCTCAGATTCTCGAAGCCTGGACTGGGATCTAAGACTTTCTCAAACTACATGCTGGCTGCCAATGAAAATGGCATGAAATGAATGCAGGTAATCAGTCGACGATGACCAATAGCAGTGTCAATATCCTTCAGTCCTCTCGTAACAAAGTCAATAGGTGTTTCACTTAGTCTCAGGCATCTCAGGAGTCCTTAAACTAACGACATAGACATTCTTTAGGGCTCTTCTCATTGAAGAGGATTAAATATCCATAATTTGACCTCCAAAGGGGTGGGTGGTTGAAGACTCTCCCATTTTTGTCTGTTTCACGGGTCTCTCCTGAGGAAAAAAAGAAAATTAAACTCCAGACTGAAACTCACCTGGCTCTGGGTGGGGTGGAGTTGAGCTCCACGGAAACTGAAATGCATGACCGCCAGTGTCCTATTATTCCTTATGTGAATTATCTTCTTTGAAGTGAAATCAACCTGGTAGGTCCCTCCTTTCTCTACCATCATGGGCTAGATATCAATGGAACCTTCCCATGCTTAGCTTTTTGCTTATTCTGGGGCCTGGGGTGGTTTGAGGTCTATTTTCTTGGAAAGGGGAAAGTTCTCTAAACCCATAGAGACTTCCTCTCTTATTTGGTTTCCATTTCATTTATTCTGTACCAATGTTTATTCCTAAAATACATAAAGGCAGCCCACTTTGCCAACACAAGAATTAATTCTTTTTCAAAGACTGCGGGATCTGGATTATTCTTTCTGTTAATATAACTTTCTTGCAAAAATGATAAAGCTGAACTTATTATGTAAATACATTTTTTTTCCTGTCTTGATTTTCATTAGAAAGGCCTATTACCTTAATCAGTGATGACATTATTGCCATGAAATAAAGTATATAGGATACATATTTCTTTCCTAATAGAAGAGGAGGTATATGTATTTATGGGGCTGGGTGAAGAAAAAGAGTTGGGAGATTTTCAGCTTATTTTGTCCTAATAGTAGGAGTAAATCTGTCTATTCCTGAAGCATTCAAGCTGCTTTCACAGTTCATAAAGATTGTTTATCTCATCTGTTTTGAAGACCATACTCATTGCTGGCTTCTCTGTTCTCATTGATGGCAATGAAATAGAAGAACCATCTATCTGATGGACTTTCCAGGGTTCATGTAGTTCCCCTAGGGATCTCAGTGAGGTGTAATGATGGAACATAGCTTTTGGAGTCATGCAGAACTGGGTTCAAGATTTGATTTCTCCACTTACTGTCTATAGTGTTTTGAGTAAAGTTATTTAATCTTTGTCTGTTTTTGTAGAAATTGATATATCTGGTAGATTGTGGGAAAATTATACTTTATATGGTTTTTTAAAGGGATTACATGAAATGGATACAAAACACCTAGCACTGTGCTCATCATATAAATACCATATAAACTTATTTCACTTTTCTCCTGCTGTGTATCTGAAGATACACGTTTTGGCCTCCTATAGGGCTATGGTAAGACCTCATTGAGAGAAATCAAGCCTCCTAGCTTTTTCTCTTCTGTATAGTCCCCTTTGATTTTCATGTCTCTCCTCACAAGTGATACAGGCAAATGATGTCTTAGAGGAGCCAAACTTTTGCATTGTGCACAGAAATTCTACAACTTTATCACAGTCTTTAAGCTGGTGGGGGAGGAAATACTGGGTTGGGCAAAAAGTTCATTCGGGTTTTTCCATAACATCTTACAGAAAAACACAAATGAACTTTTTGGCCAACCCAATACGTTTGACACCCCAGCCAGCACTAGGTGAATCTCTTTATGACACTTGAGTAGTACAGTCTTCAAGATTTCACTAAAGGAAGAAGCTCTAATTTGCATTTTTCTCAAGGGGACTCTGTCATGACATTATTTGCAGAATGTTCTATATCCAAATCAGCACAGAGTACATTTCTAAGAAACCCAAATTTTCTTTTCTTTCCGTTCAGACAGGCTCATTTATTCCAAATCCCATAGACTTAGTAAACACTTGACAACTCGCAAGCCTAGAGAGACACCTGCATGCGGTCCGTGCATGTTATCAGTCGGCAGCTGGGAGAGCCTCTCCTGCACAGCTACTCCGTCTACCACAGCCAACCCAGCCGGCCCCTGGACAACATAGCCCTGTCCTCCACCAAGGGCAGGCATGGGGCTGTCTCTCTTATTTCCTTGCCTTAGACATGATTGCCTGTCTGCAGACCAGAGATGAACGGTAAAGTGGCTTCACTCCATCTTGGACAAAGAAGGCATTTTACAAAGATAACCAGGACAGTCAGTATTCTTCCATTCCTGCTTTGGGAGTAGTTAATATTTCCAGAAGTTACTGTAGAGGATAGCTTAATGATAATGTTGGGACTGTCACCACCTTTTTAGAACAGAGATATGGGATGGCTTCTAGTTTTAAGAATTAACAATCTACCTTTCTAACAATGTCTTTAAGTTCTAATCAAAAGAGATTTCAGTTAGTTACAGTGTGCTCATGTTCTCATCTTTGGACTTCCAGCATATGATAAAACGTATAGTATATACCTGTTTGAAAAATAAGAATATTTTTACTTTTGATTATTCTTGGTGTATTAATTTCCTGTGGCTTTTATAACACATTACCGTAAACTTGGTCTTAAAATAACAGAAATTTATTCTTTCTATTTGGAAGCCAGGAGTCTGAAATCAAGGTGTCAGCAGGGTAATGTTCCTTCCAGAGGCTCTAGGGGAGGACACATCCTTGTCTCTTCAAGCTTCCAGTGGTGGCTGGCACTCCTTAGCTTGTGGCTGCATCACTCCAAATCTGTTTCCATCTTCATATGGTCTTTGTGTGTGTGTGTGTGTGTGTGTGTGTGTGTGTGTGTGTAATCTCTTTATGCCTCTTTTATAAGGACACATATGATGGCATTTAGGACACACCCAGATAATCCAGGATAGCTTTGTATCTCAACATCCTGGATTTAATTACATCTTCAAATTCCCTTTTTCCATATGGCACCATTATTCACAGATTCCAAAGGTTAGGACCTGATGTCTCTGGGGTTCTGTTCAGCCCACAACACTTGGTAAGTAGCACTGTTAAATAAAACACTCACAATTTTTAAGTAGCATTGCTAAATACAACACTCACAATTTTTAAAAAAGCGGTAGACATGAAAAAAAGGAATAAATTTAAAATATGTCTGGAGATAAATAGTGAAAATGTGTCTAAGGCCAGAGGAAAAATAGATTTGTGGATGAGCTTGTGAGAGATGGCAAAGGAAGAGATGGGAGAGGCCAAGAACTTCTGAAAGCTTCTGAAAGCATTCACATCATTCCCATTGCTAAGGAAACCACTTCACAATTTCCTGCCTCGATTTCAGCTCCGAACAGCTGCTTTGCTTATAATTTGGCTTCACCGAAGGACTTTAGCTGCTAGGTGAAGAAAAGCCACAGTGCCAACATTAGAGTGGAAAGAAAAACTATGATGATACAAAATAACGTAAAAACAAATTATCTAAGATAACTGGCAAATCTGGTGCCTTTTAAAAGGAGGTTATTGCTCCTCCTTTCCTCTCTAAAGGTACCCGGGTGACGATAGCAAACTTGTTTAAAGTGATGGCTAAAATGGGTGCGTTTAAGCTTTCTGTGGACAGAAGAACTTCATTAAGCAATAATGTTAATTCATTTTCCTCAGCCAGAAATGTCAAATGGACATTTTGTTTTTTAACCTTCTTTTGCCTCTGTTATGTCTTTTACTAAAAGAAGTCAAAATGAATGTATCAATATTGCTGAATACTCCAAGTGCCTCTCTTAATGAATGGGGGGAAATCTTCAAAGTAAGCCCATGGCTAGAATTTAGCTACTTCTATAGGAAGGGAGCTTTATCTTGGGCTTCGTCACATAGAATTCTATGAAAACCATCTTTTCCTCTGTTCTACTTTCTCGTTTTCCTCTTGGCTTCACAGCTGACTCCAGTAGCTCACCTCCTCCCCTACCATCTCCAAAACGCCTGCTGGAGTTTTGGCCTCTGTTGTTTGGTCGACTTTTCTGCTAAAAAACAATTTTGTTCCTTTCAAAATAATTTTTACAGAGTGCAAGGTAGTTATAGCAATGTGTGATGGCAAACTATGTAAAGCTCTTTTTGTGCTTATATAAGAAGACTGTAATTCTCAGAAAAAGAACAGATACAGGCTAAGCACGTAGTCTAAGCCTTGCTCTTGAGTCCAGTGTAGGACAGAGGTAGGTGCTAGACAATATGGGAGATCACATGCTCTAGGAAAACATGGCTCTAGCCCATCACTTCAAGAACTTCTGAAATTTCACTCTCTTGCAGAATCTGCCTAAATCTGTTGGCAGTCCAGGCAGTGAGTGGTGATTGTGTCGACTCCACTTGTCCCCTAGTCCTTAGCCCTTATCTCTCTCTAGATCTCCATCTGATCATGACTTGTTCTCCATGTCACTAAAAACTGTCTAGATGTTAATGTGTAATTGCTCTTCTGGTATCACGTTCTTATTCCGTTGTTCTTTACGAATGAAACGTGATGGTCCATCACAGATTGCGCCTATCTAATCATTTAAATTCAGTGCCAACCTGGACATCACAAAAATTTAAACACTAAAAAAAAAAAGGCACTTTTTCCTGCTGCTGCTGGATGAGAGAGTGGTGCTCTAAGCGCCAGCAGAAGTAACATTTCTTCTTTTAAAATGGACATTGATTAAATGATCATGTCCAACATTACCAGGAAAAAGTTTAAAAGTTTTGAAGATTCAGAGTGAGGGAAATAAAGGAAGGAATCTGGTGTTCAGTAACGAGTGCAGCTGCTTCTGCAAACATGCTGAGCCTGGAAAAGGGTAGAGCTCTACGGGGAGAGGTGAAGAGCAGAACGTGTGGCTCCTGCCTTTTTTCCCTTTGAAATTATTTTCCTGTTAAGCAATCCAAAAATCGAATATTCTTAATCTGAGCTCATTGGCTTACCATGGTGTATTCCTGCTGGTTTCATTTTCACTGTATATTATATAATTGATATCATGTGCTGCTTTTTTCAAATTGTGACTATGATCCAGGGGTGAAAAACAAAGACAGAACTAAAATGGTTTCAAAATAAATCATATCCACATTTTTCTATTTAGTAAATCACTCCAGATTTTTTCCTATTAACCATCCTGAGATTTGGAGGAATCTTCCTCAGATGTCCGTGTGCCCAAGCTTTGGAAATTAGCTGTTGATTCCGACTTTAAGATTAATAAAAAGAAGTGAAAAGAATGTTATTGCTGCTCCATTTATGGATTCTGAAGATAATTAATAAAAGTCTTTTCAATAAGACATACAATGAGATCACCAATTAATTTTGTGAAAGACCTGAAGAGGCTGTCATATTACTCTTTGATCTGTTTTGTCCAGGTAATAAAGAGTAATTCAGCATTTGTACATGGAAAAAACAATGACAATACCCTGAGTTTTATTTTAGAAGTAAAAAACTCCAGGAATCAAGTGAATTAACATAAACTGTAGTAAAGAAAATGTTCATTTCCAATTATGACTTTAGAGAAAACCCACAAAATCCAATTAAACCCAGCTTTCAATTTTGAGTTACTACACATATACATACATGTATATACACATGTACGTATTACCTATCTGTGTGTATATTATAGATGGCCATCTTCTCTCTGGGTCTTCACATGGTCTTCCCTCTGTGTGTATCGCTGTCCTAATCTCCTTTTCTTATAAGAAGTATAAGAAACATCAGTAATACCGGACTGGGGTTCAAACTAATGACCTTATTTCAACTAAATTATCTCTTTAAACCTTAACTCCAAATACAGTCACATTCTGAGGTACCAGGACCTAAGACTCCAACATATGAATTTTGGGGGCTAATTCAGCCCATAGCACATATTTCTTTAATATTCACTTAGCTTGATTTTTTTCACTTCCTTAAGAATTTACTTATTTCATAATGAGCAATATATTGGGTTGGCCAAAAGTTCATTCGTTTTCTTTTCCCCGTAAGATGGCTCTAGTAGCACTTAATTGTCTTTAACTTCATTTGAAACAATTTTGTTAGATTGCATACGACCGCTGTCATATGAACGTGCATTTAAAAAAAAGACTTATCAAAATTGGTGCATTTTTGTGTAGCCATTTTAATGTTGAAGATGAAAAAAAGGCAACATTTTTGGCATATTATGCTTTTTTATTTCAAGAAAGGTAAAAACGCATCTGAAACGCAAAAAAAGATTTGTGCTGTGTATGGAGAAGGTGCTGTGAGTGATCGAACGTGTCAAAAGTGATTTGCAAAGTTTCATGCTGGAGATTTCCCTCTGGACGACGCTCCATGGTCATGTAGACCAGTTGAAGTTGATAGCGAGCAAATCGAGACATTGAGAACAATCACTGTCATACCACGTGGGAGATAGCTGACATACTCAAAATACTCAAATGAAGCGTTGAAAATCATTGGCACCAGCTTGGTTATGTTAATTTCTTTAATGTTTGGGTTCCACAGAAGTTAAGTGAAAAAAACCTTCTTGACCATATTTCCGCATTCGATTCTCTACTTAAACGTAATGAAAACGTTTCGTTTTTTAAAAAATTCCGATGGATGATGAAGAGTAGATACTGTACAACAATGTGGAACCGAAGAGATGGTGGGGCAAGCGAAATGAACCACCACCAACCACACCAAAGGCCGGTCTTCATCCAAAGAAGGTGATGTTGTGTATATGGTGGGATGGAAGGGAGTCCTCTATTATGAGCTCCTTCTGGAAAACCAAGCGATTAATTCCAGCAAGTACTGCTCCCAGTTAGACCAACTGAAAGCAGCACTTGACTAAAAGCGTCCAGAATTAGTCAACAGAAAACGCATCATCTTCCATCAGGATAACGCAAGACCACATGTTTCTCTGATGACCAGGCAAAAAATGTTACAGCTTGGCTGGGAAGTTCTGATTCATCTGCCACATTCACCAGACAATGCACCTTCAGATTTCCATTTATTTCGGCCTTTACAAAATTCTCTTAATGGAAAAAACGTCAATTCCTGGAAGACTGTAAAAGGCACCTGGAACAGTTCTTTGCTCAAAGAGATAAAAAGTTTCGGGAAAATGGAATCATGAAGTTGCCTGAAAATTGGCAGAAGGTAGTGGAACAAAAGGGTGAATACGTTGTTCAATAAAGTTCTTGGGGAAAATGAAAAATGTGTCTTTTATTTTTACTCAAAAACTGAAGGCACTTTTTGGCCAGCCCCCCAATAAGTAAATGGTAAAAGATTTTAAAAGGCACAAAATATCTCGTTTCCCTCTTTCAGAAGCAATCATTACTCATCCCCCTAAGCAGTCACAGTTATCAATCGATTATTTTCTCAGAGAGATATTTTATGTATTTATGCGCATATATGTATGTGTGTATATATTTATGCATGTGTGTATAGGTATGCATGTGTGTATGTGTATATATGTATGTATGTACGTGTGTGAGTATAATCAAGTGAAAATAAGTGGAATGCAGAGCAGTGTGCATGGTATGCTTCTATTTGTATTTGAAAAATGTAATGCACATATATGTATATATTATGTTTATATATAAAAATTATTTTGCCACAGCTTTCTCATCTAAAATTATTTAAATCATTGACACATATGGAATTTATTTCCAGCTTGTCATCTCATTGTCTCAATACTATTTTTTGAGTAATTGGTCTTTCCTCCATCATTTGAGATTCTGTCCTTATCATGGACTGACTTTCTGTACTATCTGGATCTTTCCATGACCTTTCTCTCCTGCCCATTGTTTCAGAGAGGGCTATCCCCTATTGTCCCTGGTACCTTTGTCCACACGGCCTCATAACACCCTAGTGAGGACCCATGGCCTCTTTTCCTCCTTAGTGAGAAGGGCCAACGTGGGATCAGCCTCCCATGCATTCTTCAGGTGCTTCCAGTGTTGTTGTGAAGCTCCGGCGGGCAGATGGCTTCTGTGTTGATCCCTAACAATGGATAGCAGCGGGGTGACAGAGTCCCACCGCTGGAGAACTTGACCATGACAAAGCTACCCGTTCCAGGCCCCAGCGTGAGTCTCCATGGGAGAGATTCTAGACACCTGTGTCCTCTCCTGTGGGTTCCCACTCACACTTGGTGATGCTCAGAGCCATTGCCCCAGACCTTCTCCTGACACCATTGATAGGTAAGATGAGGAAGTTTGTTATCGTAGCTTTATATTTTCATAAATGCTACAGTGGGTCTTGCCTTATTATTCTGTATTTAGATTTTTTTTTCTATTTTTCTTATTTTCTTCTCTAGTTCCAAGAACACATTCCAAGTTGCAAAAATGTTATTTTTGAAATCGTTTTTTGCTTTATAGACAACTTTAGATGATTATTCTCTCTGGAGATGAGGCAGCTTAAGGACTTGAAACTGACTCTTGTTAGGAGAAAAGTAAAAATGAGAGACTGTGGCCAGAGCTGCCTTTGCTTGATAGTGAAGTAAGGAGGTCTGTGTCCGGAGCCATTTGATTTCTGTGGATAACAATGCAGAGATTTGGGCATCTGGAGACCAGATGCAGACCCTGTAAAAAGGAGATATCGGGAGGTTATCCTGAAAGGGATCGCACCGAACAGTGCTGCTTGGCGATGTGACCATAAGATGCGGTGGTCGCCAGATCCCAGCCCCTGAGGAGGCACTCATGAGTTGCCAGTCAGAGGTGAGGCATTGCCCTCCTCAAGATGATGTGTCTGCAGTGGAGGCTTTCTGCTTCCTTGTTCCAGGTTTATTTTCATCTCCTCAACCTCAGCTGGACGGTTCTACTGTTTGCACTAGGAAACCTGGGGTGTCAGGGCAAAACGGTACAGTCTTGTAGAGTTTGTAGAATTGTGTATTTAGGGGTTGGTGACCTCTCAGGTCACTCTTTCCTGGGATATTCTTGCAAGTTTACATGAAATCGCCAGGTGGATCATTTGTCTGATATTTCCTTCTTTCAGGCCATAGGCAGGCACAAGCCTTTTCTGCTTTTCATGGGGATGTTGAGATAGAGGTAAGAAGATAAGGAGAGAGGGCAAGTGTCTTTTCATCCACCAGTGCTGTCATAATCTAGGCATCTGTAGGCTTTATGTTGTAAACTTCGAGACACTGATAATTTTGATGTTCAAATGTTTATCTTTTAAACTTGACTGTTTATCTGTTTGTAAGAACTATGTTAAACTATGTGGATTTAGCATTGCATTTTTGCAATACAAATGACCAAACTGGCCACAGAAGTTACAGAAAGTACAAAGAAAATTATTATAGAAGAATTATTTTTACAAAGGAGCAGCAAAGCTGATGACTGCAATGCTTTTAAAATTATTCTGGAAATGGAAAAAATAATGAACATTTAAAAATCTTTCTTTAAAATTAGAAAACATTGATACCAAAGCATAACAAAAAGGTAACACAAACAAAACTATAGTCCAGTTTCTTATAAATATTAATGTAAAAACCCTAAGTATTTGCAATGTATTAAAATATTAAAAGAATATTATAACAAGAATATGTCTATTATAGAACTGATAAGAGGGTACAGTATCAAAAAATCAATTAAAAATTTCATATTAATAGATATGGAAATATCTATTAGAGAAACAATCTCTAATAGATACGAAAACCAGAGATATATAAGTTAAAATTTATTAATATAGGAACAAATACTTATTAACATGATTATTCATGCTTTATTTTAAATTTAATATCTATGTATGTATGTCTATATGTATCTATCTATCATCGATCTAAATTTTTATTTGTTTTGTAGTTTACTGAATGGACTAAACTCAAAGAAATACAAATAGGAAATGTGTTTCTCCCTCAGCCTTCAAGCAAACATGTTCTATTACATCTGCCCTCCTCATCCTCTAATAACTCAGGCAGATCCATCCACTTTCAGGTATTAAGGGTTCCAATCAAGTTTGAATGTAAAAGTTCAACCTCACATCCAGTGTAAAACTTCCCCTTTCTCTCCAGCTCACGCCTCACTTATCATTTGTGGGCCTGCATGGGAGAAGGATGGGCAGGAAGCTGGTTTGTTCTTCCTCTCTTTCTCTTCCCTTCTGCTTTCTCATCAGTGTGATGCTTCTGAGTTTTCCTTTCTTTCTTGGTTAACATCAGTTCCCCAAATCCAAGGCATGTAAGTTGAGATTTCTTAAGAACTTTTACCAATTTGATTTTGGTGCACTGGCATGAGACTAAACTTTTCAGGAACTCAACAAGCGTCAAAGCCAGGGAGCGAGGTGCCAATCCACCATTCTTGCAGAAAACTTTAGGCTCTGTGAGTACATCTCGTGGCATGTCCCTCTCTCACAACTCACGGGGAGGAGTGGGCAATATTTATCCTCTTATCTTCATGCAGAGGCCCGCAAACTACTATCGCTGAGTATTCACTCTTCTGAATAAACCCCAATCTTTTGTTGATATGGGTTGGACAGGGCGACAACCATTTGCCATCTCCGGGCAGTCCCTAGAGAGTGAGGTCTGGCAGCTTCTTGGCTGTTTTCTTTAGAATGCATAGTTCTTATCTGTTGTCCTCTGCTTTGAGGTTTTAGCCAAAATTCTAAGAACAAGAAAAGTCTCATTCTATATCTTGTTATGTAATTGTGTTCCTGGGTTTTCCAGAGTTTAAACAGATATCAACTTTATTTTTCTCCTTTTTCAAATCTGATTTGTGAGTTATTTCTTTTCTAGATCACGGTTAAAAGCTAGGCCGGGAGGTCTCATGGGTTTTCCTGTCATTTTAGGATGAGCTTTTTCCCCCAGTTTAATAATTACTTAATTCTTATAATATTACAGTTCTAATGTCATCCTATTTACTGCTTTCTTCAGCCACAACATAAGCATGTTTAGAGCTCAAACACGCATGGCATGAAAATGATGTGAGAGGGGCAGCCTGCACTGCTGCTGTCCTCCTTCCTTACTCTGGTGAAGCACGTTGCTTTAGCCAAGAGGGCAGGTGGGTGGCATGGAAGGTAATGATCTTTGAGTCTCCGCAAAAAGGCAGCCTGGTAAGAGGACCCCTAGCCCTACGATGATGTGGGATGGATTGCCAGAGCCTTGAACGTGGGGGCAAGGCACAAGCACTTTATATCAGGGAACTCTGCAGGACAGAGACATTCTTGGAGAGGTCTACAAGGCCTGAAGTTCAGTTGTAAATCATTAACAAAAATTACTTGTAACCACCTGGCATTTGGAAGTTGAAAAAATAAAATCAATCATGGATCAAAAATAATTTCAAAATTTAGAAAATATTTGAACTAAATGATAGCAAAATATTATGTATCAAAGCTTATGGATGCAGCTAAAGCAATACTTACAGGGAAATTTATAGTCTTAAATATTTGTTTTAGAATAGTCTTCTTAAGAACAGATGAAATGCAAAAGGAATAATGTTGATAAAGTTATAATGGAGAGACTTAAAAAAGGCAAAAGAATCTTAAAGAAAAATAAATTTGACAATCTTCTGGGAAGATTGATCAAGATAACAAGAGAAAAGTAAGAAATATTTTTTAAAAGAATGATAAAGGGGCCACAGTTTAGATGCAGTACATGTTAAAAGATAACATAGAATGTCATAATAACTTTATTGCTGAAATCTGAAAACTTAGGGTAAGTGGACATATATTTGGAAAAATTACTACCAAAACTGAATCAGGAGGAAAAAGAAAGCTGAATTGTTTTATATCTTTAAAGAAACTAAATTATTGTTTATTTAAAAAATTTTTTAAATAAATTTATTTTATTTATTTTTGGCTGTGTTGGGTCTTCATTGCTGCGCACAGGCTGTCTCTAGTTATGGTGAGCTCTTTATTGGGGTGCACTGGGCTTCTCATTGCGGTGGCTTCTCTTGTTGCAGAGCAGAGGCTCTAGGTGTGCGGGCTTCAGTAGTTGTGGCTCACGGGCTCAGTAGTTGTGGTTAGTGGGCTCTAGAGAGCAGGCTCAGTAGTTGTGGTGCACAGGCTTAGTAGCTCCGCGGCATGTGGGATCTTCCTGGACCAGGGCTCGAACCCGTGTCCCCTGCATTGGCAGGTGGTTTCTTAACCACTGCGCCACCAGGGAATTCCCTGAATTATTGTTTAAATCTTTACACTCATGTGTACGTGTATGTGTGTGCATTTGAACATGGAATGATGTATACCATTTGTTATCCTTGGTTAGCTGAAGAGGCTGAGACTTGAGGGGACTCCTAGCTGATTCTTCTCGTATTTAGTCATTGGAGTTGCCTTCCTTTTCTCCTCAGCACGTGAATAAAGAACAGAATTGCACATGAATGTCTGATTTATCTCCAAGCTTATATTCTTCTGAGCCTACAATACTATCTTTACAGCCCTGAAGAAGAAACCACTAGTATTTTTTTACCCCCCAATTTTTTCTTACCTCTTCTTTGCTAACATAACTTCAATAATGGTGTGAAAATGCACCAGCGAATAATATATTTTGTTTGCTTTTCCTTACAGCTAGATAATAACATTTTAACTAAGTTCTCGTAAATAAGAGATAAGTAAAAGTATCACAGAGATAGCATTGCCCCTCTTTCCTTCATTCTGTTGCTTTGAACAATGAAAAGCCTGAGGCAATGTTTCTAAAGTCATTGTAGAACAGCCAACACTAGTACTGCCTAATTTTAGACCTTTTTACATCAGTTAAAAATGAAATTGTATCTTGTGTAAGCCAATAATATATTCTTTAAAAAATTTTATTATGTGTACTCAAACCTTATCCTAATACCCAAGAAAGTTTCAATTTTCTGGTTGTAAGTAGCTTATATCGGGGGAGTCCAGACTGGGAGGCCCTAGTCAAGGCCATGTCCAGGATATACTGCGTGGAGCCAGGCAGAAAATTTGTACCAGTCCCAGTAAGTCTGGCATCTTTGTAAGAAATTTGGTGTGCACTTAAGAGTTCAGTTCCTGGTTATATTCACTAGGAAGTTTCAAACATTTTCTCAATGTAGTCAATTTGCATAACATTATACAAATCTGGTTTTCTGCCTGGAACATCCAGTACCAAACCATGCATTCCCTCCAGACTGAAATTCCAATCTCAGTGTGGTCTCCATAAGATCTCTTTTACTTTCTGGTGGTGGTCCAAAAACCACCTCTACTCATGCTGAGTCAAGATTTTCTCTCTCCCCGTCTCTTTGGAATCTAGGCAGATAACAAGAATACACGTGTGGCTCAGATTGAAGGTAACGATTTAAGTCTGAAATTCAGCCAGTACACCTTGGCTCCGAAACTCCAATTTTACCCACATTACCACCATCAAATATAACACTTTAAAACATTGACCTAGGAGACTCAACCCCACTATTGGATGAAAAATGTCCTGGAAAGAAATAGTAATTCCAAAATGACGTACAAAGGGAACAATCATTCCCAACAATACTTGAAATCTGCTTTGTTTCTTTTCCCATTTATCAAAGCTGCTCTGATGCCAAGCATACTCCAGAGCAAAATTTTTCTGCAGGTGTCACCTTTGTGCATCTTCTAGTTTCCTCAGACCCTCTTGCCTCCCTCCAGTTCTCCCAACAGAAGCCAAAATACCTGGACTAATAAGAAAGCTCCTCCATAGAACAGAGAGGGTAGAAAAGAGACCAAAATGGGACAGAGGATTCTTTTTTGAAGTTAGGGGAAAAGAAGGCTGGGAACACTTATAGGTCTTATTGGTTTATCTTGATCTAGAACCAGTTGAATGTTCATCTTTCTCATGTTAGATTGAGAGTATATGTATCCAATCAGCCTTGAATTCTGCAGATTTGAAGGCACTAGCAGATTCCTCGATTAACTAACCATCTATGACCCTTATTTACCTATATTACAGACACTGTGCTTCTATATACCACAGGAGAAAACCACATTTCTCTTACAGAGAAGCTAGAGTCAAGGCTATAGCTATACAGCTATAAATATTTATTGCCCATGTTCTTCCTTTAATGCTTGTTTGATGAATAGATTCTGAAACCTCACTTTCCACTGATACAATGTAGGTGTTGACAGAAAAGTTTAGAAAAAAGTACTTTACATCAGATATAAAATCAGTAGATAAAAAGGGATAGGCCAGGAAAGTTCATGGAGGAAGTGTCATGTTTTTTTTCTTTTCCTTATATACTTTTTTGAAAAGAAAAATGACTGAACTATTTCTGACTTCAGGAAAAAACTCCAATGATCATAATCAGATGATCAAATACTAGAAACCATCAGATCCCATGTCAGTCCTGTGGTTTCACACTCAATGAAAGATTGTAAAGTGCTGAAAGTTTTCGTTAGAGTCAGCGTGCATCACCCAGACCTCCAGCCTAGGGGATGAGAGGAGGGCTCTGAAAGCAACGAGATGTACAGTGAAGGAACCGGGGATAATTCATAGAACTTTTATTTTGTGAATGAACAGTAGAAATGGGTACTTAGTAGTTTTCCATGTAATAAAAGATAAGCCAAAAAACTGGAAAAAAGGCAGCAGTAAAACCAACCAAGAAGGTCTGATGGAGAGATTCTGTAAAATAGGAGATAAAGATCATAGCAAAAAAAGGATATTTTTACGAAAAAATATTAGTGGTACAATTTAAAAGGTGCCTTTTTCCCCTGTTCCAGAAAAACATAAACTGTATGAAATAAGGAATAAAAGACAAGATGATGAAACAACAGATGAAGACAGAGCTAAGAAGCATATATAAATTTAAAAAGAGAAAACGAGTGAGGTGAAAAAATATTTCTATTTAATCTAGTATAGTCACAGGGTTTACATATGCACCTTGTTATGAACTAAATTATGTCCTTTCAAAATTATTATGTTGAAGCCCTAACCTCCAACGTGACTGTATTTGGAGGTGGGGACTTTAAGGAGGTAATTAAGGCTAAGTGAGGTCATAAGGGTGGGGCCCTGATCTAATAGGACTGGTGTCTTTATAAGAAGAGGAAAAGATAGCAGGACTGTGTGTGCACAGAGGAAAGGCCATGTGAAGACACAGTGAGAAGGCAGCTGTCTGCAAGCCAAGAAGGAATTTAAAAATATTTGGGGGGTACATCTAAACTGTAACATTTACTGATTAAAAAAAAATTGCTCCTCATTAAAAAAAATTAATTACAAGAGACCAACATTTTCATTTAGTATCATAATATTGGACAATTTCAAGATTAAAGAAAGAATCCTTTAAACCCAGAGTTCACAAACTTTTTGCCGAGATGCATTGGGACATGACCATAAGCTCACAACAGGATATTTTACATTTAAGGGGGAAACACAGGCAGACTAGATGTCTTTCAGATGCTGTGTATATTACTAGCTTAAGGAAGTTCATAATTTCAATATTAGATTGCACAGCATAGCCTTTTTAATGATGTCATATCTAGGTGAAACTGGATTTTTTGGTGGGTGCTTTGGCGAAAACACATACCATGTGAAAGTCAATGTGGAACGAGAAATGAGGCTGCAGGTGTGCAATCTGATTCCAAGGTTTGAGAAGGTGTGCTATGATCAACGGGAAATTATTTAAGGGGGTTATTAAGTAACATTAAGTTGTTTAGTTACTTAATAACTTATTAATGTTATTAATAACATTAAGTTATTTAAGGGTGCCATGAACCAAGAAAGTTTGAGAACCTCAAATCAATCAGATAGGCATTGGAGTGGGATAAAAAAGAGAAGAAACCAAAACCGTTTATTATAAAAATAATACAAATTACCTTGTCTCAGATTCTCCCCATGAAAGTCAACTCCAGCTGGCTTAAGAAGTTCATATAGGGCTTCCCTGGTGGCGCAGTGGTTGAGAGTCCGCCTGCCGATGCAGGGGACACAGGATTGAGCCCTGGTCCGGGAAGATCCCACATGCCGCGGAGCGGCTAGGCCCGTGAAGAGGCCCGCATACCACAAAAAAAAAAAAAAAAAAAAAAAAAAAAAAAAAAAGGTCATATATATATATATATATATATAAATATATATAAATATATAAAACCAAACTAATTTTATTCATCTTCAAATCTTTTTGTGAGGATATGCTCACCATACATATTTTATTAGTTCTTGAATGTCTACTATTGTTGTTTAAATGAAAGGAGTTACTACAAAATACTGGCAGAAGATGTACTTAATCATGAGACAGATCAAAATTACTAAGCAGTAGGGGAGATCATTATACAAATATACGGAAAACCAGTATTGAAAGCACAATCATTTGTATCCATGATTTCAAATCAATTTAAAGAATAAATTAGTTTTAAAAAAAGATGAACAATTTTAAAATACATTAAAAAATAAAAATCTGTAACCAAAACCCTGTTTTCCGGATAATAAATACTAATACAATTAATGCAAATATTTTATCTAATTAAATGTTTATTAAAATCTATTTTCCATGCTTTGTCGAGAGAATTCCATATGCCAGTTGCGTCTAAGGTTTTGACCCAGTTTCCCAGTGTGTAAAGATTTTCTGTGACATTTTATTTACACTCTAGGTTATTTAGAGAATGAATTTTTAGAACTTATATAAAAGTAATTTTCAGTGCTGTTAATATGTGAATGAACATAAATTGAAGGGAAAATAATTAAATAAATGTGATTTTATTTGAGTTTTGGGATTCCAAAGCCAACTACGTAGCAGAAAAATATATGAACGTTTGACTTTCATTCTTTTAGTGTTGATATTAGTAATAGAAATTTATGGAATAAAGATATTAACAGAAATGCAAGCAAAAATTAATATTCTTCCCAGCTGCTTTAAAGTGCTAGATTTATCTAGATATATTTATAACATGTGTTTTAATGACTTTTAAAATAGAAACTATAACTGGTTAGGCATATACACTTGGCCTTTATTATTATAGAATTCACTTACCTTATTTTTTTAAATTTCTAGGTAATTCTTGCCCATGTTTCAAACAAAAAAGTACTATGAACTAAAACAAATTAATCCCAAATGTACATATTTGTTTTAAATTCAATAACACAAATGTCAAAAACTATCACAGACACAAAAAACTAGGAGAGTAAAATATTAAGATAATAATAAAGGACATAGCATTACTCAAGTACTTTTTTTTGTCAGGAGGCAAAAGTGAAATATTCAATAGTTCTAGCAGGTATGAATTCTTTTTCTCAAGTTTGGGAATAATGCAGTTTTGCTCACAGTAGAGGAAGGTCAGTATCCCCTCAGTGCCTTTTCCCACCACTCCTTGATTTCAGAACAATAAGGATTTACTCTGATGGACAAATAAGATTCCTGAGGAAAAAGTCTTTAGAATCATGAACAGCTATCTGGGTTCTGCTGTCTTGTTTTTGTTGCTGTGCCAGTCGTACTGCTGTAGGAAATATGAGGCTGCATGCAGCCCAGTGCTGTGTCCAGTTGACTATCTTGCTTTATTTTCTGAGGCTTAGAAAGAGGTAAAAAAAGTTAGAAAGAGAATGCCTGGCACAGCATTGCGATCAGCTGTGGATGAGAGCCCTGGATGTTGCCTCTCTTTAACTGCAGGCATGAGTGTGGGTTTCGACAGATCTCTTTGACAAAGAAAGATTTTGGGAAATACATCTATCAAACTCCTTTCTAAAATATGATGATTTAGTAAATCTCAGTTTCATGACGAATGTCTTGCTAATGTTTTGGGATATTCTGTGGACAAAGAAAAGCTTTATAGATTTATGTATATTTTGCTACATCAATAAATGGACCCTTAAATCAGGTCCATCTTTATCAGAGCACTCTAAATATACTTGTAGGTATTTCTAAGAGGTTCTATTTTTTTTTGATGCAGAACTGTATAAATCTTATAATCATAAATGTAAAAAGATATGGCCAAATATATATATATATACTTAATATATATTTGTATATATATATACTTAATATATATTTGTATATATATATATACATAGACTGTATTAACTGAATATATTTAAAAGAACATATTTAAAAGAATATATTTAAAAGAACAGGTTTTTTTGAAACCTGTTCTGCCATGACCAGAGATAAAAGATCTTTTTATTATACTGTTGGCTTTCAAATTAAGCTTCCTAACTTGTAATAAATATGCAACAAATTTTAAAACTTGCTTAGTCAAGCTACCCCAGCATGGTTCCCAAAACTCCCTTGCTTCCTATTGAAAAGCAGCTCCTTGATGTCAGGGATGCTGATAGTTACAGGTTCAGCCACACTGAACTAGTGAGACTAAAAGCAACCTCTTATCCATGACCATGTAGATTTAGTTGAGGTCTCTGGTCCTGATAACCATTTTCTTCATTGTTTAGTTTGTTATCAATTTTTTGGTTGCAAAGCCCAAACCGATTTTTGGCTAACTTAAAAAAAAGAGAATTTACTGGAAGGAAATGGCCAGAGGCTGGGCCACTAGGCTTGAGAATGGGCAGGGAAGCCATGAGCAGGCAGGATAACAATCCTCTGGGCAGATGCCGTCTTGCTCTAGCGCCATCTCCACTACTGATATCCTTGTTATAATGAGTGAAGCCAGGTCACTTATTAAAGGTGCAAAGTCCAGGAAAAAGCACCAATTTGGTTAACTTTGGTTACAAGCCAGTTTATTGGGACAGGAAGACACACCTTTGGAAGGGATTGCTGCCTCTAACGATGCTATCCACAAGGGGGAGGAGGCAAACAGGTGCTAACATGTGCGTCTTGATGTGGGGTAACCAAAGACGACTGTGGTGATGGAGCAAGCCATTGTGGTCCCTCAGTAGTCCTGCCTGTGGACTTCAGTTTGCACCATTTCAATACCCCAGAGCACAGGACAGTATCCTACCCTTGAATCCAAGGGCCATGCTCCCTTCTGCCATGATTATTTACAAGCATTCCTGTATATCTAGATGCCATCTTGAATTGGAACCTAATTTAAAGCTTAATTACTTTAAGAAAATATTTACATCTTAAGAATAATGATGTCTTACGTTATTTTAACTAAGGATTTGGTAATGATTACTTTGCGTTTTACTTGATTAAGAACTAAACAAATTTCACATTTTAGGATCCAATTCAAGACATATTCTTTTCTAGACTTTAAATAAAAAATAATGTTCAGTTTAAATCCAAACAGCTCATTAGAGAAAGCTAAGAAGTGATCTCCCTAGCACAATAATGACTATACTATCGTAATTATGCCTATTTTACATGGTAAAGACAAATTATTGTACTTATGAAAGAGAATATAATGTCTAGGGATATTAAACTTTTTCAGGGCTTCCCTGGTGGCGCAGTGGTTGAGAATCCGCCTGCCGATGCAGGGGACACGGGTTCGTGCCCCGGTCCGGGGAGATCCCACATGCCGCGGAGCGGCTGGGCCCGTGAGCCGTGGCCGCTGAGCCTGTGCTTCCGGAGCCTGTGCTCCGCAACGGGAGAGGCCACAGCAGTGAGAGGCCCGCGTACAACAACAACAGCAACAACAAAAAAAACTTTTTCATGTTTCTCAAATTTGTTAACAGCTGGATTATAGACTGTATTTCTGCCTTGAATTATTTTCTTTCATAAGCATGTTGGCTTGGATAATTTTTATTATGGAGAATTTTAAATGTTTTAAAATATCTTTCAGGAGAAGTTTGTTTCCTTGTCATTTGTATCTTTCTCTCTGTGTAGGACATTAAATTTTTACAGGGGAACGGATGGTCCTAATGATACAGGGGAAGCATGGATAAGTGACTCTCATTTGGGAGTTTATAAGATTTCTGCTTAGCAAATGGAAAGACTTATATGCTAAACGTACCCTCACTGTACTGGGAGATGTTGACTTTGCTCTTTTATGTAAGTTTAGCCTGTTTAGTTCTGGTATTAAGCTGATTTTGATCATTTCCCCTAATCTCTCTTTTCATAGCATAAAAGTATTCATTCAGGATTCTGCAAAAAGACAAGTCAAACTACTTTCAAGTTATTTTTATTTTTGTATTTAATTTTCAAAGGTGATCTTCTGAGAGTCTTTTTTATTATCTGTGAAATAGGAGTTACTCCACGGGAAAAAAAAATTTTAAAGTGAAGTACTTCTGGCCACCTTCATCTCTTTATTATTTATGGTTAATATTTTTCTTAGAAAATCTGAAATGTAAAAGAAACTCAGGTAAATTGAGGTTTTCTCTATATTTACTTAACTAGTGTATTTTTAGAGAGAGTATGCTATATACTGTTCTTGTTCAAAATCTTTTCTCCAGAGAAATAATAAGGACATTTAATAGAAATAAGATAACGCAGAATTTAAAAGGCTACTGTTGAGATTTTATTTTCTTTCCACAACTGATAAACATGCTTTTACATTGAGGTGTATTTGTCAATTACAGTAGAAAATTCCTTGCAAATATGAGAAAGATCAGTACATGTAGCATGTTAAAAATGGTGTAAATTGTGCCAACTGCGTTTCTAGGCACCAACACCAGAAGGCACTAAAACACTGCAGTTAGTGGTCTGCCTGCCAGTCGAGGTGGTATTCACAGCATGTTCTGCGCATAGTGCTAAACTGAAGTATTGACAGTGAGGGGTACATTGTAACTACCTGGGATTTTAGGCAATGTTTAAATACAGGGTATTTTCTATTTTCTTTCTGTACATGAGTGCTCAAGAATGCATTTCATTCCCCTTTGTCTCTTTCTTTCTTGATGGCAAAAATTAGCGTTCCGGTGCCTGTGAGGAAAGGAAAGACATAACTGGCTGTATCTGTTTAAATTTATCAGTGGTAATGAACATTAGCAGAGTGACAGGAGGGAAAGGGAAAGTGACAGAAAGCTCAAGGATAATTTATAAAGGATTAGAATTGTATTTATTGTCGGGCAAACAACACTTAGCAGAGTATTTCTGTTTGAAACTATGTGAAAATCTCTATCTGGTCATAAGCAGTATCTGTTATTTTGCTTCTGATATTAAATGATGCCCTATCATTGGAGATTTTTCAAAAGAGATCAGTGACCACAGATCATTGATGTTGGCAGGCTATACTGAGGTTGTGGGTAGAGTTGAGCTCTCTGTTCTTTGAGGTTTTCTGGAATTCTGTAATCATATAATTCTAAGACAAAGAAAATCATTTGATAGCACTATTGGAGATGTAATCAGGAATACTGATTCATTTAATTGTGTTAAGATGTGAAAACCTGTAAGTAAATTTGTTTCTTAATGACCATATTGTATTCGACATTCTCAGACAAATTTGTTAAAGAACAAAATAAATTACAAAAGTTCAAAAATGAATTTACTATTATATTTCCTGTTCATTAAATAAGAGAAAATGCAAATCAAATTTTGACATCAAAATTAAATCAATAGATTTAATGAAGTAATTTATTCCTTAAGAAATACGATAGTTGAGAATCTTGTAAGAAAACTATACATAACAGATAATATATTTTGAATTTCCTTTGAAGAAGATTCTAATATCTATTACTTCTAAATTTATTGCATATGAATTTATTCACATTTATCTCCAATGACCTGAGAAATAACACTTAACATTTTGGAGTCTCTCTCTGTATTCCTACAAATAATAACAGAAAAAATAAAGCAAACTATTTAATTAAGAATAGGAAATATTGTTATGGTTAGGCAATACATGCTCTGCAAACTTTCTTGAGAAGGTAATTCGATGACAGCACTGCAATTACATTTGTTAAGATTAAAACAACTCAGTCACTAGTTGCTGGTGAAGAGAGATTCACATTTATTTCTCAGTTCTTTTTTCTGAAAATGAAAACTTTGTATAACCACTTAACAATTTGTCAATTTTCAGGAGATAATATTCAATAAAACCACTGATAAAGAGAAAAAAGCATTATTAATATTGTTTTAGTCTTTTTTGGGGGGGGTCAATTTCTAACGACAAGGCTTTTTTTTTGAAAGATTTTTTTGATGTGGACCATTTTTAAAGTCTTTATTGAATTTGTTACAATATTGCCTCTGTTTTATGTTTTAGTCTGTTGGCCCCCAGGCATGTGGAATCTTAACTCCCTCACCAGGGATGGAAACTGCACCGCCTGCATTGGAAGGCTAAGTCTTAATCACTGGACCACCAGGGAAGTCCTGACAAGGCTTTGAAAAGACCAAGACTTTTGAAAAGGCTTCAAGCTCATTAACTTGTAGTTATTCTTGCAAATATAAATAAAAATGTGAAAGTAATGAGCTTTAACAATCAAGTTAAATTGCACAATTGCAGTTTTTGTTTGAATCAATTTATTCTTTTATATCATACATAGGTTTAATAGTTTTTTATATATTTAATAGTTTTATTAGTTTTATGAGTGTATAAATTATAGAAAATATGTTCTATTTTCATAAGTCAGGAAAGGACTTTGGGGCCTAGTAAAAAGTACCAAAGTTAAACATTTATTATATTTTATTTTTCTTCATTTTTGTTACATATAATGGTTTCATGATTTAAAATATCTTGATATATTATACCTTTATCAGAACATAGAGTAACATTAACTTTATATATAGTCATCCTTAAAGTTTGGTACTCAGACAAGGAAGACACTGACAAGTATCTGAGATTGTTTGGTTGTAAAAACCTCTAGAAGGTTGTGAGTTGTGAGAAAATTAGACAATGAAAGTTATACATGTGGAATTTTAAAGAGGGAAATTGAAACGGTAACTCTTAAATGAAAGGCTAAAACAATCTAATCCCAGAGGGTTTAAGTATCTGTATTTTAAGACTCTTCTTAATTTGAGTAATTTAATAATAACATGTGAACTATAAGGATGGATGTTAATAGAAAAAGATTCTTCAGAAAAGAGGAATAACACACAATGAAAATTTGAAAAACAAACTGAGATTTATGATGGAATCCTAATGCACCAGGCCTCCCAGATGGGCTGGAATTGTTCAATCTGAGATCCATTTTTGCTAACTCTGCTGTAACACATGTGAAGCAAATATACATATTGATGACAAGCTAACAAACAATAATGCTAAACATATTACCATATCTTCAATAATCTCTTATAAAAGATGATATAATTGCATTCTTTTTAATCCAAATTTAGTAACTATTATTTGTGAATGCCCTTTAGTGAAAGCTTGACCACAAAATTAAAAAAATATATTAGAAACCACAAGTAAAAACCACAAATTGAAATATCTCATGATTTTCAACACCACAGAAGCACAATCCCAAGAGCAGGGTCAGAATGAAGTTTACAGCTGAGATAGGATGCTTATATTTTCAGTTCTAGCTTCCTGTTTCTGTGAAGAAGTTTCATCAAAATCTATGACAGCATGGGGTCATTGTAGATACTACACAAGGTCATTTCAAACCATCATGCTTTCTTTCAGATATTTACACAAGTAACTTAAAATCATAAAATTATTATGTGTTATTATCATAAAGTAACAAGTCAGCTTTCCACCATTACACAAGTTCAGTAATAAACTGTTATTAAATATTTTGCAATTTTTACTTGTCTATGCTAAAATGTAGTGTACCTCTTTATAAATTTTAAGTAATTTTCAAACTTTAACACATTACCTTTTAATTGAAATTCATTTAATTTAACACCTTTTCTAGTTGCAGCCTTTTGTTTGCCATGCAACTCTTTTTTTTTTTTTTTTTTTGCGTTAACGTGGGCCTCTCACTGTTGTGGCCTCTCCCGTTGCGGAGCACAGGCTCCGGACGCGCAGCCTCAGCGGCCATGCCTCACGGGCCCAGCCGCTCCGCGGCGTGTGGAATCTTCCCAGACCGGGGCACGAACCCGTGTCCCCTGCATCGGCAGGTGGACTCTCAACCACTGCGCCACCAGGGAAGCCCCCGTCCTCATTTTTTAAAATTCTTTTTTTTTGTTGTTCAGCTGGGATGATTTCCACTACTCTGTCTTTCAATTCACTGATCTGTTCCTCTGTGTTATTTAATCTACTCTTGATTGTGCTAGTGTTTTTTTTATTTTTTATTTCATTTATTTTATTCTTTAGCTATGTTTCATTCTTCTTTATACTTTCTAACTCCCTGTTAAACTTCTCATGAATTCATCCATTCTTCTCCCAAGGTCATTGAGTATCTTTATAATCATTACTTGAAATTTTTATTGGGAAGAACTTCTTATTTCTACTTCTCTTATTTCTTTTCCTGGGCTTCTATCTTGTTCCTTGAGCATATTCCTGTCACCTCATTTGGTTGAATTTTCTGTTTTTATTTCTCCCCTCTGATCACCCAAACTATGTGAGGTGCCCACTATGTGGGCAGCAGGGGTCCCTCTGTAAGTGGTGGGGAATACTAGTAGGCTGTCTGGCCCCTTGACCAGTTGGCTGCCAGGCTCTGCCTTGTGCAGAGAGTGATGGCTGTTGGTGCACAGGGCTGGGTCCTGGTGCATCTGGCTGTGGGGCTTGGTGGGTCCTGGAGCTGGTGCCAGCCCACTGATGGGCTGGCCTGTGTCCTTGGACAGCTGGCTGCATGGTCTGGGGAATCCTAGGATTGGTGCCTGTCTGCCAGTAGGCAGGGCCAGGTTCCCACACAGCTGGGTGCTGGCCTGGAAATCCCAGAACTGGTGTAGATTTTCTGGTGGGTGGGTAAGTCCTGTGAAATCATAGGCTAGAGGGAGCTTGTCTTCACCACTGTACTCATGGTACAACAAGCTCTCATGAATGGCTGCAGCCCGTGTCTATGTCCCCATGAAGAGTCTCAGTTGCCTCCTGCTTCTCTCACAGGCTCTCCAAGATCAGCAAGTGCGTCTGACTCAGGCTCCTTGCAAATTACTGCCTCTGTACTGGGTCTCAGAGTGTGAGATTCTGTGTGTGCCCTTTTAGAGTGGAGTCTGTTTCCTACAGTCCTCCAGCTCTCCCATACGCAAGCTTGCTGGCCTCCAAAGTCAGACACCCTGGGGACTTATCTTCCCAGTGCAGGAACCCCGGGCTGGGGGGCCCAATGTGTAGCTCAGACCCCTCACTCTTGGGGGGAAAACCTCTGCAGTTGTGATTATCCTCCTGTATGTGGTTTGCCTACCCTGGTGTGTAGGTCTTGACTATACTGCATCTCCAACCCTCCTATCCATCTCTTTGTGATTCCTTCTTTATATCTTTAGTTGTGGAATTTTTTTTTCTACTAATCTTCAGGTTGTTCTCATTGATAGTTGTTCTGTAAATAGTTATAATTTTGGTGTCCCCAACCTATGGGAAGAGGTGAGCTCAGTGTCTTCCTACTCTGCCATCTTGGCCACCCCTGTAAATTATTATAAAAGCAGCATTTGATACTTAATCTAGGTTAAGGTGACTGGAGAATATACTGAAAGAAAAAATGTATTTCTTAATATTAGCCAAGGAGCTTTCAAAAGGTATCATGGTGAAAGTACTCATCTAACATCTGAATTTCAATTATATGTAATAGGAGGTCCACAAATATTAGCTGTCTTTCTACTCTTTTCTTCCTTTTCTCTTGTGATTTTCACCTCTACAAAATGTTGTAATAATTTTGTTTGGCTATTGTTGGAAGGAGGTGATGAAGTTCTATGCAGCCTAAAATATTCTGAATCTAGGGAGACGCCATGTAGGATTTCTTTCTAATAAAGCCACTGGTTGAGTGAGCCATGCTAGAATACAAAGGTTGAGTGTTCAAAATTTATTATTCAAAGAAATTAATCTATTTATTTAACTGTTAAGTAACTTTCATTAATTGATCTGTGTAGATGTGTAACACCCCTATACATGTATCTTGTTCACTGAAACATATAAATGCACAATACCTACAATATCCAACAATTTGCAATGTATATGATTTATATACATTAACTCCTTTTAAACCTAGATGAAAAAAATGTTAACCAGCAAAATATTTTTGTTTTTGCCATCTAGATAAGTATGGTAGCAAATAACTATCCTAGTAAGAATCAATAATGGGTTGAGGGAGGTACTAAGACCTTGAGCATTAATTTACAGTTGAAATTGTATTTTAATGACTTATTTTCCATCATTGTCTAAATTATGGAATGCTTAATGCTTATTCTAATAAATAAGTAAATGTTTCACATAATTGATTAATGTCCAGATAGAGCATATAAATAGCCTAATAATAAGTTGTAAGGTCAGTAAGCACACGGAAGATTAATAATATTTTTTAATTGACAAGTGGATACACTGGCCCACTTAAAATGAATCATCCATTCTTTAAATCAGCAGACAGACAGCCAAAACACAGAACGTAAAACTTGTTCCATGTATTAAAATCAATGAAGTTCATTTTTAAAAAAAAGAAAAAAAAAAGAAAAACAATTTTGCCGAGTTGGCAGAAAAAAGAGAATTGAAAATAATCAAATTACCCAACTTTTTATTGATTTCACTATGAGTTTAAAAAAAAACCAAGATATTAAGAAAATGCAGAGTTCAAAAAATTGTGACACTGTTTTACTGACTTAGTTGATTTTAAAGTACTGTTTTTCTCAACTCAGTGTAATGGATGTCTCAATAGATTACTTACAAAGCATAAAGAAATATTCCCAGCTGAATGCAGTTGGTACTTATCCAAGATAAAAAAATATGACTGAGCATCAACAGACATTTAATTTTAGATCATAAACACGGCCATTTCTATCTCTCAATCTAAATTGCTTGTTGTATGGATGCTATTATTATCCATGAATTATTAGTGTATTAAATAAATCAACTCTTTTAAACACATATTGCTTAAATACTGTTGTAATATTTGGCCTATTTAAATAGTCAGGTTGGGGACTCATTCTCACCAAGAAAAATATGAGGGATTAATTAGGAGCATTGGAGATAGAATAACTTAAAACATTACAATATAAAAAGACAGTGGAGTCAGTGACCAGTATATTAACTGGTCAATTTTAGTAGACAGTAGTCACTACATGGTCCTTTCTGAGAGTTTTTGCACTAAATCTATATTATAGATTTGAACGCTTTGGCACATTTGATCACTGCTACCTCCTTGAAAAAACTATTTCTCTTTTTTCCACTTGATCTCACTGATTCCTTCACTTAGACTCTCCACCATCTCCTCAGCCTGGATATGTTAGAATGCCCTTGGGCTCAGTTTAGTTCTCACATCTTTTCTAGGGACATGGATTCCTAAGGTGATGTCATCCAGTTTCATGGCTTTAAATACTTTAAATCTTAAAACCGTTAAATATTTGTGCAGTTGATTCCCAAGTTTACATCTCCATCCTGACCCTCTCTTTGAAGGTTTGGACTGGTATATCCCACAGCCCCTTCACATCTTTGATGTAAATTTTCTATATTAACGTTTTTATCCTTTGTTTTTTCCTACTAAATACAAACCATATAAATGCAGGAATTTTGTCCATTTGTTTTATTGTGTTGATAAGTATCTGATGGTCACAGTGGAGGTTCACAAAATATGAGTTAAAAGACTGACTAAATGTGTTTATTTTTATATTCCATAGAATGCAAACAAAGCAACAAAAAATGCAAAGCCTGTGGTTTTGCATAAAGAGAGAATACTGCTTTGCAGGAGGAAGCTTTTCGGTGAGAATTGTTCTCTATGCCAGAAAAAATATGGCCTTCCTTATCTCTTCTTAGGGCTCATAGACTAACCGTATATTTCTATTATTTGGATAGATTCTAGAATGTTTGAAACATTATACAAATATTAGAGAAATAATATGGCTGCTAATTGATAGAATGACCACCCTTTGGAATAACAGTGCCTGAAATAAGCAGATTTTCCTATGGTAGTTTCTTCAGTAGCACTGAAACCTGTAACAACTAAAAACAGCTAAGTTTTACAGGAATAACTGCTTTTCATTTCTTTGCTCACAAAAATGCATGATTATCCTACAGATTTCATTCTGGATCCCTTACCATCCATAGTTTCAAAATTATCTGTCAATGACATTAGTGCATTTATGCATAGCATGGTGAATAGCTCCTGAACTAGGTGGTATAATTCCTTTCCTATATGTCCCAGATTAATTTTTTCCCGGTAAGTAGTTATTTCTTTGATTCGGTACCCCTCTACTCTCTATATAATGATTAAAGCTCTAACGCCCTACACTGACATTCACAACTTTGTGTAGACAAAATAACCTTATCTCCAAAGACCAGGGATTTCTTGAATTGAGTTTTCACATCTAAGAACAAATTTGGACACTTGGTAAGTCTTCAATAAATGGCAGTTGTTATTTTGCTCTTATTACAAAGTTCCAGATAATGTGCTAATTGTGCTATAAACTTTTCATAATTAACTTCTCACAATAACCTTAAGATATTGGTAATATTTTGTGCTTTTTATAATGAGGAAGCTGGAATTAATTTGAATAATTTGACCTAGATCAATAGTAAGTGAAAGAGGTCAAGATTTGAACTCATGCTAGTGATTCCTGGAACCCCTGCCCATAAGCTGGGTGCCTAGGACACCATATATTTATTTATAGTACATCAGTGCCATGGATTAATGGATGTCTACTGCATTCTCTATTTACTGATCACTGTTAGCAGGCTGGCTTTGTAGACTTTTTCTGCCCTAGCAATTACAGTCAATTTAAAAAATGAAGGCAGTGCCTTCCAATACTTTAAAATATGGGAAACTCTTTATCATCCATTTTACAGATCCTATTTTTTTCCCTCTGCATTTAAAATAAAATTCATTTTTAATTTTCTGTACTTTGAAAATGATATGCCTAGGTATAGTTTTTTGTTTTGTTTTGTTTTTGTTTTTGTTTTTGGCATTTATCCTTCTTGGTGTCCTGTGAACTTCCTGATCTATGGTTTGATGTCTGACATTAATTTGAAGAATTCTGAGTCATTATTTCTTTAAATATTTCTTCTCTTCCTTTCTCACTTCTCCTTCTGGTATTCACATTATGCATATATCACACGGTTTTGTAGTTGTCCCACAGTTCTTGGATACTGTGGGTTTTTCTTTTCTTCTTTTTTTTTTTTTTTTTTTTTTGGCTTTCTTCTCTACTTTTCCAATTTGGAAAACATATCCTCAAGATTGGAGATTCTTTCCTCAGCCATGTCCAGTCTATTAATGAGCTCATTAAAGGCATTCTTCATTTCAGTTACAGTGTTTCTGATTTCTAGAATTTCTTTTTGATTCTTTCTTAGAATTTCCATCTGTCTTCTTACATTGTCCATCTGATTTTTCATGCTGTCTACTTTATCCATTAGAGCCCTTACATGCTAATCATATTTTTAAAAAAATTAATTCATGGCCTGAAAATTCCAGCATCCTACAATATCTGAGTCTGGTTCTGATACTTGTTCTGTCTTTTTTGTTTTGTTTTGTTTTTTGGCCATGCCTCCACTTGTGGGATCTTAGTTCCTTGACCAGGGATTGAACCTGGGCCCCTGGCAGTAAAAGTGCTGAGTCCTAACCACTGGGCCACCAGGGAATTCCCTGTTCTGTCTTTTTAAACTGTGTTTTCTGCCTTTTAATATACCTTTAATTTTTTCTTAATAGTCAAACTTCAGTAGGTAGGCCTTTAGTAATGTGATGGTAAGGTGCTGGGGAAAAGGAAGCCTTCCTTTTATAGTCCTATGATGAGGTCTCGGTCTTTTATTGAGCCTATGCCTCAGAACCATGGAACTTCACAAGTCCTTTTCCCACTTAGGTGGAACAGAATGGCTAGAGGGCCCTGAAGTTGGGTATTTTCCTTCCTCCAGGTCAGTTCAGTGCTGATAAATCCCCAGTAACTTAGCCTCAGGTAAAATAGTTTCCCCTGAGGGCAGGTCTTGTGAAAAAGCACAGAATGCTCTGGAGCTCAAAATGCTTCCTTTTGCTACCCCCCTGCCAGAGCATGAGGGAATTTTTCTACAACATTCAGTGAGAACCTGGGTAAGCTCCTGGAGGTAAAACTCACAGAAGTGTGGTTCCCTCCTCCCCCTGCATCTAGGCCTCCCTGGAGTTTTGAACTCTCAGGCTTGTTGACTCTAAACATTCAGCAATTTGTCAATCACAGTTCAGGTTTCCCTACCCTACACTGGTTCCTACAGAGGTTTTTGTGTTGGTTTCTGCTTGGTGGTTTTGCTCTTATACATTGGGAATCTTTGTATTCAACTATCTCCGTTCAATTTTAAGGTAACAGTTTGCTCTCTGACCTCACTTCTCTCATGGATCTAAGAAAAGTTATTGGTTCTTCAGTTTGTTCAGCTTTTTACTTGTCTTCAGATGGAATGTTAACTTCTAAGCTCCTCATATGTTGGAACAAGAACTCAGAATGCTTACTTTTCACAATGGTATGACTTATCAATTCCCAAACTACTATATTTATATTCTTGGCTTGAACCAACAAATCAACATTCTATGGAAAATGAAATTTAGGTTTTTAACTATTGGAGAGAAGCTTAAAATAAGGAAAGGGAAAGGTTAGAATAAATCCTGTGGTGTTGGATTAGAATTATACAATAGGTCTCACTGTGAATTTAGTATGTATATGTACACACAAATACATATATCTAGATCTAGATAAGGAAACAGAAGTAGATGTGTTGGCATATATACACATATTTCCTAGCTGTGTCCATTGAGAGGGCCTAGTACTTATAACATCCCAATATTAGAGAGCCCATTTAGCACCTAGATACTGGTCTCTACATACAAATTTCCAATAAAAGAAGTTAGAAGTCCTTGGAGAATTGACTGATTTCAATGCTGAGACAGTGCTTATGGTTGAACTGTGTCCTCCCAAAACTCATATGTTGAACTTCTAATCCCTAGAATCTTGGAATAGTTCCCTGTTTGGAAATAATGTCATTGCAGTAGTAATTACTTATGGACCCAAAATCAATATGACTGGTGTTGTTATAAAAAGGGAGGACATAATTCGAAGATACAGAGACATGCATAGAAGAAAGATAATGTGAAGAGACATGGGGATAAGGTGGATTTCTATAAGCCAAGGAGAGAGGCCTGGAACAGATCCTTCTCTCACAGCACTCAGACAGAACCTGCCCTGCTGACACCTTGATTGTGCAACCTCTGTTATTTAAGCTACCTGGCCTGTGGTTCTTTGTTACAGCATCCCTAGCAAAATAATACAGACAGAGAACGTGTAAAATGAGCCTGGAATATCTTTGACTACAGAAAATAAGGAACTCTTAAAAATGAGGATACGTCAAAAAGACACAGAGATCATCTTGAATATGGAACAATCTGAACTACAACAAAAAATTGAGAGTAGAAAATTATAATCCACGAATATTTTAAAAATCCAATGCATTTATACTGAAGTGAACAAATAAATGAGTAAATACACTAAAGGGAAAGTTCTTCTGTATAGAAAGTTTCCAACTAAAAATGTAGAAGAAATGATGGTATTAGGAAATCACTGTTTGCCTAGAATTACAGTAATAATAATCAATGGATATTAAAATGAGAGGGCAGTGATATGCAAAGTACTATATTTGCACAGTCTCAAAGTGAGTTCCCACAAGAAACTTATTAATTACAATAATAATGTTATAGTGGAGAAATCTGGAGAGCCCTGCCTTAACCAAGCAATCAAAGTTAACATCACCAATAATGGGAAAAATTGATATGATGTTCTTCCTGACATGTTGTACTGAGAAGGATGAAACATCACTTCTGTGATATTCCTGTAAAAAATTCATGTATAAATCTAGTCATGAGGAGATATCAGAAATATCCAAATTAAGGAAGGTCCTGCAAAATAACTGGCCTGTAACTACAAAACAAATACAAAAACAAAACAAAAAACAACAACAAGAAACCAAGTATTTAGGATGGAAAAGACAAAAAGACAAAGAAGACTTAGAATTATTCCAGTTTAAAGATGACTACAGAGACATCCTATTTGTAAAAAAGAGGACATTAGTAGAACATTTAGCAAACTTTGAATATGATTTATAAATTATATAATAATATTGTATCAATGTTACTTTTCTGATTTTAATAAGTATATTTGGTCATATAAAATATCCTTGTTTGTAGGAAATATACACTGAAATATTTGGAGATAAAGACATATCATATTTGCAACTTACAAAAACTTCAGGCAAAATTATATCAACATTTCTAGCTATCTAATCTATCACCCAACCTATTTATCAAGAGAATGAATGATAAGGTGTGGCAGTTGTTAACATTTGAGGAATTTAGTTGCAGTATATAAGGGAAATCTTTATACTACTTTTGCAACTTTTATGTTAATCTGATTGAAATTCAGAATTCAGAATTCAGAATGAAATGTGCCGTACTTGATGAGAGATAGGTAAAAAGGATGAGAAGAGAAAGAATGAAGGTTTGCTACATGTGGTGTTTTACTTGAGTCCCCGTATAGGTGGTGAATTACTAGAGAATTCCTGGCAAATAAATGTTGGCGAGGAGATATTTGAATATAGAAGGAGTAGGTTTAAGAAGAAAGAAAATATATTATGTGTAACTGTGTGAAATGTGTTCTATTCTGTGTTCTATTTCTAGCTGAAGGAAAAAAAGGAAATTTATTGAATACTAAACCAGTAGATTTTCAATATCATATTAGAATTTTAATTAACATTATTTTAGAATTTATTCTTGTACAATAAAATGAAACTTGCCTTATGTAGGTTAAGGAAAAAATAAGATTATCACAGAGACACATTTCTAAAGAAGAACATAAATAGGTAACTTAATATAGTGGGAAAAGATCTATTAAGGTGATTATTTAGTATGAAATTAGAAATCCAACTTCTGATTCCTAATATAGTTTGGAACAGCAGAGACCTTGAAAATAAATGGTGACTGTTTTACTAAAGTTGTTTTAATAGAAGGGCTTCTCTCAGGTTGTTAATATATGTTTAGGCTAAAGAAACCAAAGCCAAGTGGCAATTAATCATGATTCAGTTTTTAAGTGTCTTATTTACAAAACACTTCACTTAGACATTTCAGTCTATACCAGATAAAATCCCAAACCCTGAAAAATGGTCACAGTAGTTTTCACCAATGGTGGCAGGTTCAAGACACACTTGAATTTTGGTCCTGCATGGGAACCACCTGGGTCAGAGCCCTAGGAAAGTGTGCTCCTCTGATGGATCAGAATTAATGGATTGTTAAAATTTATAACGTTGTAAACAGGTGCCTATTATCCACTCTTTTAAAATTGTTTTTCTTTTATTTTTAATACCCATTATCCATGGACACTTAGATAATGTCCAGGTATTTTCTTTTCTCATTGAAGGCTATGTTATTGTGCTTCATTAAATGTAGCCTGGAGGTCCATCCTTCCCTCCTCACCCCTCCTACCCCCAAAAGCATTTCTAATAACTCATAACATAGTTATTTAATATTCTTACTTTTATTTTAGCTACAAAATATTCTGACACATTAGATCATTGTTTTTATGAATTTTATCACACTGTTGCTTGTACCAAATACATTATAGAGCTCATTATACTTCATCCATCTCTCCGTGTCTAGCATTTTCACACAAAATAATTCCCCCAGGGACTATTCAGCTATGTACTGTGAAATTGGGAAAGTGCTAAGGTAGAATAGCTTTCTTCTTACTTTTGCAGTTTCTTTGGGAAATTAGCCAGAAGGTCTGTGAAGCTGTCTTTCCTACTATGTCATTTTGTGACATAAAACACCTTGTAGGATTAGTGAGCATATCCTCAAAAAAAAAAAAAAAAATTGAGTGAAAGGGTGTATTGAATTCTCTCTGCTTTTTGGTGTCTTGTTTGTAAAGCCAGATTGTACAAAAAGAGATAAAATAGATTTTTCTCTTCCCTGCTGCCTCTTTCAGAAAGCATTTTGTTATTGATCAGCTGCCTGTACCACCTGGAGCAACAGTTTTGATCTATAATTCCTGTGACACAGTTCTCAGCTACCAAAGTTTATTCCCCCTCTCTTTACTTATCCTTCGGATAGGCGAATTTAGCCAAGGAGTGTCTTATAATAAACTCATGGTGTATTTATTTATTTAATTTATTTAACATCTTTATTGGAATATAATTGCTTTACAATATTGTGTTAGTTTCTGCTGTATAACAATGTGAATCAGCCATATGTATACATAAATCCCCATATCCTGTCCCTATCACGTCTCCCTCCCACCCTCGCTATCCCACCCCTCTAGGTGGTCACAAAGCACTGAGCTGATCTCCCTGTGCAATGAAGCTGCTTCCCACTAGCTATCTAATTTACATTTGGCAGTGTATATTTATCAATGCTACTCTCTCACTTCATACCAGCTTACCCTTCACCTCCCCGTGTCCTCAAGTCCATCCTCTACATCTGCGTCTTTATTCCTGTCCTGCCCCTAGGTTCTTCAGAACCTTTTTTTTTTTTTTAGATTCCATGTATATGTATTAGCATATGGTGTTTGTTTTTCCTGTCTGACTTACTTCACTCTGTATGACAGACTCTAGGTCCATCCACCTCACTACAAATAACTCAATCTCATTTCTTTTTATGGCTGAGTAATATTCCATTGTATGTATGTGCCGCAACTTCTTTATCCATTCCTCCATCGATGGACACTTAGGTTGCTTCCATGTCCTGGCTATTGTAAATAGTACTGCAATGAACATTGTGGTACATGACTTTTTTTGAATTATGGTTTTCTCAGGGTATATGCCCAGGAGTGGGATTACTGGGTCATATGGTAGTTCTAGTTTTATTTTTTTAAGGAGCCTCCATACTGTTCTCCATATGGCTGTATCAATTTACATTCCCACCAATAGTGCAAGAGGGTTCCCTTTTCTCCACACCCTCTCCAACATTTATTGTTTGTAGATTTTTAAATGATGGCCATTCTGACTGGTGTGAAGTGATACCTCATTGTAGTTTTGATTTGCATTTCTCTAATGATTAGTGATGTTGAGCATCCTT
>NC_041223.1:13294315-13296469 GCF_002837175.3 Physeter macrocephalus | reverse complement strand
CAGCACCACTTATTGAAGAGGCTGTCTTTTCTCCACTGTATATCCTTCCCTCCTTTATCAAAGGTAAGGTGACCATATGTGTGTGGGATTATCTCTGGGCTTTCTATTCTGTTCCATTGATCTATATTTATGTTTTTGTGTCAGTACTATACTGTCTTGATTACTGTAGCTTTGTAGTATAGTCTGAAGTCAGAGAACTTGATTCCTCCAGCTCCATTTTTCTTTCTCAAGATTGCTTTGGCTATTCAGGGCCTTTTTTGTTTCCATACAAATTGTGAATTTTTTTGTTGTAATTCTGTGAAAATTGCCATTGGTTGTTTGATAGGGATTGCACTGAATTTGTAGATTGCTTTAGATAGTATAGTCATTTTCACAATGTTGAGTCTTCCAATCCAAGAACGTGGTATATCTCTCCATCTGTTTGTGTTGTCTTTAATTTCTTTCTTCAGTGTCTTATAGTTTTCTGCATGCAGGTCTTTTGTCTCCTTAGGTAGGTGTATCACTAGGTATTTTATTCTTTTTGTTGCAGTGGTAAATGGGAGTGTTTCCTTAATTTCTCTTTCTGATTTTTCATCATTAATGCGTAGGAATGCAAGAGATTTCTGTGCATTAATTTTGTATTCTGCTACTTTACCAAATTCACTGATTAGCTCTAGTAGTTTTCTGGTAGCATCTTTAGGATTCTCTAGGTGTAGTATCATGTCATCTGCAAACAGTGACAGTTTTACTTCTTCTTTTCTGATTTGGATTCCTTTTATTTCTTTTTCTTCTCTGATAGCCATGGCTAAACTTCAAAAACTATGTTGAATAATAGTGGTGAGAGTGGGCAACCTTGATCTTGTTCCTGATCTTAGAGGAAATGCTTTCAGTTTTCCACCATTGAGAACGATGTTAGCTGTGGGTTAGTCATATATGGCCTTTATTATGTTGAGGTAGGTTCCCTCTATGCTTACTTTCTGGAGAGTTTTTATCATAAATGGGTTTTGAATTTTGTCAAAAGCTTTTTCTGCATCTAATGAGATTATCATACAGCTTTTTTCCCTCAGTTTGTAACATGGTGTATCACCTTGATTGATTTACATATATTGAAGAATGCTTGCATTCCTGGGATAAACCCCACTAGATCATGGTGTATGATCCTTTTAATGTGCTGTTGGATTCTGTTTGTTAGCATTTTTTTGAGGATTTTTGCATCCATGTTCATCAGTGATATTGGCCTGTAGTTTTTTCTTTTTTTGACATCTTTGTCTGGTTTTTGCTACCAGGCTGATGGTGGCCTCATAGAATGTGTTTGGGAGTGTTCTTCTGTCTGCTATATTTTGGAAGAGTTTGAGAAAGATAGGTGTTAGCTCTTCTCTAAATGTTTGATAGAATTACCCTGTGAAGCCATCTGGTCCCAGGGTTTGGTTTGTTGGAAGATTTTTCATCAGTCTCAATTTCAGTGCTTGTGATAGGCCTGTTTATAAGAATTTTGTCAAAAGCTTTTTCTGCATCTAATGAGATTATCATACAGCTTTTATCCCTCAGTTTGTAATATGGTGTATCACCTTGATTGATTTACATATATTGAAGAATGCTTGCATTCCTGGGATAAACCCCACTAGATCATGGTGTATGATCCTTTTAATGTGCTGTTGGATTCTGTTTGTTAGCATTTTTTTGAGGATTTTTGCATCCATGTTCATCAGTGATATTGGCCTGTAGTTTTTTCTTTTTTTGACATCTTTGTCTGGTTTTTGCTACCAGGCTGATGGTGGCCTCATAGAATGTGTTTGGGAGTGTTCTTCTGTCTGCTATATTTTGGAAGAGTTTGAGAAAGATAGGTGTTAGCTCTTCTCTAAATGTTTGATAGAATTACCCTGTGAAGCCATCTGGTCCCAGGGTTTGGTTTGTTGGAAGATTTTTCATCAGTCTCAATTTCAGTGCTTGTGATAGGCCTGTTTATAATTTCTATTTCTTCCTGGTTCAGTCTTGGAAGGTTGTGCTCTTCTAAGAATGTGTCCATTTGTTCCAGGTTGTCCACTTTACTGGTGTATAGTTGCTTGTAGTAATCTCTCATTATCCTTTGTATTTCTGCAGTGTCAGTTGTTACTTCTCCTTTTTCATTTCTAATTCTGTTGTGTTGAGTCTTCCCCCTTTTTTTCTTGATGGGTC
>NC_041223.1:13226118-13294105 GCF_002837175.3 Physeter macrocephalus | reverse complement strand
GGTTAGGTTGTTTATTTGAGATATTTCTTGTTTCTTGAGGTAGGATTGTATTACTATATACTTCCCTCTTAGAACTGCTTTTGCTGCATCCCATAGGTTTTGGATCATCATGTTTTTATTTACATTTGTTTCTAGGTATTTTTTGATTTTCTCTTTGATTTCTTCAGTGTCTTCTGGTTATTTAGTAGTATATTGTTTAGCCTCCATGTGTTTGTATTTTTTACAGTTTTTTTTCCCTGTAATTGATATCTAGTCTTATAGCATTGTGGTCAGAAAGGATATTTGATATGATTTCAATTTTCCTAAATTTACCAGGGCTTGATTTGTGACGCAAGATATGATGTATCATGGAAAATGTTCCATGAGCACTTGAGAAGAAAGTGTATTCTGTTGTTTTTGGATGGAATGTCCTATGAATATCAATTAAGTCCATCCTGTTTAATGTGTCCCTTAAATCTTGTGTTTCCTTATTTATTTTCATTTTGGATGATCTTTCCCTTGGGGAAAGTGGGGTGCTGAAGTCCCCTACTATTATTGTGTTACTGTCAATTTCCCCTTTTATGGCTGTTAGCATTTGCCTTATTTATTGAAGTGCTCCTATTTTGGGTGCATAAATATTTACAATTGTTGTAGCTTGTTCTTGGATTAATCCCTTGATCATTTTGTAGTGTTGTTCCTTGTCTCTTGTAATAGTCTTTATTTTAAAGTCTACTTTGTCTGGTATGAGAATTGCTACTGCAGCTTTCTTTTGATTTCCATTTGCATGGAATATCTTTTTCCATCCCTCACTTTCAGTCTGTATGTGTCCCTAGGTCTGAAGTGGGTCTTTTGTAGACAGCTTAATTGTTTTGGGTTTGTTTTTGCAGGTCTTTTCCTTCTCTTATGTTTCCTTCCTAGAGAAGTTCGTTTAGCATTTGTTGTAAGGCTGGTTTGGTGGTGCTGTATTCTTTTAGCTTTTGCTTGTCTGTTAAGGTTTTAATTTCTCTGTCGAATGTGAATGAGATCCTTGCTGAGTAGAGTAATCTTGGTTGTAGGTTTTTCCATTTCATCACTTTAAATATGTCCTGCCACTCCCTTCTGGCTTGCAGAGTTTCTGCTGAAAGATCAGCTGTTAACTTTATAGGCATCCCCTGTATGTTATTTGCTGCTTTTCACTTGCTGCTTTTAATATTTTTTCTTTGTATTTAATTTTTGATAGTTTGATTAATATGTGTCTTTGCATGTTTCTCCTTGGATTTATCTTGTATAGAACTCTCTGCACTTCTTGGTCTTGACTGACTATTTCCTTTCCAATGTTAGGGAAGTTTTCAACTATAATCTGTTCAAAATTTTCTCAGACCCTTTCTTTTTCTCTTCTTCTTCTGGGACCACTATAATTTGAATATTGGTCGCAGAGGCTTCTGTGCCTGTCCTCAATTCTCTTCATTCTTTTTTCTTTATTCTGTTCTGCCGTAGTTATTTCCACTTTTTTATCATCCAGGTCACTCATCTGTTCTTATGCCTCAGTTATTCTGCTATTGATTCCTCTAGATAATTTTTAATTTCACTTATTGTGTTGTTCATCATTGTTTGTTTGCTCTTTAGCTCTTCTAGTTCCTTGTTAAGCATTTCTTTTATTTTCTCCATTCTGTTTCCAAGATTTGGGATCATCTTTACTATCATTACTCTGATTAGCATTGAGACAGAGATCTCTGGGAGAGCTCTCACTGATTGAAATTACATGGGGCCAGGCAGTCTCTGGTGGTCCAATGTCCTGAACTTGGTTCTCCCACCTCAGAGGCTCAGGGTCCTGACACCAGGCCAGAGCATGAAGACCCTAGGAGCCACACAGCAGCAAAAAAATCAACGCTGATTCCCACTGCACACATTCCTTGAAGACCGGTTTGTCCAACTGGTAGAACACTGACTGCAATGGAGCGCTTCCACCTTGGAGAAGTTTTCTGTGGGAAGAGTCCTTTATAGTCCTGGGTCCCAACTTGGGTACATGCCCTATCTTGCAAAGAGGCAGCTTTTCCACTTGCCCTAGTCTTTCTTTCTCTGAGGTTAGCTAACTGACCTGGGAACTAGAGAAACACACAGCAGCCCACCGGATACTTCTGAAATTAGGGGCTCATGAGGTAAAATGTGAGTGCAGCTACAGCCTGCTTCTGGATCCCTCCATGGTTTATTTTTTATTTTTTATTTTTTATTTATTTATTTATTTATTTTTGCGGTACGCGGGCCTCTCAGCGCTTCCACCTTGGAGAAGTTTTCTGTGGGAAGAGTCCTTTATAGTCCTGGGTCCCAACTTGGGTACATGCCCTATCTTGCAAAGAGGCAGCTTTTCCACTTGCCCTAGTCTTTCTTTCTCTGAGGTTAGCTAACTGACCTGGGAACTAGAGAAACACACAGCAGCCCACCGGATACTTCTGAAATTAGGGGCTCATGAGGTAAAATGTGAGTGTAGCTACAGCCTGCTTCTAGATCCCTCCATGGTTTATTTTTTATTTATTTATTTATTTATTTTTGCGGTACGCGGGCCTCTCACTGCTGTGGCCTCTCCCGTTGCGGAGCACAGGCTCCGGACGTGCAGGCTCAGCAGCCATGGCTCATGGGCCCAGCCGCTCCGCGGCATGTGGGATCATCCCGGACCGGGGCACGAACCCGTGTCCCCTACATCGACAGGCGGACTCTCAACCACTGAGCCACCAGGGAAGCTCAGTGGTTTATTTTTTAAAGAAGAATACAACGAAAGAAAACTAGGCAATGGAATCCTTTAGAGACTCCACTGATTCATGTAACTAGTAACCTTGTTGCTTAAGTATAGTCAGTCATTCCTTACACAACTGCTTCTAATATCATCTCTGCTTATTTGTTACAATGGGTTTGGCATAGATTACTCTACCTAGAGTTTCTAACAAAATAATCCTCCACACCACACAGACACTATCCTTTACTCCTTTCCTTGCTCATATTATTTTGTTGGATTCTTGCATTATTTTGACCTATGAGAAAAATGAAACTCAGAAAGTTCTGAGCTTCTCAGTGGGAGCAAACCTGCTAAGAAGACAATGCAGGTTTAGAGACTTTTAGAAACTGTTGTCTTCCTTGGTCCCCGCTGTCCTGATGTCATGGGGATTCATGCCACTCTCTCCATACATAGCTTTACTGTTTGGTTCAGGAGAGTCTGATCTGAGTCTCCTTGGAATTAACAGCTCTGTGAATCAAGAGACATGGTTTCCTCTTCCTGATGTTACAGAACCAGTGTTACAATGTTAGCTTTTCATCTCCATGTTTTTTAAGTTGGGAAATATTTGCTCCTTTAGGATATGCTCAGCAATGTTAATGGGAGAAAGAAAGTATTTGATTCCATGTTTTATGCTCCTGGAGTTTGTAATCGCTCAAGGAAAATGAGACACATGAAGTAATAGGCTAATGACACTAGACAGGTCGCTGTTATCAGTAGCATTTCCCACAGCAAGACTGTAACAGTTTTCTTTTTGACTCCCTGGATTACATAGAGGAGACAGAGGAAAGTTTAATTCACAAGACAGTAGCACTGTTTTTTGTTTTTTTGAAAATTTTAAGTTGTTATCAGAATAATCAGACCCAGTCAACCTGTTTAAATGTGCCAAAGAAAAGTAAATTATGTAAAGATAGATATCTTTTATAATGAGACCTTTCCTATACGTATCTTCTGCAATCTCCTAATTGGTTTCCTTTTCCAATCACAGTAACAGCCTCTTCCTATAATGAAAGATTTATTGATAAGATAGTTTGTTTATACAATAATTCCTCCTCTCTTCCCATTATTTTCACTGATACCTAGCATTGGATATTGAGCCTTTTAAATACTAGACTTCTCCAACCTTTCTGCACCATTTGGTACATGTTATGATAACTTAATTCCATATATGTTTCCCTTAAGATCTAAAGTTATAGGGACTTCAGACACAGAGGTAGAGGAAACTAGGTCCTCATCAAAGGGGAAAAAAATAAAAGTGTGTAGTGAATTGAATGTGCTCCCCCAAAAGATTTGTTTACATCTCAACTCCCAGAACCCATAAATGTGACCTTATATGGAAAAAGGGTCTTTGCAGATGTAATTAAGTTAAAGATCTTGAGGTGAGACATTCTTAATTATGAGCCATGAATTTAATTACAAATGTCCTCATGGAAGACACGGACAGAAGAGGAAAGAACCCGAGGAGACAGCCTTGTGAAGCCATAGCCAAGGAAAACCAGGAATCCACCAGAAGTTTGAAGAGGCAAGAAAGGGTACTTGCCTAGAAATTTAGGAGAGAGCACGGCTCCACTGACATCTTGATTTTTGACATGTGGTCTCTAGAACTGTAAGAATGAGTTTCTGTAGTTGTAAACCACTCAGTTCGTGGTGATTTGTTACAATACCCTGGGAAAGTAATACAGAGGGCATTCCAAAAATTTAGAAGCACATACAAAGGGTTAGTTAGATTGAGCAGGCTTGTGGGTAGAGATTCAACATAAAAAGTCAGACAGAGAAAGACAAATATCATATGATATTGCTTATATGTCGAATCTAAAAACAAAAAAAAAAATGGTACAAATGAACTTATTTACAAAACAGAAATAGAGTCACAGAGGTCGAAAACAACCTTATGGTTTCCAGGGGGGGAAAGGGGAGAGATAAATTGGGAGACTGGGATTGACATATACACAATACTATATATAACTGTATAACACAGGGAACTCTTAATATTGTGTAATGACCTATATGGAAAAAAATCTTAAAAAGAGTGGATATATGTATATGTATAACAGATTCACTTTGCTGTACAGCAGAAACTAACACAACATTGTAAATCAACTATACTCCAATAAAAATTTTTTAAAAACTTAAAGAAAAATTGAGAACAGTAGAATAAAAACTGTTCTGCCCCTCAGGATTTGCGCTCACCCCTTCTCCTTTTCTCCTCTTACTGAAGAAGTGTCCATCCTCAGCTGGACCTCCAGTCCTATCTCTTCTCATAGGCTTCACTTTACTATTATTCTCCCTCTGTGTCCTTTATCTTTACCCTCTTTACAGTCTCTTTCCTGATAGCATTTAAACTTATCTGGGTAAGTTTCATCTAAAACACAAACAAGAAGAAAATCTTAATAAGATATCTTGAGAAACTATCCATATGTGTACACATGGGTCTACTTCCTTCTTTTAAACTACTGTATAGTGTTCCATAGTGTGTGTATATCAGAGTTTGTTTTCTTTTTATCAATTTCTCTACTGAAACACCTATGATGTTTCATTATTGTCCTATTATAAAAAGAACAGGGGCTTCCCTGGTGGTGCAGTGGTTGCGCATCCGCCTGCAGATGCAGGGGATCCGGGTTTGCGCCGCGGTATGGGAGGATCCCACGTGCCGCGGAGCGGCTGGGCCCGTGAGCCATGGCCGCTGAGCCTGCGCGTCCGGAGCCTGTGCTCCACAACGGGAGAGGCTACAACAGTGAGAGGCCCTCGTACCGCAAAAAAAAAAAAAAAAAAAAAAAGAACAGTGTGCCTCGTTGTTCATTGGTGGGAGATTTTGCATTAGGGTAGAAATAAATATAATATTTCAGGTTATATGATATGCACATTTTAAACTTTAATATGCATTGTCAGATTGCTTTGAAAAGTTTGTATCAATTTTAACTCTCTGGCAGTATACCGTTTCCAATCTCTTCAATAAAACGTGGTATAATACTATTAAAATAGGTAGCTGTAGAAATACAGAATGACAGTATTTAATGGAGAAAAGAAACAATAAACCAACTACATATTTTATTTTAGTATTTGTGTCTGTATTTCAATGCATAGAAAAGCTCTAAAAGAAAAAATTGTTTTGATTACCAGGACTAAATAAGATAACCATTATTAGAACTGGGAAAGGGGAGACTGAGAATAGGTGTTTATCTGTACTCATTTATATTTTTCAAGAAAAGTATATTCATGCATTACTTGTAATACAAAAAAGTATTTCAAATCTAAAATCACATGGACCATCAGATGACCTATATTTGACATGTTATTAGGAAACAGATGATGCCAGTTAAACCATGGTACAATGCTTCATTTTTACCTTTCATTTTATGTTTTATAAATGAGTTTTTAAAGAATTTTTGGACAAAGATTTTTACATCACACTGAATTTTTATTTCATACTACTGCTCTTATGTTTTTCTATGAACAATCATTTCATTTTAATACATAATTGTAATGTAATACTTTTTTAAGACATTAAACAAAACAACATGTGGTATCAGTGTTGCGTGTAACTCAGTTGAAGTGAAACCAGACAGACAAATGTGCCACCATGGTCATCTGCATCTGCCTGACCATGATTATAAGTTGCATTTGTTTTATGAGACTAACAAAAACGTTCATCTTACGATTTATAAATACTGTAATAATAGTCATTTTAAGACTACTCCATGACCCAATTCTTCCTTCTAGCCTGATTTTCTTTCCATCCTACATAGGCGAGCTTACTGAAACAATTGTCTATTCCTGCTTCCTCTATGCTCCTATTTCCTCAAGTCACTTATGTATTAGCCCACAGCAATATGACTTTGCACCTAATACTGTATTGAAACTGCTCTTTCCAGGGTCACCAATGACCTCCTTGTCACAAAAACCATAAACAATATTTCAGTCCTCATCTTACCTAACTTCATTAACATTTGGCATGGTTGACTTCTGTCATGAAACTGTACATTTCTGGTTTTCCTACTCTTTTTCTGACTGCTCCTTTACTATCTTTATTTCAGATTTCTCTTTGTTTTTCCTGTCTTAGATGTTGTTCACAGGATTCTACTATTTAAAGCTGTGCACTTCTTACCACACTACACATAGCAAATGAGACCCAAGCAAATAATATATATGCGTGAAATGGACTGGTAAAATAGTGAAAATAACTTTTAACCAAATAGAGAATACGTGACTTGATAAAGGCATTAAAATTCAATAGCTAAGGACTTCCCTGGTGGCACAGTGGTTGAGAGTCCACCTGCCAATGCAGGGAACATGGGTTCGTGCCCCGGTCCGGGAGGATCCCACATGCCGCGGAGCGGCTGGGCCCGTGAGCCATGACTTCTGAGCCTGCGCGTCCGGAACCTGTGCTCCGCAACGGGAGAGGCCACAACAGTGAGAGGCCCACGTACTGAAAAAAAAAAAAAAAAAAAATTCAATAGGTAAAAACTAAAGAAGAAGGTAAACTGCAGGTCAAAGGAAATAAATCTGCTCTGCTGGATGAACTTGCTGTTGGATACCTTCTAGTCCCTTCCTTCTTTCTACACCATCCCATCTATTCTCATGGCTTTAATTACCATCTATACTCACCCTTATTAGTCTCAAATCTGTACTTCAAATTCTCTTTCCTTATTGAGACTCTTCTAGTCAGTAGTTTATTTTTAACTTTTTGAGGAATCGCCAATTTACATTCCCACAAGAGTGCACAAGGTTTCCCTTTTCTCCACATCCTCACCAATACTCGTGATTTCTAATTTTTTGATAATAGCCTCCTAATACGTGTGAGGTTATATCTCATTGTGGTTCTGCTTTGCATTCTCCTGATGATTAACGATGTAGATCATCATTTCATATGTCTGTTGGGCATCTGTATGTCTTCTTTGAAAAACTGTCTATTAAGATCTGCCACAAAAAAAAAAAAAAAAAAAAAAAAAAGATCTGCCATTTTCAATTATATTGTTTGTTTTGCTATTGAGTCATATGAGTTCTTTGTATATTAATATTTTGGACATTAACCCCTTATCAGATATATGATTTGCAAATATTTTATCTCATTCAATAAGTTGCCTTTTCATTTTGTTGATGTTTACTTTTGCTGTGCAGAAACTTTTTAGTTTGATGTAGTCCCACTTGTTTATTTCTGCTTTTGCTTTTGGTGTCAGAAATAAAAAATCATAGCTGAGGCCTACATCAAGGAGTTTACTGCCTATGTTTTCTTCTAGGAGTTTATGGTTTCAGGTCTAATGTTCAAGTCTTTAATCAATTTGGAGTTGATTTTTCTGTATGGTGTACATTCTTTTGCCTATGGCTGTCCAGTTTTTTTCTTTTTCTTTTTTTTTTAAAATATTTTATTTATTCGGTTGCACCGCATCTTAGTTGTGGAGGGCAGGCCCCTTAGTTGTGGCATGCATGTGGGATCTAGTCCCCTGACCAGGGATCAAACCCATGCCCCCTGCACTGGGAGTGTGGAGTCCCAACCACTGTGCCACCAGGGAAGTCCCCGGCTGTCCAGTTTTAACAACATCATTTATTGAAGAGACTGTTCTTTCCCCACCATATTTCCTTGGATCCTTTGTCATAAATTAATTGACCAAAAAATGTGTGGGTTTATTTCTGGTCTATTTTGTTCCATTGATCTGTGTGTCTGTTTCTATGTCAATACCATACTGTCCTAATTATAACTTTGTAGTAAAGTTTGAAATCAGGGAACATGATGCCTCCAGGTTTGCTCTACTTCCTCAAGATTTCTTTGACTATTCAAAATTTTTTTGTGGTTTCATACAAATTTTGGCATTATTTGTTCTATTTCTTTGGAAAATGCTGTTGGAATTTTGATAGGGATTACATTGAATCTGTAGATTGCCTTAGGTAGTATGGGTATTTTAATAATATTGATTCTTCCAATCTATGAACATGGAATATCTTTTTATTTATTTGTGTCTTTTTCAATTTCATTCATTAATGTCTTGTTGTTTTCAATATACAGATATTTCCCCTCCTTGGTTAGGTATGTTTTCCTAGGTATTTTATTCTTTTTGATGCAATTGTAAATGGGATTGTTTTCTGAATTTCTCTTTCTGATAGTTTAGTATTAAACTATTAGTGTATAGAAATGTTACAGATTTTTGTATATTGATTTTTATCCTGCAATGTTACTAAATTTATTAGTTCTAACAGTTTTTTGATGGAGTCTTTAAGTTTTTCCATAAATAATATTATGTCATCTGCAAAGAGTGACAGTTTTGCTTCTTCCTTTCCAATTTAGATGCCTTTTTTTTCTTGCTAATTGCTTTGGCTAGGACTTCCAATACTATGTTGAATAAAAATGGTGAGACTGAGTATTCTTGTCTTGTTCCTGATCTCAGAGAAAAAGCTTTTAGCTTTTCACCATTGAGTATGATGTTAGCTGTGGGCTTGTTATACATGGCCTTTATTATGTTGAGGTACATTTCCTCTATATCAATTTTGTTGAGAGGTTTCATTATAAATTGAGGTTGAATTTTTTCAAATGCTTTTTCTGCACCTGTTGTATAATCATATGTTTTTTTACCCTTCATTTTGTTAATGTGGTGTATCACATTGATTGATTTGTATCATTGGAATAACCCCCACTTGATCATGGAGTTTGATCCTTTTAGTGTATTATTGAATTTGCTAATATTTTGTTGAGGATTTTTACAAATATGTTTATCAGAGATATTGGCCTGTAATGTTCTTTTCTTTTGGCATTCTTGTCTGGTTTTGATATCAGAGTAATGTTAGCCTTATAAAACAAGTTTGGAAGAGATCCCTCCTCTTCTAATTTTTGGAAGAGTTCAAGAATATAATAATAGTAGGGGACTTTAATGCCCCACTTATGTCAATGGACAGATTTTCCAGACAGGAAATTAATATGGAAACATTAGCCTTAAATGACACTTTAGACCAGATAAACTTAACAGATATTTATAGAACATTCCATTTAAAAGCAACAGAATACACATGCTTCTCAGGGGCACATGGAACATTTTCCAAGATAGATCATATATTAGGCCACAAAACAAGTCTTAATAAATTTAAGAGGACTGAAATCATTTCACATCTTTTTCAACACCAATGGCATAAAACTAAAATTAATTACATGAAAAAAATTGGAAAATTTACAAATATGTGAAGATTAAACAATATGCTACTGAACAATCAAGGGGTCAAAGAAGAAATAAAAAGAGAAATCAAAAATACTTTAAGTCAAATAAAAATGGAAATGTAACATACCAAAATGTATGAGATGCAGCAAAAACAGTTCTAAAAGGAACATTCATAGTTACAAATGCCTACCTCAAGAAATAAGGAGAGTCTCAATCTAAATTTATACCTCAAGGAACTAGAAAAAGAACAATTGAAGCCCAAAGTTAGTAAAAGAAAAATATAAGAAATATTAGAGCAGAAATAAATGAAATAGAGACTACAAAGACAGTAGAATAAATCAATAAAACAAAGTTGGTTCTTTGAAAAGATAAACAAAATTAACAAATTTTTAGTTAGAAACATCAAGGAAAAAAGAGAGAGGACTCAAAAAAATAAAACTGGATATGAAAAAGATCTTACAATTGATATCACAGAAATAAAAAACATAAGAGACTATATGAATAATTATACACTAAAAATTGGACAGTCTGGAAGAAATGGGTAAATTCCTAGAAACATACAACCTACCAAGACCAAATCATGATGAAATGGAAAATCTGAGCAGATTGATTACTAGAAAGGAGACTGAATCAGTAATTAAAAAACATTTCAACAAACAAAAGTCCATGATAAGACAGCTTTACTGGTGAATTCTACCAAACATTCAAACAAGAATTAATACAAATGCTTCTCAAGCTCTTCCATATTGATTGACTTTTATTCCTCTTTCTTAGATAAGGCAGAGTAGAAGTGAGATGATAAAACTTAGAGTGCATGTGTTTTTGTTAGTGAGAGATTGAGAAGGAGAAAGAGTGAGAGAAATAAAACTTACTACTTTTGTACTTATTAAGGTCTAAAGTTAAATGACATACATAATTCAACCTTTAACTATTTTTTTTTACTTGGTGGTATAAAATCCATAACATCTTTACTCCTTTCTGGAGTTGTTCTTTTCCAATCATTAATGTACAGTTGAATGTATAGCTTTGTTGTTTTATTTTATATTTTCACTTTAAGGAATGTATTATAGAACTGTACATTTATGTTGTATTTTGTTTTCAAAGCATTATGTAACATGTGCCAAATATTGCACCAATTTCACTGATCCATTTTTCCAAGTTTGAAAACTTTAGAGCTCTCTGTCTAACTGTATTTATGACAAGTTGTTAAGTCATAGGAGCTATGGATAATAATATATCTTTGGCCCAGTATGCTAATGTGGAAATCATTTTTTCTTCTCTGTGAAATTTCACTCCATTGAAATAAAGTCAAGACTGGACTTTTAGTGTCATATAAATATATATCATGTTTTTTTCTGAATCTCTAGCAGTTTACAGTACAGTATCATTTACCATTTTCAGGTTTCCTAGTCTGATGGCAGAATCATTTTGTGTGTTGTAATATATCAGTATGTTCTGAAGAACCATGCAAAACTTCTCAGCAATTTATCACTTACTCATAGTTATTTGTTTCTGTAAAGCTGAGAGTAAGTTTAATAAATCTTATGTATACTCTGTAGGAACTATAATTTTTGTCTGCATGTTTTGTTTTTCCATTTCAATTTTATGACTTTCAGAAATTCTTACCCAATTCCTGTGACTGGTAATCTCGGGGTACAGCCCAGCATTCCTTCTCTACCACAAGACCAGGCTGGGCCAATCATAGAATTGGACCCACTGTCCATAATGATTAGATTGAGAATGGGACTATAATCCTTGATTTTCTATTTGAGTAACAGAAAAGACAGTCTCTTTTCTCCTTTGGGTCATGAACTGACAGGATGTGGACCTGAGGCTGATAGCTATCAACCATACTATTGGGAGGAAAAAGAGAAGAGTATAACCAAAAATTAGAGACCGTGAGCAAACCAATGAACAAAATGTAATTCCTCGATCATAGAGTGTCTGAGTCACTCATGAGCTGTCAGTGTTTTTACCTTTCATTAACAGTTTAACATTTAGAAACTGCAAAATAATCTTGCTGATGTCCATATGTAGACTGTCTCCAAAAGCATTGTTGAAATATCTCAAGCATATTTAAAATTGCATTAAAAATTTCTTTTTTGCTTTTTCCATTTTTCATTTTAACGTAATATAGTGTTTCCCCAAATATGTCTATATTAGCAGTTTTCCTAGGAGGGACTATAAAGAAGAAAAGTGGTGTTCAGTGCCAATAGCTGTGGGATAATCTGAATTAAGCCAATTTGACATTTTCTTATTGAACTTATTCTAAAAACCTTTAGTTTCTAATGTGCATGGAAAATATCAAAGTGTTTAACCAAACATTTCTGGAACTCTTTATTTTACAACATCTAATGGATATGGCTTTCTGATAGGCAAACTCTGAGCAGGAAAGTATTAGTGATTTTAAATTAAGTTGAAGTTTATACCCACCCCCAACCTTTTTGGTAGCTGATCATAGAAATCAGTCTCAAACTAGATTTATTAAAAATGGAATGTTTGGGGTCATGTAACTAGGAAAGGTGTATCTGGTTTGGGGTATTTGTTTCAATATCCAAAGAGCACCCTCAAGGCACTCCCACTCTTTCTTACCCTCATTCTCTCTTTGTATTTCTCCACTTTGTTCCTATATGTATTGATTTCCCTCTCAAGCAGAGTTTTTCCACAGGAATAAAGATATTGGCAGTTCTAAGTCTAAATCTTGGTTGGACCCAAAAGGTAAAAAGGGAATTTTATTTCCTAGTATTCATACAACAAATTTGGATTAGAATACATGCCTGTGCTTGAATCAACCAGCAGGTGTTGTGGATAGTGGTATATCCTCAAATCCATCATCAATGAGCATGTGCCCAGCATGTGACTGACAGCACTATCAGAATCACAGATTAAGCAGGACAGTTTTCCCTATGAGAATTTGGGTGTTCTTACAAGAAGAATGGGAAAAGGAAGCTAAGCATCCAGGAACACTGATGTCTACATGTGAAAATATTCCTTTAAATAAGTCTATATTCTGTGCTAAAACATTTTATAAAATTATATTTTTACTATAAATTAAGGAGAGTTTATTTTTCAGTAGTGCTAGAAACATTGATTGTTTATCTCTCTTTAACAATTTTTAAAAGAAAATTTAATTCGAAGAACTAATTTTTGGCCAGAGTTACTTTATGACATGACTATGTGCAGAAAAAATTCTCCTGATTGAACATAAAGTGTCTTGAATGGTCATTTACAGGAATAAGTGGTACAAAACTTTTATAGCTTTTGAAATAGCATAATGAACACAGCTTGATATCTACTATTAATAACCAAGAAATAACAGCTTAGTCTTATAAATGCCATAGTTTGACTTAAATGAATAACACTGTGTGAACAGAATGGCAATGCTAATTATTATATGCTAAATGATGCCATGTATTTTATTTTTCCTAAAACAATTGATTTGAAATATATTGTAATGTGGAACATTTTGAAATTGCTGGAATTTTTTTGACTATTTTCCAAGTAAAGTTTAATTCTTAATGATAATGGTTTGAAGTAAATCCATCCACATCACATTTATAACTGTATTAAATTACAACTTATCACTTTAAAATAATTTAAAATAAACTATAAAATTAACATGACTTTTATAAATATAATTGAGGAAAAAAGAAGAAAATTAATTTACATATAGTTTTCAAAACTGTTAGCATTTTGGCATATTTCTTTTATTCTCTCCACCCACATGCCCATTGTACTTAGATTTTTCAGTTTACTTTAGGATTGGACATTAGTCTTATTTTGGTACAATGGCTTATAGAATAAACCTGATAGCTTCTTTTTTTGTATTTTTTTAAAACATTTCCTATTCTTTTAAGATTCTTAATAAAAAAGTTGTTTTTCCTAATGATTTGGTAACTAACTCAAGTTTTCTCAAAGCCTTTTGAAACCAAGTTTGGTAAAGGCAAACTCATTATTTTTAAAGATAATTTTAAAATGCTTTCATTTAATTTTATAGCATCTGTTTAAACTCACCTCATCTAATTAACTGATTTATATGCATACAAAACTTACTTTTGACTAACTCATTTTACTGAGTCCTTGATTTTCCTTTCTGTCTGCTTTTTCAGTAGATGAATAGCATGACTATGGTTTTCCTGCATATCTCAGTGTATCTTGCTGTTCTCAGGAAGGTAGCCTTGGTGTCATGGCTAAGAGTCGTGTTTTGTGGTGGTCGAGCTCTGGAGTCTGGGTGTTTACCTTTAAACTTTGGTTCCAACATTTATTAGTGTGTGAGTTGAGCAAGGTTTTCCATCTCTCTGTGTTCCGTTTTTTTTTAATCTGTGAATTGGGAGTGATAATAATTATCATTTATTCAGTATTTACCATTAGTATGACACATAACTCTAAATGTTTAATATGTAGTAGATATAGAATACTTGGTTCACAGCATTTTTTCTCTCAAACAATTAAGATTTTCATCATTTTTTTTTGTCACTCAGCACTGCCAAGGAAATATGACTATTAATTTTTTTCTTCCTTTATAAGTACTGTATACTTTTCTACATTGGAACTCATGGGATTACTTCCAACCCTTTAAATATGAACAAGTTCCAAAATTTGATTGACTTTAGATGAATTTCATCACTAATTTTGCCTAGAAATCATAGCCCCTTTTTGATTTGTGGAGTTGTTTTTCTCTCAGCTCAGATTTTTAAGTATTATATGTTTGACTATTTCCTCCCTTTTAGGTTTATTTCTTCCACTGGATAATTATAATTGTAAGGGTTTTTTTGGGGGATGGGGTGTTTGTTTGCTTCTTACCTATTACTTTTCTTCTACATTTATTATGCTTTCCATTTATTCATTCTTTTGATTTATAAATACATTCAGAGAGAGGGTAGTAAAGTGGAAAGAACACTGACTCTGGAATCAGATTAATCTGAACTTTAATCCTGGTATCATTATTTATAAACTGTGTGATCTTAGACAAAGTCATTTAACTTCTCTAATTCTATTTTTCTCATCTGTAAAATGCAGAGAATGGTACAAATTGAAAAAAAGTTATGAGTTCTTTTTGGTAGAGTAATTAAAGTGTTCTGTATGTTCTATAAATTATTCTTCTGAATAAATATTATTGTATACTCTCATTGCAATTATTCTTTTTTAAGGTCCCCATTTCTGACATTAATTGCCTACACATACATTTGGTAACAGCACAAGTGGCACTCTTCATCCCAACACTTGCCTCTAAAATCCATACTTTATTTACCATTGTAGATTGATTTGCCCAGATAGTGTAAGTTGGATGACCTTTATACAATTAAAATGGATCTCCTGAACAATGTGAACATTATTCTCTCTTCTTTTTCCATCTTCTTTTTCTGAACTCTCTGATACTAATTTTACATTTTTTTTAAAAGTAAAATGTTTCTTTACCCTCATATCTAACTCTGTTAATCTTTCTCCTTTTTTTCAAACTGAACCCAGCTAGATTCACGTCAGGAAACCATCTCAGTTCTTTGTCTGAACTTGTTTTCTATCCCTGTAAGTGTAACAATCACATTAGGCCTTAATTATAGTTACTTATCTTCATGTCTCTATATTATTAGATTTAGTTCTTGGAGGTGAACAACTAAAATTCTTACTTTTGGATTCTCACAATCACTAGCGTAGTGCTTTGCATAAATGTTGACATGAATTAATGAAAGGGGAATCTAGTGTGATGTGTTTTTACTAAAGACATTTTTGTACATGTCATACCAACTCACTCTGCCCTCTCATAGATGATACTGGTTTTCAGAGAAAAGGGATATAGGATACATTGTTCAAAGACACATACTACAAAAAGGGTCTCTAGAATAAAAGTCAAAATATCACGTTCTTGTGTCATGGTTTACCTGTGACCTTAAGTTCCACATCATAAATTCAGACATTAGCATATAATATTTCTAATTTCCATTGCTGTACTAAAATTTGGAGATTTTTTCTTTTACATCTCAAACAATACTTAGACTTGACAATACCTTGAAAGCAGGTGTGCAGTGAATATTTATGGAAATGAAATGCTAATATGTATGAAAGTTTTTGTCTTTTTAAAGAATGATAGACAAGGATTTCATGATCGGAATATTTGCTAAACTTTTGTTCTCTTATATGGAAATTCAGTAATTGGAGAATTTTATGTTTTATAAATTTTAATGCCCTAGTTTTAGAGATGAAGTTCAGGAAATCGCATGACTTGGTTAAGATGACACAGTTAACCAGTAGAAAGCAGGGAGCAGAAGCCAGGCCTCTTGGTTTTTGACTGAGAGACTTTTCCATTCTAGAATGCTTTGAGTTCCAAGAGGCAAACCAATGAGTGTAATATTTTCAGCAAATAGTAATATTTACATATAAAAACATCTTTATCCTTAATTTTTTTCAGTATGTCTTCAAGGAGCCATAAGAATGGGACTTCATTTTTTCAACCCAGGATATTTTCTCAGTGTCTCCAATTTGGCTCAGCCATGTATTATTGTTATAGAATGGATAATTAGCATATCAGTATTGAATATTACTTGCTACAAAGCCTCTTTTGCAATAAGAATGAAAGAAATGAACTTCTGTTAATAATATTCGAATGTGGTTAATACAGAGGCATAGAGGTAGGTTTAAAAACTGAAAAAAAAGGGACAAGCTAGTCTTTCTTGCCCAACTGTTGAAAGATCATTCTAAAAAAGTATTTCATAGGTGGCAGTGTGCTGCTCCTGGCTATGTAGAGCAGGACTAGAGGCAAGGAAAACTTCTGATTTTTTTTTTAACTTTCATTGACATTGGTTGAGAAATTATTTGAAGTTGACCAGATGGAAGAGAATGAGACCCACTTCTTAGAGAGAGGATTTTTTTCTCACAATATCTCCCTGAAACCACAATCAACAAAACCAAGCCGTCAAGAGTAATAGATACTTGGTAGCAGCAGGCTTCTTCCCTGAAGTCTGTAGCCCCAGTGTTTTGCAGGGATACTGTAGGGTGCTGAGAGCTGCCATATCAGCAGGAAAAAGAGACCTCTGGAACAGGCAAATAAGTGATCCTGGCTACATTTTCATAATCAGGACTGAACTCTTGAAATGACTAAGCTGGAGTTCTTGAATTAATCACAGCAAAGGGATAAAGACATTTCTTGCTGAGGGAAAAGTGGGTATATGATTGGAATAAGAAATAAAAGACAAGTGGTATTATTTTTTTTTTTACCAAATTTTCAAAGATGTAGTTCTTTTGGAACTTGTGAGGAAGTTAATATTCGTGAGTGCTAATTCAGACTGAGGTCAAAATATGCTATATATAGTACTATTAGCTTTGAACTATTTTGAAATAATATCATCACAGAAAATCAAAAGAGGTGGGCTTTATTTGCAACCTTCTCACCATGACTGTGCCTATCACTTTCACTCATTTGTTTTCATATTTTCAAAATGTAGATGCATTACCTTCTTTATACCAAGTAGTATTTATAACTGATTGGAGAACTCTTGAGTTCTTCTGAAGTTAGGGAATCTTTACATCAATGTTATTTAGGTACATTAGCGTGATAACTTCATGAATTTTAGGTAATTAAAACAAAACAAAACAAAATAAAACAAAACACTTCTCCAAAAATTTCTTGTAGCTTTTCACTTAAAGGTGATTGTTAAGTAAACAGAGTCAAACTCGAGATGATCTATGTTAAATGGTGCTGTGTGCTTGGGCTGTATGCTGGGGCATTTCTTCTAGGAAAGAATTGGATATGTACTGTATACTCCAACATGGAATTACTGGTGAAAGCAAAATATGTTTTTTGTTTTTTATTTTTTGAGAGACTGGGAAGAGGGTGAAGAGGAAGACAATGATCGCTGAATGAGAATTGTGAATGAAGAAGTCACTATTAATAACATTAAATAAAGTAAGAAACGAATTTTAAAAGGCAGGAAGTATTCAGGAAGATGCACAGAAGCCCTTGCTGAGTCAGAGATGGAGATATTGAGGATGGGCTGACCTCATCTGAAGCTGATAGCCCTATAAACCCAGAAAAAAAACATGAAGCAAGGTTTTACAGCTTAGTCTTTAGATGAGAAGATGTACTGTTTTCCCAGGGATAGAGACCATACAAATGATTTGCTAACTTTCATTTTTTGAATGTATTTTTGCCTTATTATTTTCCAAAGGTACATAACGATTCTTATTACAGGTTTAGAGACATATATTCAAAATTGAGATATAGAACAATAAGCACAGATATAGAGATTTTCTTGAAATTATTATTCTTAATTAAGGTTGTTCATTTTAGAAATTTATACTTGTTATCAAACCAAATAAATATCTTCAATGGCATAATAATGTCTTTTTGATGCCATTTAATCTTCATGTCTCCTATCACAAAATACTTATCTGAGTTGATACATCATCTAACATTTTTATGATATGACTTTGTTTTATTGTTTAGAAATCTTTCTTGACAATTTAATGAAAAATGCTTAGTATCTTAGGTTCTTTTAATGCTTTTTAGATTTTTTTTTGTACACAGTGTTCCATGTCAAAGTATACTTTCAAATCCACTGTTTTTAAAGTGAGAAAATCTCTTCTTGGATTGTCGTAACTCACATTCAAATAAAACTTTGGCAAAAAGTCAGTTTTATTTGGAGGTTTTTTCATTTGACTAAAGGTATCTTCCCACTGCACTTTTTTTCAATTGGCAAAGAAAAAAAAATACAAAAAAACAGCTATATTCCTGACGATTGATTATACTGGTGTCTAAAATCTTGTCAGTACCTAAGCTTTAAGATATACATAACTAAATTCAAAGGGACATTTTACACTTAAAGAATCATGTTTCACATTTAAAACACGAAGATGAGATTCAGCTGGGGTTTTAGATACAGTCGTTCCTCAGTATCTGTGGGAGATTGGTTCTAGGACCCCCCCAAGACACCAAATTCCAAGAGTGTTCAAGTCCCTTATATAAAATGGCATAGTAGTGTTTAGTTTGGCTATATATTTTTCTTGAGGAACTAGAAGCTTCTCTTGGGATCAACTTAATTGCATGTACCTTGTAGCCTGTGAAAAAATAATTTGAATATTTATGCATACGTGAATCTCAGCATTACTTGAAATAAGTGATTTGCTTTAAAATATCAATGCCTTGAGAAGACAGTTGGGGAAAATGGAACCCACATACACAGTAGAGCATAGAGGAGAGAGCCAAGGATGTTACACTCTTGATACCTGGAGATGTTACAAGTCCATTTCTTATAGAGGAACTGTTCATTAACTGAGATTCTACAAATCATATAGATATTTATGTAGAAGTATTAACAGGGGACTCTTCCAAGAGTAACTTCTAGAAGTTTAAAAACAATATTGCAAGGAGACATTACCAGTATTCTGTCTAAACTGCAGAAGTAGCACCGATTGAGCCCAAAACCAGGGCATGCACATCAAAAGAGATCATCTACATACTGTGAGATAGAAAGAATTAGTAAGTTTCTTGGACTTGATGACAGAAGGTGAGATTTTGAAAGGCAGAACTTCAGAAAGCTTAATTTTGTTCTATAGCAAAGGACTACCAACATCAACATCCCCTGGGAACTTGCTAAAGTTTAGATTTTCAATCATCACCACAGACCTATTTAATTAGCTTCTTTGGAAGCTAATTGGAAGTTAGACATATGTTTTAACAAACACTCCAGGTGATTATGATGCATTATGAAATCTGGGAACTGCAGTTACAAAGAAGGTAATTGAACTAAACCTAAATCCTTTCCTGCTGGGTTTTAGCCATATTACTTTGGACAGGTCACTCAGCCCAACTGTATTTCTGCTACCTTATTGAAAACTATGAACAATATTGTTATATTGATTGTCTCAACACCCATGCAAATGATTAGTGAGGTGGAATTCAACATGTACACCTAAGATCATGAAGATTAAACACTGATTTCTGGCAACAACTGAATGGATTCAGGAAAGCAGATTCTGAGTCAACAGTCAATAGTCTAGAGTAATCCACAGATACAAGAAATTCTGGAAATTCTTATTTTAAAGGGGAGATCGTATGGGATTTTTCTCCCAGAGACTAAAACAAATATGAGTGTGCAAGATATTTGGCTTGGCAAGAAGCAATTGAAAAATGAGTTTTAGAGAGCCATTCCCATGTAATAGCCTGGCTTAACCCCTTCCAATTATTCTCTCATTCCCAGAGAAAGTATGAGGATATTAAATGGAGAAAGCGTTCGGCCTGCTTTGCTTGCTTGTGTATTGTGGAAAGTGGATGGAGAATGCTGTATTACAGATCTGTATGGTGCAGGGAGATCTGTGGGCATCTAGGCGATGATCTGGAATCAAGTCTCAGGCTATCTGAGAGGGGTGAAGCCAGGGACAGAGGTTCTGAACGCTGAGATTTCTGCTTACAGATGTGTGTGATGATTAAATAATATGCAACACTATGTGATAACCTGCAGTATGTCAGGCTATTACTTACTTTTATTATAATCAATTTGTCTATTCTCACTTTCAATTAGTGGCCACAAATCTCAATTAGGCAAATAATATGGTCAAGAAATCTGTTTTACTAATGAGTCAATTGCAGACCCTTTCATAACTTCTAATTTTTCCTCAAAATCTCCATATTCCGTCCCTCCCCCACTGCCCATTAACTGATGAACTGGCCTCAAATGTCATTTGGAAAATGTAGACTATCAGAATTGAAATTCCTAACCTGAATTTTACACTTTCTGCCTTCACTCCTATAGAAATGGATCAGATGAAATGTTCATGCTCCCAAGAAGACCAATTTTTTATATCCTATTCCCTCTCAACTCTTCAAAGACTTCATCCAGCCATTACCACCTCTCTCCTTCATCTCTTTCGCCCTCACTGCTGAATTATTCGTATCACCATACCAATGTGATCTGGAATTTCCTATCTTGGTCTCACATCTCAACACCTCATTTCTATTTCCCCTTTCAGAGCATTATTTCTAGAAAGACATGTCTATATTTTACTTTTTCAACTCCTATTCGCACTTTAAAAATTTTTTTTATAAAAAAGCATTCTTTAAATTATACAACTGATAGGACTCAATTGTAAGAAAATCAGAATACAGACAAGGAAAAGGAACAAATTTAAAACTATCAATAATTCCTTCACCTAGAGAAAATCAAGTTTAAAACTGGATGTATTTTCTTCCTTTTTAAACAGTTTAATTTGAAATTATATCAAGTAGTACATGTATATATTTTTTAAGGAACAAAGACACTAGTGCGAGAAAACTTGTTCCTCCCTACTTACTCAGCCCTGATGCTGGTTCTATGGAGACAACACTGTAACCTCTTCAGAGCAGAAATGGAAGTCAGGCTGCAAGATTTGCTTCAAAGCTCTGCTCTTTGCTGGCCGTGTGACTTTGGTCAAGTCACTTAACTAACTCTCTGTACTTTAGTTGCCTTTTCTTCATTATAGGTATAACCATATTACCTAGCAAAAGGGTTATTGTGAGGATAAAATGATTGGAACAATGTTTAGCACATTGTATATAGAGTGTATAAATATTACTGTAGTTTTGGTTATTACTATTAATTGCATAATTCCAAATGAAATGTTTACATTAATAGGTCTTGATTTTTAGTATTAAGACAATAACTATAGATTACCTCATATTCATAATGCGTTAGCTCTTTTACCTTGTCAGATAAAACACACATCACCCATCTCTCTATTTTACCACTCTAGCCAGATCACCGTTTTTACTTAAGTCAAAGAGTGCTATATATTGACCTTTTATCCTTTAAATGTCTTTGCTGTCATTTTAGTGTAATTTTGGGAATAAATGAAGGTAGAAGCATGTGTTCTATCCACCATGTTGAACTGGAAATTTCCATAGGCCCTTCACCCAATAGATTCTAGCTTCTGATCCACTGGTACTGTTCAGGATTATGTCGCTAACCACATCCATATTGTCGAATCCAAAGGCAACTTCCCTGTCTTCTTCAGTTGACCTCTGAATAGCATTCAGCATGTTACCTGCCTTCTCCTTATTAAGGTACTTTCCTCTCTTAGCTTCTGTGATACCATCCTCTCCTTGGCTCCTTCTCAGTCTCCTTGAGTTTTTCCTTCTCCCCTGCTAGACATCAATATTTTGTAAAACCCCAGGACTTTGTCCTGGGACTGTGTTTTCTTGGTATCTATCTATATTCTCTCTCCCCAGACAATCCATTTTGCTCATATAGTCTAAACGGTACCTAAAGCTGATACCTCAAAAATTTATTTCTCCCATGAACTCTCCAACATACATCAAATGGACTAATTGTTGTCTCCAGGAATCAAAGAGTTACCTTAAAACTAACATGACTAAAACATATATCTTGATCCCTTAAATTGATACACACACCTATAAAAAATTTAAATTAAAAAACAATTAACTTCTTTCCTTACCTTATCACTGAGTTTGAGAGTCATTCTTAGCTACTTCTATTTTCTCGTTTTAGAAATAAATGCAACAGTCAAACCTGTCAGCTCTATCTCCAAAATATATCCTGAATGAATTTACTTCTCTCAGCTCCCATCGCAACCACCCTGGTCTGAGTCACTCATCTAATCTTGCCTGGACTCCTGAAGAAGACTCTTTGTTTCCAGTTTGATTCTCTACAAGCGGGCCATTTTTTTTTTTTTAATAGGGAAACAAAGAGGGAGAAAAATAGTGATTCTTCCTCATCTTTTCATAGCCACAAACTCCTAAAAACAAGACAAGGCCTATCTTGGTCAATGAAGGCAAAACTTCCTTATCACATTACTTTCTGGGACATAAAACTTTATATCAGTACAATTTGAAATTACCCATGTGTTTGCTTTGTCACTGGACAACTCCCCTAACTCTTAAAAGTACTTGACAGTGGGTTCTTTGCCTGGAATACCCAATGCACAGAGAACATGCAAATTGTGCTTGAAAAATATTGTTTGATAATGAATTAGTGAGTTATCAATGTCAGCCATATGATACAACTTCCGTTTATTTGGATTTATATTTTTACCCAAAATTCTTAACAGATAAAAGTTCTTTCAAGATCTGAACAAATATGTCTTTCAAAATGAGCTCCTTAAATTCTTAAATAAATGGGAAACATATATTTGCCGTTGTACCATAAGGTCATGCATATAAATAGATGAATGCTTTGTTTACCCCTGTGTAACCTCACAATTAGTAACATATGTGGATGTGAACAATTTAATAGTTTATATCAAAGTGCATTCCATTTACAACATTTAATTTATTTATCTATGCATGTTGTCCAGTAAATACATGGTTTACTTTTCATAAAAATGTGACTGAATTGATTCAGTAAAAGTAACATTAGGAAGTTGAACGTCATCAATTCAGAAAATTGAAAAGAAAATGTTGAAAAGAAAATGTTTTTCTAATGCATATGGATATTTCTAGTATTCACAGTATATGTTAGTTAAAAATACCTAGGTATTTTTCTCAGTATGTAATTAAACTGAATGAGTCAATCAAAAATAAGAAGTGTACATGAATAACGGGGTGAGTTCTCTCAGAATCCTTCCTCACTTGGTTTATTTCTAGCAACATGTAAATTTTATAAGCTGTAGCTATACTAGAAAAATACAAAAGAGCATAGAATTAACTTTCTTTTTGGATTAGGGTGTATACAGAGAGGTAACTTGAGTAAACCAGCTAATGAGTAGTATGGAGATTTGGGGATATATGTTCCTTAGTGTGGTTGGAAACTGAATACATTCATAAAACAATTGCTCCAATCACTCTCTCTTTCAAAATGTTTTAATGTTTTAACCTATTTAGTTTTCAGTAGTTTTTGTATTTAGATTTGATGAGAGGTGGTAGATACATTTTAAAGTGTAGTTCATTTGTGTAATTCCTTGAGATCATGTCTTCCACTTCATCTTTTTTATTATGCAAATGCAATTTTTTTAAGATTCCTTATTCCTTTGTAGCCCAAGATTATTTATATATTTATATACCTATTTATAGATCTCTGTTTTTATATAAAGTCCACATTGTTACAAAACAATTAGAAGTAGCTTATAATACTGGATACAAAAGAGCAAGACAACACACATCAGAAAACTATAAGAAAGATATGATGACAGAAAAACATTCAAGGATATGAAATAAAATCAGACAGAAATTATTTTGTTTCTACTGTATCTTTTACTATGTTTCTAGTTTATTATAAAAACACGACTATACTGATATTAATGAAAGGAACCGCCAAGTTATTTTTGCTTAATCTGTACTAGACATTAAACAAAGCTCTTTACATAATACATTTAATTCTTACCTCAACCCTGAAATTATGTTCATTTTCTATATAATGAAACTGAGAGCTTATCCAAAACCTTGTCTAAATTAGAGGTAAGAAGTACAGAGCCTAGAAAATTCAAACTGTGTTATCTGAAGCTAAAGCTAATCCTATTAACCCTAGGCATCTCTCCTGTATTTAATTGATTTTTGTCAGGTTTCTCTTCATTATACAGTAAGGGTCAAAGATTATTTGAATACTAAGCAGGTTCATGTTGCCTGAATGGAACTGGCTCATCTAACTTAGGTTTACAAATCAGCATCCAGGAAACAGTAGTTCCTTCTACAAAAGGTTGAGGTTCCTACATACAGCTCAGTCCAGAGAACTTTAGCTCTGCAGAAATCTTTGTAGTGATTGAAGGTTGTAGGTACTAACCTTTTAACTGATTTCAGTGGAAATCACAAGAATTGGTGGAGGTTAAGAGGTAAGTTGGAATTTTTGGAGTTCTGGCTATTTTCCACGTAGATTATTATGTCATCTAGCATCAAATAGCATCAGGTGTTTATTTCTTCCTTTTTTATCTGCATGCCTTTTATTTCCTTTTCCCCACCGATTTGTCTGATTAGAACTTCTAGTGGCCTTGCTATGGAAGAAACACCACTGTATTTTGACCACTTCATAGGAGCATGTCGTGTATAGATCTTGTGGGCATAGACACACAGGAGTTATTACTCAGTTTGTGACATAATTCAAAATTCTTCAAAATGCCATTTTACTCTAAATGGCCAATTGATTCATAGAGATGGGGAATATGGTGAGAATAGTGAATTCCATGGCCTCACTTCTACTCTTCATTTGGCATAAAATGAGCTCACTTTTCATTCTAAGGGCTCTATTCACAAACTGGCACAATTCTAGAAAATGGTTGATATGGCACACCCTCTTTGTGCTGATTAAGGTTAGACTTCACAATATCTGCAGCTTTTCCAGTTATACAAATCAAGTAAGATTTTAGTGGCCTGCCATCAGTTTCAGTCCTAGGGACACAGGCTCAGTTACATCACATCAAAGTTTCCCATAAGTCCAACCATTCTGATTCTTTCTGATAACTGCCCTGGATCTGCTACCCATTGTGGTTGCTGGTCTCTGGCTGGTCTCTGCTTCTACCTGGTCCCTATCAGTTATGGATCTCACTATCCTCACTGGATCCAGACAGCCCACATTGATGGTAAAAGTTCCTATTGTTTTTTTGGTCTGCAGAGAAGAACCAGCATGGAGCTCTTCACAGATGCTGAGTGTATTTTTCAAAGGCTTGATGAAAGGATACCTCCAGGACTCTCACAGTTAGGGTATGAGTGAGCAAACCTTACATGAAAAAATCAACCTAGAATTTCTGGAAGCAACATGTAAATAATCCATAGAGTTCCAAATAATTAACCATTTGTTTGCAGTTCTGACTACAGGTATTGGCATTTGCTCACATATGACATGTCATCATCCATCCATTTTGGCAGAGAAGAAGGTGCTCTGTGTAGAAAATATTTTCCATCTCTAAGGCAGGAATGAAATTATGTAAATATTTATTTAAAAGGAAATGAGTAACTACAGATCAGTAGGTTCATTTTATTTTGCACTGATATTTATTTAATTTTTTTCTTGCTGAGCTTAATTAAAAAATCTTGTGTAGAGAATTTCAATGCAATTTAATCAGCAGGAACATGCATTTATGATGGAGAAAGTATTAAAAAAAAACCAAAGAAAAAGACGGCTGGGAGAATTTATTTTGGTCATTCCACACAGAGGGCTAAGGTTGAAGATTCAATTTACACTCAACAGGAATAAAGCAGTGAGTAGAGGAGGCAGAGGCACTTAGTTAGCAAGACATTTTTGTGGTACAGAAAATCCATGCAAGATAGTCAAATTTGTTTGGAACTGGAACTGGGAAATACCAACAGAAATAGGGCACTGGAAAAAAATCGTCGGAGTCCATTTTGCAGTTAGGAATAGATAAACAGATAATATTTAATACAGCATTGCAAGAAGTATGCAAAATACCACTAGAACAAAGGTAATTTACCTCTTGCCTATGGTAGATTGTGAAGAGTCTACCAAAGAGATAACGTTAATTGGAACTTGGAGAATTAGTTGGCTTTTCCTTGCTATTAATTAAGGCGTGGATGGTAATATTCTAGCTATGAAGATCAGGTTCAACATTATGGGGGCCAGAAAGGTTCAGAAATGTGTTGGAAAGAGAGTAAAGTAAAATTGAGAAACATTTTCTGGTACACAATAAAAGGTGATGGTCTGGGAGATGGGCTGATGGTGGTGAGGAGGGGAGAGAAAATGAGAGGGTTGATTCCATCATGATTTGTTAGGGCTATCTTGAAAAGGACTCCTGTAGACTAAACTAAAAGTGTTGGATGGGGCTTCCCTGGTGGCGCAGTGGTTGAGAATCCGCCTGCCGATGCAGGGGACACGGGTTCGTGCCCCGGTCTGGGAAGATCCCACGTGCCGCGGAGCGGCTGGGCCCGTGAGCCATGGCCGCTGAGCCTGCTAGTCCGGACCCTGTGCTCCGCAACGGGAGAGGCCACAACAATGAGAGACCCGCGTACCGGAAAAAAAAAAAAAAAAAAAAAGAGTTAAATATAGTGGTTTAAATTTGGCTCCAGTAATATTGGCTGTGGAGTTTAAGAGAAATTAATTAAGTTCTGAGACTAAATTTTTTTAAAAAATATTCATAATAATCATATATCACAATACATAATAGAAAGTAGCAAATAAGCATTTAATGGACATGTATTTGTTATTTCTGTTGTTATGGTTATTTATCAATGTTTATTTCTAATATATTGTAATATACTGACTTTTAAAGCTGTTTAATCCCTCTCTTCCCCTCAGATTAATCTATGATATTATAACTTGGAAAATACTATCATTTCACTGTTCTACTTTTTAAAATTTCTCTCTTTTTTAAAAAAATTCTCCTTTTTTTTTTTTTTTTACAATCCATCCCATTTTTTGAATCATTTGTTACTATCTATAAATCTGAGCAGAAAGAACCCCTTAATATTTGTTTCCAATGTGTTTTTTATATTGCTTTTTCTCAATATGCTTCATAAACTGTTGATAAATAGCTTTAAATGATGCTATAATAGTTACACACTAAATATTGACTAAGATAAAATGCAGCAACCAAAGACAAGTTGAGTTCAAGCTCTTTCATTACTTGATGTGGAGTCACAAGAACAGCACTGAAAAATATTTATCATTGAAATTATATTCAACAAGGACAATAAACAAAGTCATAGCAACATATCCTGTTCCAAAATTTTTGGCATTTAAATCAGGGAAAAATTATTTACTGATCAAGCAACACTACCTAATTGGAAGGTATCTTAATGGACCATTACCTGGCTATCTGATGCAAAAACATATTCCAAGGATTGAGAATTAAACCAAGAAATTCAACTTGATAATATATCTGATTTACGGTTACTATTTCCTTATTGTTACAGAACCTGTTATTCTTACATTAAACACTTTATGAAACTAAGGGATGCTGTATAGTTCTTGAAAAATCAGTCTGGTTAAGTGGGCAAATGGGCATTTACTGAGTCAAGAGGATGACTTGAACTTTCTCACTGCTTTTCCAGCAAGAGCGGGAGGGTCTTCAATCTGTAGCATCTAGAAATTCAGACACACACCTTAGTCTGTGCGCAGCCTGTTCTATGGAGGTACGTAGACTAAAACTGGCTTTAAAAACTTAAAAGGGCATTTGTAAATCCAGAGAGTTATGCTTTATAATTTAATCAATAGATTTACTGCGAGTCAAATACTTGACAAGAAGAGGGTAGCAGAGTCATCGGGAAAACAGGTTTGGGGGTCAGACACCTATAGTTCAGGATCAGGGACCATCATTTACTAGTTGTTTGACCTTGGGCAAAATGTTCACCCTCTCAAGCTCTCGTTTTCTTCATTTATTCACTGGGTGTGAACTATTACCTTATTAGGTAATGGTGAAAGTAAGCGAAATTATATAAATAAAGGTATCATAGCGTATGGAACACAGCAAGTGCCTCCAAATGACAGCCCCTATTCTTTTTAGATACTTTTTATATTTAAGTGACAAAGAATGCAACGTGTTTAGTATCCTTACAAAAGAAGCAATCTAATGTTTCATGAGTTGTCACTTACTTGCAAGAGTTGAGAATTTCCTCACCTCCAAATCACATTACGAACGATGAAGATAAGAAATGTTTATAAGTGATAATGGTGTTCAGTATTTCTTGATTGTTTTTCTTAGGTACAGCATCTTTTTGGAGCCAGGACAGGACTCTAATCAAGGCTCTTGCCTTTTAGGTATTATTTTTGTTCCTGTTCTAGAATAGGAGCAATAGAGACAGGCAAAATAATACTCCTAATTAAGTTAATTATGCTTAGTTAATCACAAGGTGCATAAATTTATCTCTGCACTGCATGAGCCTAGAAGCTACTTACTGGAAACGACACATTTCTCACTCGAAATTAAGAAAATTGCGGGCAAAAAACATTTGAGGTTTTGCCTAGACACATTTTGCTCTGATTTGCCTCTAATAGAACGAGTCTGGAAAGAATAAGGCCATAATACTCTGTCTGTTAGTGCAACAGTTTCTAACAGTGAATAGGATCAATTTGATATATTTCATTATCCTTGCAAATTAGAAGCAGCTGTTTGGGCCTGCACGGAAATGCTGATGGCAGTGACAGCCGCCCATGAGGCTGACCCATTGAACTTCACAGTTCAGACTTCAGGAACCTCATTCAGCCAGCAGTCTTGGCATCTTTATGTCAGATTTTCATTTAAATGGGCACATTTTATTTTATTTTTTAAATTTTTTAATTTTTTTGCGGTACGCGGGCCTCTCACTGCCGTGGCCTCTCCCGTTGCGGAGCACAGGCTCCGGACGCGCAGGCTCAGCGGCCGTGGCTCACGGGCCCAGCCGCTCCGCGGCACGTGGGATCCTCCCGGACCGGGGCGCGAACCCGCGTCCCCTGCATCGGCAGGCGGACTCTCAACCACTGCGCCACCAGGGAAGCCCCGGCACATTTTATTATACAGAGACATAGCATGCTTTCTGTAGAACTTGATATTTCTCCTGTTTGTGTTCTATTTCTAGAGTACAGGTGGGAGTGCCAACTACATCACTGAATAGTACAGTAATCTGAGAGAGTAATGTTTGTAGCAGTTTTCAAGAGGGTGAAAATATAGTGAAAGTATATAAATAAAACACTCCCAGTGGATGGCATATAGGAAGTGCCTCCCCAAATGACAGCTACTATTATTTTTGAGATGTTCTGAATATTTCGATGGCAAACAACACATTTGTTATTCTTGCAAAACAAATAATCTAACAATTGGCTGCCACTCACAAAGAATTCAAATATAATCAGTTTCAAAGGTGCAGAAAGGGGAAAATTACAGGGAATTGAATTGACTATTTATTGCCTTCTCCTTAGGTCTGTGTGGTTGAGGAAAAAACCCTTTTGTTTGTTTTGTTTCTTTTCTTTGTTTAATGAGCTATAACCATGTTCAGGGATTTCGTTATTGGTGAGCCTCTGCCTCATTGAAATCTAGTCTTCCACAAGATGAGATCAATTCAGAAAGAAAAAGCTTATGAAGACATGCATTGTTTCTTGACTCAACTTAAAAAACTATTTTTCTGTGTAGTAAAGTTTGTGAATAAATCCACTGTTTATTGACTGTAAAGCATGTTTATCTGTACCTTTGGCGATATATTTAACACCAACTCAACGATATGCTGCTGAGGTATTTATTAAGCAAAGAGAGCTATAAGTTTGGGTTAGAAGACACAATTTGATCTTTTTGTCCAGGATTCTTTAGACTCTTCCAGTGTGAACTGGGCAGGGCATATTTTCTATAAGACAAATGTGTTGGCTCAATTGTGGCCCAAGTTTGAGGTATCATTAACTTCCTTCAGGCCAATATGTTAGACATTTCCAAAAGGAATAATGTATTCCAAGTGTGACTAAATCATTTCTAATTAAGATCGTTAAATTACTTACATTTCAAGAAAGTTTAATAGATGCTTGAGCTGACATTTTTTAAAGTTCACTATTACTTGATTTTCAGTTAACAGACTCTACTAAAAAGTATGTCGTTACTGATTTAATTTAAATCGTTATTAATGATGAATACTTGGAGAGAATTGCCTAACTCACTTATCACTTGTGTGACCTTGAGCATTTTGTTTAACCATTTAAGCCTTGTATTTCTCAAAAGCAAGTTGGTAAAAATAATAACATTCCTAGAATGGTAATTTTGAGTAGTAACCCAAGTCAAATACTGTAACATGCTTTGCACAGTGCCAAAATATGTACTCAGTATATGATTTGATGATGATGAAAAAGTATCTTTACCTTAGTGCACTTAAAACATTTTTTGGGTAATTCTCTGAGGTAAATCTTACAACGAAGATAAGAAAGAAGCAAAGACAAAAATGAACATTATAGAAACATGGCGACTGGTTCTTTTCAAGCAGCTCTGCGGTCTTTATTACCATCAGGCTAAGGGATAATAGTCAGGGGAGGTGGAGATAAAGTTCTACCATGAACCTGATCATATTTGAAGTGAGTTCCCTCTGTATATTTTTTAAACGTTGAAAACAAAAGCTGCACAGAAATGGTAAAAATAGATTACAATCCAGATTCTAGGTATTATGTTAAAAGAATATTGCTATCACTGGCTCACACATGAGAGCTTCCGTCAGTAAGTCATCCTACTTTCTGCTTTCATTAAGGATTAATCTTGGTATTTCTTGGTAGAATTAAACATTCAAGCTCCAGTGAAGGTGGCTGAAATTTCATTATTTTTATGTCTCATCAAATTATTTACCTTGCCAGGCATTTGCCACCCACTTTCCTTCTGGAATTTCAATTCAAATTTATTTTAAAGAACAAATGTGTTGCCTTCCCTGATGAGAAAAGAGTGTTGGCAGGGAAACAGAGGAAAACAACATGAAAAACTCATTAGAAAAAGAGCATTTGTTTTTGTAATGTCATTCATGATGTGATAGATTTGATGGGGAAGCACTGATGGAATATACAAGCATGTAAATTCAGTTTGTAGAAGGAGTAATGACCATTTCTCCAAGGAGTCTTACCTCTCATCTGCTGAATCATGGCACCCCATTTGTCTTGTCTCTGTCATGAAATTCACGTGCAAATATTTCAAATACTTACATTTGTTTTAAGGTAGTCCATTTTTTTTGAGGCTGGGGAATGTTACATTTTATTGTATTAATTTTTGGTATCTCACCCCGAAGTGAATTGAGGATGTTGTCCTGGGGCATGATGTACAGGCATAAAATAAGCATGTAGTCCACGTCCTCATGTTTCTTTCTTCCCTCTACCTATTCCTGACTATCACCACCACCAAATGCCCAAAGAACATCTCAGGAAACAGTTCACAAATTACTAATCTAGGGGTTGTTATGGTAAAGGTACCTGGGAGGTTTTGAAATCATTAGTGTGATTTTCCACAATACTTTAATATTTCACAATATTTCAATTGATATTGCATAATTTTATAGTATTTTATGCTAAACATAAGGCAGCAGACTTGGGACACAAAATTACAGTAATTATAATTTCATTCAAATTCACTCAATTGTAACATATTCCAGACAATTTCTCCTAATTAGGTAATTAAGGGTATTTGAGGTTATCAAGAAGATGGTCTCTGGATTCAAAGAGACCTGGGACAAATGTGCATTTCTCCATTAGCAACCTTGTTAAGTTGTCCTATGTGAAGTTCAGCTGGCAATGCTGTAAAATGTCCATAATGATAATGACATTTATCCATAGGGTTAATTAGGACAGGGCTATAAATCACCTTTCCTTTGAGAGAATGGCAAAATCCACAGAATCATCTTCCTCATTTTATCTATGGTCTCTAGAGCAGTGACGGCTAAATCATTGCTGATGATATGACCATATGAGCATTAGCTCCAGGCCTCATTCGGTCTCACAGGAGCCCTAGCAAAGGTCTTCATGTTACAACCCAGGTCCTAGTTATTACTGGGGAAAGGGAATATGAGAAAATGGACAACTTACACACATGTGCAGATCTTTGCCTTATTCAAATGTCCCACTAAAATAATAGCACAGGAATAAAAAAGAATGCACTACAAATCAAAGAACACAGAGAGGAGACTGCAGCCCATGAGAAGCATCAGTACATTTTTAGAAGTTGAGAAGCAGATGTATTAGCAGTGAGAGGCTTCACAGAGCTGAGAAAGCCGAAATCCAGGGCCAGCAGAAGGCAATGTAATTTAGAAACAAGAAAATTTACACCACGACAGAGCCCTTAAAGGTTAAGGAATTAGAAACACTATAAAGCTCAGGATGTGGCAAAGAGTGGGGCAAAAACTAAGACAATTGTTACCCAACTCCTTAAGAAACCCATAGACTTCTCAGAATTTTTTTGTTTTTTCTTACTTGTTCTTATAGACAACTACCCTCTCTGTCATAATGGCAGGACATTTATTCTCTGCATAATTAGAACTAGACAGAAAGAGGACACAGTGAAGGAGAGTTACCTATTTTATTAAAAATAGAAATTACATTGAAGTGTATATACTTTAGATACCTTTCACTATTTCACTTTCTAAGGATATTGAAGTATATTTTCCTTTGGAAAAATTAAATGGCCTAAAGAAAATACCTACAAAGATTGCTTTTAGGCAGAAGTCCAGTGAAACATCTGGGTCCTTACTCAGTCTACTTTGGTTAAGTCCATCAAGAGCTTTAACAAGCTCTTTCCCCAGAACACAGAAATTATAACTGGCATTTTAGTGACTAAATAAAAAAAGAAAAGAACTTGCAAAAAAAAACAGAAATAATTCATGGAAAAGAAAGCATTAAAGAAATGATAATATCCTCTGGGAGATAAAAAAGAAAATCTTTCATTCATAAAACAACCACTAGATGCTGTTTTTTTAAGAGAAAAAGTGTTCTTAAATATCACCGGCATTACCCATACAAATGTAGAAAATATAAACATGAAGAAATCTTTCAGAAAGAACAGGTAGAACAGGCAAAAAAATGTAGAAAAAAGACAAGAAAATTAGAAGATCGTTCCAGGAGGACCCAACATCCGAATAATAGGAATTCCAGAAGGAGAAAACAGGATCTTTCTGAGGAGGGCCTCATCCACGCCTCCTATACACATCATCATTGCTGAGCGGGCCCCTACCATGCAGAGAGGGACATGTGACCTCCTGAAATGCTTCACCTCCATCATCAGGCCTCAAGATAGCACTGGTGTCTTGGTTCACTCTTCTAACAGGTGTCAAGAGCAAACCCCAGAATAAGGGAGGCGGCTTCTAATCCTGTCAACATGGGTCAACAGGGTTTCATACAGTGGCACCAAACCCAGCTTCCATAGATCTCCTTGCCTCCATCAACAGGAGTCAACAAGAACCCCAGAACTCACTCTTCCCTTTGCCCCTGAATCCAGAGCCTCCCTGCTATTATCTGCCTTGAACCCATAAATATTTATAAATACTATTACGTTCTATAGTTAAATGTTCATCACCTGTAAGTCATCCTCATCTCTTACACTAATTAGAACAAAGTTGTGCTCCTTTTCCCCATCCCTTCACAAATTCTGACACCTTTTCCATTGTGCCCTCTGGCTATCATGGTCCATCATCGGCAAAATCTCATATACATTCTCCCTTGAATGCTCTATGCTACATGTTCTCCCTACATGAGTTTTTCTCAACTTCTTGCTCTAACAGAAATCTAGATCGCCTCTGATTATCCTGCCTTCCTTGCAGCCCCCCTCAAGTGCTGGCTTTGTATCCTACCTGTGAGTAAATGATGAAAAAAGGTTCTTACTCTTCCTCAGGGTTGTTTTCAGATATTCTTCTTCCCACGTCCCTAAAATCCTCTATCTTTGAATATCATCTCATTAGACCATATCATCAACTTTGTTGCTATCGTCTAAGAAGCCTTTGTCTCACCCTTCTTTATTTCTTAATAATTTATATTTTTGTTCACTGTCATTCTAACATAACTCCCAACTTTGTCCTGTTGATTTCAAAATATACCTAGATAATATTTCCAATAGCTTTGCCTCTTACTTTCTAGGACTTCTCTCCTTCAACGATCTTGTCTTCATCTTACTCTAACTCTAGTGGTTATACCCTAGAACTTGTTCTTGCCAATAATGCCGTCCCTTCCTATTTGCCCACACCTCTCACTGACCACCACCATCATATCATTTCATTTGATTTCATCTAGGACTCCAACAACGCTTCAGCCTGGCCAGGACTTCCAATGCATTGATACTCCCTTGACAATCTTTATTCACCTTAAGTTACATCGTCATTCATTACAATTATTCCCTTGCATATAAGCTTACTCCCCTGTCCCCATTCTCCTCTTGCCTGGTACATCTCAACCACAGCTGTATCAGACTTTCGACCTATACCATGCCTGGACTTACAAATGTAGCTAGAGATAAATTCACAACTTAATTTTTCTCATTTTAAATCAGAACCCAAACCTTCAGCTCATCCCAAAATTGAGCAGTAATCAGATCATATTACTCTAGTATGGTTCATTCTCTCTCTCACTGTCCTAGAAAACATTTCACAACCTCTCTGCCCTCTAAACATCTAACACCTCCTCCTTCATCTTCACTCTCAGATGATCCCTTTGCATCCTCCTTTACTTAGAAAATTGAAGCAATAAGTAGAGATTTTTTACAGATTATCATCAGTACATCCTTCTGCATCCCATGTTCATTGATCCTATATTCTGTTTTTAATCCATTCAGCAAATTTATTAAGCACCTCCTAATAAGTGAGGGCCTGGGGAAACAAACATAAGCAGACATGGTTCTTGTCTTCACAGAGTTCACAGTCTCATTGTTTCGTCCAGCTTTCTTCCGAGAAAGTGGGATTCAATCCTCTTTCTGTCAGAGAACAGATAATTTCAATACCTCTGCCCCTGCTATTTACTCAAGTTTTAGAATTAGCAAACTCCCTTTTCAGGCTTTATCTACCTGACTGCCAAGAGAAGAATAAAATAGAGCGTAATTATTCAAATTAGAAAGTATCAAGTTCATCTTATAATCGTAAAGAAATAAAGTACGACAGTGTTAATTATTGCCAATGAGTAAGATTGCTGATTGCGAGATGAGTGCTGCTCTTAAGGGCTGGCTGGTCCCATGATGATGGCATAGTGCCATCTGCTGGATGCCAATTCTGGCTCAAGATGTGATCTATTCAAAAAGAAGCTTCAAGAAGTTGTATAATTATATCGACAATTTGCTTTCTTAAATCATTCCTGATTTCAAAAGTACTCAAAGATTTAACCTTGTCCAAATTAACAAGGAGATTCAATCTGAGGCAAGAAACCCAGTATTTCAAAATGAATTATATGAATGTGGTTTTGAGAGCTGGACGGAACTTTGGAGATGATCTGAATGAAACTATTCAGCATCTTGTACATGACAAGACTGAAGTCCGGACACCTTATATGACTTTCACATGTAATATTATGAATGTGTGATGGAGATGGATCAAGGACTCTCAATCAGTTATCTTTCTTCCACATCTACATTCTCTTCCTTATTTTCCGCAGTTAGCCCACTGATACATTAGGCCTTATATTGTATTATGTAAATTACATCATGTAACTTAAAATTTTTATGAGTGAAGATGAGAGATGTCCTAATCCAAGAGGTGTCCTAAATTTTTAATTTTACTGATGAAAATTGCCTAAGGACACGTTTACATTTCTTGATTCAGTGCCCAGTCCTCTTTCCCCTACTTAAATGTGGTATTAAAAGATTATCTCAAACACAAAGGTGGCTGGCTGGTTAACAATAAAACTCAACAACAAAAATACGTGCAGATAATTAAATTGCATACCTTAATTTCTGACAGATTATAATACTTTTATTTTTGGCCTCTTAAATAACAAATTATAGCTCTGAAGATCTGTGTTATCTCACAAAAGCCAGCATATTATAAATTTAGTTCTCCATTAATTCCAGGCAAAATAACTTCTTGCTGTTGCCAAAGCTATATTACAGTAACAATAAATGCCGAACAGTTGCTACTATATTTTGCTGTTTAAAGATCAAGTTAATGAGATGGGTATACTTGGACACTGGGAAATATGCAGTTGGATGTTTATCTCTCTTCCAGATCTTACTTGTAAATAGACTGGTGGAAATACATTCAGATGCTATTTGAAGATATGTGTCTCATGAAGCAATAAACATTAGGAAAGGAAAATGGAGAAAGGAGGAATAACCCATGCATTTTAAAGTAATACGTTTATCCCAGTCAATAACTTCTAAAATATGTATTCTTATTAGTTTATACTTTCCAAAAGCATACTAATTCAATTTCAAAACTAGTAATATAAATCTATGTATTCCACAATAGTTTTTAAAATTCCTACCACGTGCTGAGCACCTGCCGATGATGCTAGGAGCTGCCATTACCTACATAAACGTGCCCAGGAAACTCACTGCATAGGGCAGGGACATGACAGTAAACTGACCACAGGAAATTTTTTGACGTTTTAAGATTACGGAAAAATCCCTCTTAATCCTGAATAAGAATCCTCTCCTGGTTTTTTCTTTCATATATGTCTGTTTTATTGAATGATATCCTTCTTGAAGCTGGCCAGCTCTAGACCTCCAGGGCATATTTGAGATACAAAAAAAAAAAAAAAAAGAAATGTTCCATTCCTCACTTATTTTCCTTAACATTTGCTTATCTAGCTATTGTTTATTTTACAATATTAGTGATTTATAAGGTTGCTTTCTTTAGGTAAATCTGGATATAATCGTACAAATATTTAGCTTTTCTTCTATGTAACGGTCTTTCAAGAGTCAATGTGGTGCAGTACGAGACTCATTTTATTCATCAACTAGAGGCTTTGTGAATTGTGCCAATTCTGCAAATCTATCCAACACTAGATGCGTTCTATAACCAATCTTTTGGTTGAAGTCTCTTATTAAAATTAAATGATTTTTAAAAGTTGGTCTCAGCCTTCTTGTTCAGGACTACTGGGGCAATGGGAAGCAGGCTTACATAACGGAACAAAACTGGCCCCAACCACCTATATGTAGCAACCAAGGACTTCATTCATAAACGTGATTGATAGGCAAAGACTACCAGAATTTTGAAGGAGAGCAACAGCGCAAAAAGACCAAGATAAATAAACAGAATAATTATTCCTTGAGAAAAGAGAGCTAATTGATCAAGAGGAGGCTAAATTTTCTAATTGGTATTCTTGATCTGTCACGTGTGTTTTAATCAGCATTTGCTGTGATTACCACTGAGACTGAGCAAATTTTTATATTCTTATAGGTCATTTGTGTGTTCTCTTCTGTGACTCCCTTGCATATATTGTTTGGTAGTGTCTTGGCTGCACTACACATATTTAATTACCCCAGAGAAAAAGGGTATACTTGTTTGTTTTTGTTCTTTTTTTTTTTTTTGCTTATTTAACTTTAGAGCTCACTTGATTTTCCTCTCTCTCTTTCTGCTGGGTCTTTTTTTTTGGCTGCGCTGGGTCTTCATTGCTGTGCGCAGGCTTTCTTCAGTTGCGGTGAGTGGGGGCTACTGTTTGTTGCGGTGCGCGGGCTTCTCATTGAGGTGGCTTCTCTTGTTGCAGAGCGTGGGTTCTAGGCATGTGGCCTTCAGTATGTGCAGCACATGGGTCCGAGAGCACGTGGGCCTCAGGAGTTGTGGCTCATGGGCTCCGTAGTTGTGGCTCGCAGGCTCGAGAGTACGGGCTCAGTAGTTGTGGTGCAGGGGCTTAGTTGCCCCACGGCATGTGGGATCTTCCTGGACCAGAGACTGAAACCATGTCCCCTGCATTGGCAGGCGGATTCTTAACCACTGGACCACCAGGGAAGTCCCCTCTGCTGGGTCTTGAACCAATATTCTTTCTCTAAGGACAATTGGAGTTCCAATTGAAAACAGCTTGTTGGAGTTCCAATTAAAAACAGCTTCCCAAAGGGCAGAAAAAATAATTCAGAATTCTCTATGTATTTCTATTAAACATCCTCCCCTGGTTGTTCTATTTGAGGTCCTTCTTACATAACCATTTTACAGTCACTATCAGTGCAGGTGCTACACATGCCCTAAGACATTCTTCACTAGATACACTTGAGTCCATCAGTGGTTTTTAAAAAAGAGTGGGAGGAGGGAGGGAGGAAGAGAGGGAGGAGGAATAGAAAGAGAGAGAGGCATTTGCGTAGAGCTTGCAGGCTCTGGATTGTTGGATAATTTAGAAGTAGTCATTTGGGTACAAAGAATACACAGAATAATGGTAACCATTGCATATTTTATATCCAGTCCAAAACTAGGCAATTAAAGAAAAATTTGGTGTCTCTAGGAAGGATGGTCCCCTACAACTCACCTAATCTTTATTCTTCATTTAACATCATTGGAAAGGTTCTTCATATAATGAGATGATTAAGAGGGCAGTCCCTGCATTTGGATCTCAGGTGTGTCCTTTTAGGTAAATCACTTAACTTCTCAGAATCTCAGCTTCTTTGTCTGTGAAAGGGGGATAACAATAGTGTATACCTTGTAGGGTAGCTGTTGATTAAATTTATGAGAACAATGTTTAGAATATATTAATCACTCTGTGAGGGTAGCATATTGCTATCTTCTTTAAGATTGCTACCAGACTGAGGTAAATAGACAAATATTCAACTATCAGTTTTAAAAGATATTTAAATATCTGTTTAATTTTGTTGTAAATTAAAGGGAGTAATTTAAAATTAGTGACAGTAAATTTCGTAGAAATCTCATTTGGTTTTATTTATTCTGTGATATAGAAAAAAATAATATTTCTAACACACCTGTTGAAAATTAGCTCTTAAATCTATATACTTGTAAACTGCACCATTCCAATTATTTTAGATAGTTAAGCACATTTAAGTAATATGTTTTCTAAGGTTGATGTTATATTAAACAGTTAATATACCCTTTTTTGTTTAAAGTTTACTATAGAATAGCACAACGGAACTAATATGACCTATGTTTAATAGCTCATGATTTAAACAAGTTCTAAATATGACTCAATGCTTCTGTTAGGTTGGATTTAGAATCAGGTCCAGATTTCACGACTTATTTTTAAAGATACTGTTTTACTCGGTGACTTTAATAATTCTAATTTTTTTGTTTCACTTGTTAGAGTTTTTGAAATGCTACTTTGAGTATAGCATATAGCATGTATTTATTATTGTATTTGGTTTGTAAATCTCTGAAGATGTCATTTATATAGGAGAATATAGTTGAACTAGTAATTTTGCCTTTTAATTTCGTATGGAAAAGACTACCTTTGGGGACAGCCCTTTGATTTGAGGATGACATCCTTTTTTGCAGTATTTAACGTCAGTTGAAGCTTTGACATCCTTTTGATTTTGGTTTATCTGAAGCTTTTGTTTAGGGTTTCTGGTTTTCTGAATACCGTGTTGGTTTCTTTGTTGCTCTTTTGCTGCCTAAAATATGTTATTTGGATTATATTTCACTTAGTTTTCTTTAGCTCCTCATATAAATAAAATGGCTACTTGGCCCATCCATCTCCACTCCCTTTTTATGAGGTTTTGTTGAAGCAAAATTCAGGGGTGATAAACCAACTGTTCCAGACATCTGCATTCATAAACATTTGGAAATAATCAGAGGAAAAACAACCTTTGGAAAAGCTCTGCCCTTATTCTCCTTCTGTTTCTGCCTCCTCTCTGCTTTTCAATAAGCCCTTGCCATTTGCCTCTGGAAACAAAACTTCCTGAACTGTTACTGAGTTATTCCCCACATATTCCTGCCTCAAAGACCACCTTGGTGATACTTCCTTTCCCTACTCATTATTCTCTCTTGAATCTGGGATTCAACTCACTGTTGGCTGGTTAATGGAGAAGAAAAAAAAAATGTTTGTTGACCTTTAGTGGGAGGAAGAGGCAAGGGATGAAAGAAATCTTTGAACACAAGTCAGGAACTTTTTAATTATAGGTATTTATAAGAAAAAAAAGTAGCAATATTAATACAGACTTAATTATATTGATAAAGCCTTGGTTAAGAGTATAAACTGAGGAGTCTTTGCAGTGATAACAGACTGAGCCTAACTGTTAATGGAATGGAAGAAGTGGGACAAAGGAGGACAGCAATAATTATTTTCCTGGACAATTTTGTATTATGCAATTTTTCTATGGGGTGACAGTGTCTCTGCTTGCCACTAGTGCCAACTACTTTATTGTTGACCCTCCTGTCCTCTGATTCAAAGAAATTCTAGTCTTTGACACAGAATGTCACAAGGTTGCCTGTGTTGCACATTCTAGTGTTTAGGGTCCCTGCGAATTGAGAGGCCAGTACAGAAGGATCAGTATACTGTGTTTTGTTTATCACATCTAGTTAGCATGTCTGGCTTGTGGTAGACCGGCCAATGGATCTTCTTTCTTTCCCTCTGCCTGACTTCTTTATTCTGTGTGGCCAACCAGAGTCTGTTAATAATGTCCTAAGAATTATATGTGGGTCTTAGTGGGAAACAAAGGCTCCTCTTAAGCTTCTCGTTGAAAACGTACACCAAAATTGTCCTTCTGGACATTATCCCAGCTAATTATATGTTTGTGCTTTAAATTCTATTTATGTTAGTTGGATATAAATCTCTCAGAAACCTATTAGTGATACTGAGCAGGACGCTGTGGGGCTCCTGGGCACAAAAGTCTTTCTGTGTCCCCCATTTCTTGATTACAGGAAATAGGCTTCATTCAGCCTCCATGACCTTCCCTGATTTCCAACAAGCAAGTTCAAACAGTTGCTAATTAGGAAAGGCAGGGAATGTAGAGACAAGGGAGGAACAGTCAAAAAAAAAAAAAAAAAAAAAAAAAAATGCAGCCTTGGGGCTGGGTCCTTGTTCCCCATCAAGGGATATACTTAACAATATCTTTGAGCTGTTTTGTGGATACTGAAACCTCCACCAGGTGGGAGAAGTTAACTGTGTGGTGTCCACAAGCACGTAGACCTCAGACTGGCTGGAACCAGAAGATTTACGATGCTGACTTCCGCTTACCTCACCACCAACCAAGCGGAAGAATGTGCACGAGCTGATCATTCCCTTTTTGAACTATTCCTATAAAACTCCTCACTACCCCCTCCAGGTCAGGACACACACTTTTGAGGGCATTAGGGTCCTGTGTCCGCCTTTGCCTGGCAAAGCAATAAAGCTATTCTCTTCTACTCTACCCAGAGCTCTGTCTCCGAGATTTAATTTGGTGTCAGGGTACAGAGGATGGATTTGGCTTCATTAGCATGATTTTTAATACGCAAACCCCAAATGGGAGATATCTGTGTTTGTGGCTTTCTTAGATAATACTAATATATATATATATATTTCTAAGACTTTATGCAAATTTTTAACTATGAAAGTATTCCTTTATAATTGTATCAGAAAGCTTTGGTTTGTATACGCCAAATATTATTTTTTTCTCTTATGTTTCTGTGATGTTTAAACATATGCTTGGTTGGAGATCGTGTCCAATTCCTTGGGTCCAGAAATGTTCATTAGCTTCTTTGCAGGGCGTGAAAGTAATTCTGCCTTATGCATGTATTTTAGTGTCCACCAGAGAGAGGAAGAATATTTTCAATAGATAGAATTACATTCTATGTCTTTAAGAAAAACTGTGAGAATAATTATGAGAGGATAGCCTAATTCTGCAAGCCACTAAATACATTTTCAAAATAGCAGGGAATTCATTACTTATTTATTTTAAATATTGTGATGCATTAATAAAATAAACATATACAAAGTGGATGTTTATTAGCAATAGTAGGGCAGTAGCGGTTACAAGTGCAGATGACATTTTGGTTTTCAGTCTGCTAAGTCCTGTTACCTGACATTTTTCTGGACTTTGGAGTATAAGGAATGATATTTATTGGTCTCTCCTTAACATCATGCCGAGAACTTTCACTGTGAAAAGAAGGGAAGACAGAGTGATAGTCATCTAGGTTTTAAATTATTATTATTACTTTAAATAGGCAAGACTTAAGCATTTTAAATGCTGATTGAAAGGATTCTGATATTATAATACAGGTATTGAAAGTACAGTTGGTAAAGTGATACCTTAAGGTTATTTTAATTATTTGCATAGGGGCAGAATTACCTCTTCTTTTGAATAAGAAGAAGAAGTGGTTGAGGACACAAACAATTACTTGTGTAAAAATTAAGCAATTTTCAGTATGGTGGTTTCTGCATGATTTTCCCTATAGAGAAGGAAACAATATTATTTCAGAGTTATGAAGGCTGCGATGATTGTTGGATTAAAGCTAAATATTTGGAATCAGCCCAGTGAGAATTCAGAAAGAGAGTTGTCTAAGGATAGGAAAAAAATGGATAATATTAAGGCCCAATTGAGACCGGACACTATGGATCTCTTCTTCTTTAAGATTGTAAAATGCTCCATCTTCTCTTTATTTTATACCCCGGATTTAGTGAGATAATGAAGCCAAATCCAGAGGGGGTAGTGAGAAGTTTTATGGTAATGGTTCAAAGAGGGCGTCATCAACTTGTGGACATTCTTCTGATTGGTTGGTGGTGAGGTAGCTGAGACTCGGCATCATCAACCTTCTGGTTCCAAAGGTCTGGGGTTTCCTTGCTTGCGGCAGCATACGGTTAACTTCTCCCACCTGGTGGGGCTTTCAGTATCTGCAGAACAGTTCAAGGATAGTGTTATGTATATCCCTTGATGGGGAACCAGCACCTTGCCTCAGGATTGCACTATTCTTTCTGTCAACGGTTCCTCCCTTGTTTCCTCCCTTCCCTTCCCTAATGAGCAACTGTTTGAACCTGCTTGTTGGAAATCAGGGCAGGTCATGGCTGAATGAAGCCTATTTCCTGTAATCAAGAAATGGGGGACACAGAAAGGCTTTTGTGCCCAGGAGCACCCTAGGATCATGCTTGGTATCAATCATCTGAGCTATTAAAGAATAGTAATATCATCTTGGCATTATTATTCAATGATCATGGTTAACCTTATTAGGTGTTTACTATGCACTTTTCATAGCTCTAAGCACTTATAAGTATTAAATAATTTAATCCTTACAAACAAACCTGTGAGATAGTTATGAGCTCAATATTATTATTAATTTCCTTTTTGTATAGTGTATATTTCCTCTAAGGTTTATATTAATATTTGAATTGAGCTTTATAATAGTTTAAAATATATTAGACTTTAGATCACTTTTATTGATTTCACTGACCACTTTTTTAAAAATTTCACATTTCATTGTTTTCCAGATCGTTGTTTTTATTAACTTCTGGGTTTTCTGGAATATTTTTTGACAGATTTTTATTTATGAGAATACATGGGAAACTTTTACATCATTGACTATGTCTAAGAATGTCCTCACACATGAATAAGAGCTCGATTTAAAATTGAATTTTTAAAATAAATATTGCCAACTTGAAATGTGTCCTAGCATTGTTATAGTGGGTGAATCATCTGGAGCCAGTCCAAGTTTTTACTTTTCTGTGTCTATAAGTTGTTTGGTACCACATGGATAATTGTAGAAATTTTTCTTAATTCCAATCTTTCAAAAACAAAGCAAAATGCACATTGTATCTTGTCACTAATGTTGCTTGGTGTTCATTTGAGTCCTTTTACCTTTAAGTTGTAATCATATGTTCAGGCTTTAATGTCTCTATCTCCTGCTACATTATGAAGCCTTGCATAAAATTAATGCGTATTATTCTGTTGTTCTTCTATTCCTAGTTCTTACGTGGTAACTGGCGTATTTGTTAAAGTCATTGAATTCCTGAATGAATTGCTCCCACAACTTGAGAGAATATTATTTAGAGATTTCAGATAGTATTTCAGGGCCTAAGGAGCCAGAAATAGACTGAAATAGAAAATCTATTTAAGAAGTTAACTTTTCGGTGAAATGCAAGAAGGCCAGGTCAGAAATGGTTATGTCAATATGTTATAATATCATCAATATTCAAAATTTTATCATCATCACTAGGTTATAACATCATCAGGAAGGCCTTGAGGCACTCATTTGGGTGCTGCCAGTATTATGACAATCATGTTTACATTTAAAATATTCTGGATATTTTTGTTATAACTTCACTTGGACAAAGGGTAAGTCTGCAAAATTTTAAGCTACCTTTTGTTTACCCAAAGGCACAGGTTTTCCTGAATTATATAGAGATGTTGAAAACACAAATAGAAAGAGATTACTATTTCGTTGGATACTGACCCATGGGCAAGAATTTTGTAGTTTCACTAAGGACTTGGAATTTGTAATGCTGTCAGATGATAAAATTGACAACTTGGGTGCTTTGCTAGGAACTTGAGTTGCCGATGGCTCATCTATCTACTTGGTAGTGATCTATTTTCTACGGATATATGTAGTTATCTTCTGCTGTTGCTATTGTACCATTTACCTATATTAAATAAATGTGTATCTTTGGCTTGTGACAGCTGACATTTTTTATTTTGTTAAACAATGATTTTTGCTCTTGTGAGATCTTCTCAGATTGGAGGAGAAAAGTCATCAATGGGCATAAATGAAAAAGAAAGAGAGAGAAAAATAATGTAAAATGGAAACCATTGGTAGAGTTTTGAGGGGTGAGGGGCACAAAAAGTTGAGAATGTAAATGAATGAATAGACAAAGGGAAGATAAAGATGTCTGAATTGTATGGTAGATACTGAGATCAGATATCCTTTGAAAGAGAAACAAATCTTTAGACAATTACTAAATATAATTGGTTCAACAAAACGCTGCTCTTATTATCAAAATAAAAACCATACTTGCTTACCCACACACAACATTTTGGGTCTAAGAAATATATCCTCAGATGAAAGAACTATTGATTTATCTTATTTTTCCCATGACACTCATATAGGGAAGAGTAATTACACAGTGAATCCATTCTGGGCAGGCTCAGTCAATCATCAGGTGTTCTCTAGCCCCTGCCTAGCAACTCAGATGATAGCATTGCAAGAAAAATAACACAGGAAGAGATGTAGCATGCAGGGATTGAGTCTGATAATATTGCTTAGTTTCATTTCCTTTTAAACAAGTCAATTTTATGTATTAATGTAGTATGAAATTACTCTCATGGTTGACATGAGGAAGGGAGATATTTACAATCAGAACACTATTGCTCTTATTAAAATTTGAGTAAAAGAGAATTACAAAAACCAGCATTACAAATTCCCTCAAGTCCTTAGGGAAACTACAAAATTCTTGCCCATCTTTCAGAATCAGAAGGATTTATAACCTTTTAAAAATATTTTTCCTACTGAAAATGGTCTTCAATAAGTTTTAAAATAATCATGTATTTACATGTGTTAATCATTGATAAATATTAATGGCATTAATTATCAAAATGAAATTAATTATTTATCAAAAATGGGTGAAAATTATCCAAATGCCAGGTGAAGGTCCAAGAAAGAGAGAGTGTTTAACTGTGTCATAAGATGCAGAAAGGTTGAGTGGATAGTCTGAGAAATACTGTTTAGATTAAAAATAAAAGGAGAGATCATCAATGACCTTGACTGGAATGGTTTCATTTGAGGACTGGGGACAAAATCTTGATTGGACTGAATGAAACAGAGAACACAGGAGAGAGGTCTGAATAATACTTTTGAAAAGTATTGTTTTTATTTTTTTAGGTTGTATGATATGAATTATTTTAAAGCTGTACAATGTGATGTTTTATATATATATATATATTGCAAAATAATTATCAAGTTAATACATCCATCAGCTCACTAGTTACCATATTGTTGTGTATGTGTGGTGAGAACATTTAAGATCTACTCTCTTAGCAAATTTCAAGTATCCAATAGAGTATTATTAACTGAAATCACCATGCTGTACACTGGATCTCCAGAACTTATTCATCTTATAACTGAAAGTTTGTACCGTATGACCAACCTCTCCCCATTTCTCTCACCCCTGAAAATCCCTGGAAACTACTAGTTAATTCTCTGGTTCTATGGTTTGACTTTTTCAGATTTCACATATAAATTTTGCTATAAGGGATAGCAGAAAAGAAACGACTACTAAAAGGGGACTTGAGGTCAGGATAGAGTTTTTCTTCAGTGATAGGAAATAATACATTGTATTAGTGAAGTTATGGAAATGCCACAGTAAAAACAGAAAATTGATAATGTGAAAATTGATATTGTAGGGGATGTGGAATATAACTACAGGAATGATAGTCTTGAGAAGGTGAAAGGGGGTAGGATCTACCATACAGCAGAAGCCCAAGCTTTACAAAGGAACATGGACAATTCATTCATTGTTAACAACGGGGAAGAAAAGTTAGTGGGTACAATCCTCAGTCCTGACCAGAAATCTTGTATATCTTACTCTCCAGGTGGAATTTTTTAAGTCAACTTCTTTTCTTTGAAATGCTCCATCCACCTGCCCTCCATACTCTGACACAGTACATTCTTCATTCTTTATTAAAAAATATAAAGGAGAATCCATCGGATGTGAACTCTCCATAACTTTTTATCTCTTACTAAACTTAGCTGCAATAACATTAATCTTTCTGTCCCCCCTGAGAGAGTCTCAACTAAAAGGTTGTCTTTCCTTCTGAGATCCATTTCTACCTATGCTGTGGATTCCCCCTCCTTTCAACAAGGCACGCACCCTGCTCCACCCATTATTCCATTTTCTCCCTGTATCTTTGTCCTCCCTTCTCTTCAAGTCCCTCTCTTGCTCAGGTCACTCCCATGGAAAGGAAAAGAAAATCACCTTCAATCCTATATTTCTTTTATAAGATAATTCCTACATAATATCCTTTTGTATCCTTTAGTGGTTAAGTGTCTCAAAAGTATCTTCACTCATTATTTCACCTTTTCATTCATATTTTCTTATTGAGGTATAATTGACATATAACATTATATTAGTTTCAGGTGTACAACATGATTCAACATTTGTATGTACTGCAACATGATCACTGCAATAAGTCTAGTTAACATCTGTCACCATACATAGTTACAAAAATGTCTTTCTTGTGATAAGGACTTTTAAGATCTATTCTCTCAGCAACTTTCAAACGTACAGTACAGTATCATTAACTATAGTTATTACATCCCCAGGCTTATTTATTTCATCACTGGAAGTCTGTACCTTTTCATACTGTATCACTGTGCCATTTATATTTTAATCATTATCAGAGCAATTATCATAATTATCAGGTAATTATTAATAACTAATAATAATTATTAGTAAAAGTATAAACTACTTTAAACATGCAAAAATGTATAAGTGAATATAATTAAGTTAACCCATAAAATAGTCACCAAGTTTAAAAAATTAAACAAATTTAATCAAAATCACCTGTACCCCTCTTTACCTGTGTTTCCTTCTACTACACCCAGAGAAAACAGGCAACTCCTATGGATTCATTATTTATCCATCTCATACTTGTTTTTATCTTTTAAGGCAAATCTATGTATGCTCATAAAATATATGTTTTTCTCTGCCTGTTTCAACATTTTATATTAATTTTATCATACTGTGTGCATCCTTCTCTAACTCTTTCTTTGGTCTCAAATTTATTTGTGAGATTTATCCATGCAGATACATGTACCTCTAGGTATTCATTTTTATTGTTAAATGAAATTTACTGTATGAATTTATCACTAATAGTGTATTGAATTCCAAATGAATGGATATTTGTGTTGTTTCCATTTTTCTTCCATTAGAAAATGCTGAATGACTCTTTGAATCATTTGATTCAAATATGTCTGAATGACTCTTTATAAACAAGTATGGAGTTTCTCTAGGGCAACAGTTCTTAGAATGTGGTTTGGGGTCTGTGAGGACAAAGTTATCTTTATAAGATAAGAAGTTACTATTTGCTTTTTTCACTCTCATTTTCTCACAAGCGCAGAGTGGAGTTTTCCAGCGGGAACACGGAATGTGCTTTCTCAGCAAATTGAACGTGGAAGTAGTTATGAGAGCTCCAGGTGTTTTCTATTAAGACAGGCAGTAAAAAGATTTGCAAAAATGTATAACGACGTCTCTTTTTCACCGTTTTCTTGTTTTGAAAAATGCAGTTGTTTTATGAAGAATATGTTATGTATATTCATGTATAATTGGTTTATTATTTTTGTTTTGAAATTAAACAATAAATGGCGAAATTTTTTTCTGTTTTAACTTCAAATACATTAAATATTGATAAATATAATCTTTATAGACATATGTTCTGTATGTCCATTATCCTCAATAAATCTTAAGACTGTAAGACTGCATTTTGTCATATACTTTTTGACCCCTAAGTTTTCTCTCCTGTGAACTAACTATATATTAGGTATCACAAAGTATTAAATGACATACTATAAAATTAATATTTTGATATACAGTTATCAGAATATAGAATAATTTCATCACACGTTGCTACTCTCTGCCAGAGTAATTCTGGCATTTTCACGTCACTGTATGTCCGCAATCCCTTTGCATGCTTCTTGAAACCATACTAGTAGCTTGATGCACCATTTCCCAGGGTGCTTGCAGGAGTGCTAAATCCTGCATTCTGGGAAAATGCTCCCATATTGAAAAACAATCATTTGTCCGCAACACACACACTTTTGAGGCGGAGGAATAAATTTGGATCAATACACAGACATAGAGATCAGACTTGTGGTTGCCAAGGGAGAGGGGGAGGGAGAGGGAGGGACTGGGAGTTTGGGGTTAGGAGATGCAAACTATTGCATAGAGAATGGATAAAAAACAAGGTCCTAATGCAGAGCACAGGGAAATATATTCAATATCCGTTGATAAACCATAATGGAAAAGAATATAAAAAATATGTATATATGTGTATGACTGAGTCACTTTGCTGTACAGCAGAGACTGGCACAATGTTGTAAATCAACTATACTTCAATAAAAAAAAATTTGGAGTGACAGACGTAGAAAAACACTGTTATTCTATTTAATTGTGTTCTGACTGTACACCTATTCTGATAGACTGGGGAAATATGTATTATATCCATACTCAATTTAAAAATAAGAAAACCCAAGGAATCACCACACTAATATTTTAGAAAGCAGGTGCTTACCATTTCTAATTTACCCCTGATGTAATACAGTTATGAACCACATATTTTAGAGCTTTGCCTGACGCCTATTATGCAAAACTTCCATGTAAATTTTAGGCTGCAGTGTATCATTCTGTTAAAAATGCAGCTCTTATACTAATGGTCTTCAGATGCTGTGTAACTTCATCTCAGATGAGAGCTCTTATCCAGTTCCCAGTGTCGTCTGGCCCACTTCTCTATAGCTGACAAATTCAGCAGGGATAATTCTCCCTGGGACTGTTTGTCATCCAGAAATGAAGGAACACTCTATTAACTACACATACTTGGAGTTTATTGAAGAATGAAGCTACTTAATTTCTCCTCTGAAGGGAAGGAACAAATAATGATGAAAATTATCACTCAAAAGTAAAGTGTTACAAAATGTCAAGACCTTTTATTTTACAAGAGAGAGAGAGTTAACTTTTGCAGTAAATTGGCTATTTCCCTGGTAAGGATTTTTAGATGAGTAAACTGAAACCATTGGAGGTTAAGTTGTGTACTCATTCAAACAACTGTTTAGTGACAGAACTGGGAGTATCGTGGTCCCTAGAATTGGTTCCTTTCCAATGACAATTAAGAGATGATTTTCTGATTGTTTGCTTGTTATGTAAGATTGGATGATTGATCACATTCTAGTCATGGTTCTTGTATCACTCCAATCTTTTCTTAGTAATTTTTTTTCTGGCAATGTCTGTTACACTGACCTGCCCATTGTAAGTTTCCAGAAGTGTTGACCTTGTTCTTTCCATTACTAATGTGACAGCCCATCTAGTCCATCATGATCTTTCAAGACTTCTCTGCATATTTTGTCTAATTAGCTCCTGTTTTTATCCCTACACTGTCTGTTAGTAATGAAACACGCAACTCCCCTCTTTCAGCACCTTACTCCAGTGCAGGTCCCCCTACTACAAGTTCATTGTCCTGTATGTTGCATGTGACTTTTAGAGCCCTTTTATTCAACAGCATTTATTGCAATTAATAACTGTTTTACAATACAATTGATATAAATTATTTGATTAATTTCTTTCTTCATGTCTAAACTGCAAACTCCATGAAGGCAGGATTATATCTATTTTTTTTTTTTTTTTTTTGGTGGTACGCGGGCCTCTCACTGTTGCGGCCTCTCCCATTGCGGAGCACAGGCTCCGGACGCGCATGCCCAGCGGCCATGGCTCACGGGCCCAGCTGCACCGCGGCATGTGGGAGCTTCCCAGACCGGGGCACGAACCCGTGTCCCCTGCATCGGCAGGCGGACTCTTAACCACTGCGCCACCAGGGAAGCCCAATATATCTATTTCTAAAACTGCACTATTGGAGGGACCGAGATGGCAAGATAGGAGGCTCTAGAAGTTCCCTCCCATGGAGGCACTGAATATACAGCTACACACGGAGCAGGTGTAGTCACTATCTCAAAGAGACAGCTGTACTCCCACATTCACTGTAGCATTATTCACAACATCCAAGATATGGAAAAACCTCAGTGTCCATCAAGAGAGGAATATACAAAGAAAATGTTATATATATACATGTATATACACACACATGCACAATGGAATATTTTTGAACCCTAAAAAATGGAAATCCTGCCTTTTGTGACAGTATTAGTGAAACTGGGGGACATTATTTTAAGTGAAATAAGCCAGAAAGACAAAGACAAAAGACTACATGGCAGCACTTATCTGTGTATGGAGCCTTAAAAAAAAAAGTCCAACTCATGGAAACCCAGAGCAGAATGGTACTTTCCAGGGACTGAGGGGTGCAGAAAGCAGGCAAAGGCTGGTAAAAGTGTACAGACTTCTGGTTGTAAGATAAAGTCTGAGGATCTAATGTATAACCTGGGGACTATAGTAGATAATCTTGCATTGTGTCATTGAAATTTGCCAAGAGAGTAGAATTTTAGTGTCAAGCGTTCTCACCAAAACAAACAGACAAACCAAAACCAAAAAGGTAAGTATGTGAGGAGATGGATGTGTAAATTAACTCAACAGTGGGAATCCCTTCAAAATATGTATGTATGTCAAATCACCATGTTGTATACTCAAAATATACTACAATTTTAATTGTCAATTATACCTCAATAAATAAAACTGAAAATAAAAAAGTGAGCAAAATATGTGAAAAAAGGTCTGTATTTCCAATGCTTAACACAATCCATGGTACACAGAAGATGCTCAGTAAACTTTTATTGTGTAAGTGAATGATCCAGTTTTCTTTGTTTTCTTTCACATATATTATGGTGATGCCATTTATGCTTTTAGATTTCAGGCCAAAAGATTTTTTTGCATTCTTCAAAATTTATTATTTCTTCAGCATTTATGACTGTAATTACGATATAGTTTTTTTTTAACATTATATCTAACATTCTGCTTCTCAAATTCTTTGAGAATGCTGCTCAGTGATCAGGAGAGGATGTACTCTAAGAAATTTAATATGGATTAAATTAATGTTGCAGCAATTTTTTTGCTAATGGCTCAGATTCTGTGGCCTTGGGTTGGAGTAGGCAAGAGAAAGCAGGAACAGTCTGTGTGGTTTGGGAAGTCCATCATCTTTTTATACCTGCATCAAAAATCATCTTAATCACAATTACAACACAATTTTTAGTATGACTTCTGGGTCAGTGACTGCGGTAGTAATTTTGCATACTTCACGTAATCGAATTCAACAACAACCATTGAATTTGATATTTTTACCCACATCTTACTAATGACGTGTTTTGTCTAAGTCGGTACCACTAAAAAGTGTAGGCTTGGGATTCAGATCATGGGTTATCTAATAAAAAGGCCCGGCAACTCAACATCTCACTACACATTCTGAAACGACTTCTTAAAGTAATACTTATGTAAAAATGAAAAAAAAGTATTTGTTTTAAATAACCAGTAAATTCGGGAATAGAAGTGACACACGTTCTGCCAATATGTAAACCAAATATTTTCCTCCTCTGTGTTCTGTTTTACTTCTCCTAACTCCTATTTCTTTAAGCTTCCTGAAGACTAGGGAATATAAGCGCAATATAAAGAAATGAGATTCAGTATTAGGTTTACTTGCAAGTTTCTTCATGTCTTGACTTTATAAATCACTTTCTGGAAAATCTTTTCCTCAAAAGAGTCTGAGGATTATGAACTTATATTTTAGTATTTCTACTAAAAATGTCTATTTCACAACTAGATAAAAGAGAGAATTTTTATCTTGGCAATGGCTTTATTACCACTCAAAATACATACTTTTAGAGGGAAAACACATTGCTTTGTATGGATCATAGATACTTAATGTCTTTGACTAGATTTTAGGAATCTGTTCAGTAAAGGAATGAAAAATGAAATGGACAATAGAAATAAAGCTATGAGATGTACTCTCCCATTGAAATTTTGGATTCTGTGTTTATATGTTTATATATATAATTTAAACTATTCAACCCTTCTTTCAGTCATTCATTCGAAAGGTATTTATTGTCCACTATGTGATATATATTATGCAAGGTGATGGGTATATGAGTAAAACACACACACAATCCCTGCCCTCATGAATCTTCTGTTCAGTTAGGAGAGTTAAACAATGAAAATCTGTACACATAAATACATATCTACTGTGGCTAGAACCATGAGAAAAAAATGTTTGGTAGTAAAGAATTATAGAGAAGGTCCACTTGATTTAGAGTGAAAAGGGAATGCAGTTTCAGGGGAGACAATATTTAAACCTGGAGATGAAGGATTAGAAAGCAATCAGGAGAAGATCTGGAGAAAATAGCATGTAGGGCTTATAAAACAAGCAAACACAAATGACATAGTGGAAAGTGTCACATTCTAGGAAGAGGGAGTGTGGCTGGTGCCTGGTGAGAAAAAGGAACAGTGACATATGTTGAAGGTTCTGTTGACATGGTTTCAATAATGTAGGGCCTAGTAGAGCAAGATAAGAATTAGATTTACTCAGGTGCATTGTGAAGCTACTGAAGTGCTTTAGGCAAGTAATGACATGACTTAGCTTTTATTTTATAAAAATTATACTTATGGGAAAATAAAATGGAAGAGAAAGGATAGGAAAGCAAATGGGTAAGGGGCAGAACTTTCTAGAGGAATGTTAATAATGGTAATCTTGAAAAGAGTTAGCAACAAGTATGGGTCAGGAGGAGAAAAATTTTATTTAAACAATGAACTAGTTTTATAATTAGAGAATTGTAGGCCTGATAGCACCTGATTAAGTGGCATTTATGTAGATGTTTCTGCTGCCTTTTAGAAAACATGAAATAGGCTAATCTCTAAATTCTCAATGTGTAAGATGTCACCTAAGGACCATGTGTTTTTCCTAGTGCTAATTATTTTGTTAATGGTTTATAGAGTATCTCTGTCTCTCTGTCACTATCTCTCCGTCTACACTTTTGATTCTCTACCTTGGGCCTAAGAGATGTAAAAATTTCAATCATTCATCTTTGTTACTCGCTTTCTAGGTGGGTAAGGAATTAAAAACAATGATATGTAGGCAAAGAAAACTTTAATGGATTTCAAGTATTCATCTTATTTCAGATTTTCATGTTTAAAAAGAAAGAAAGAAATATCAAAGAGAAGCAAGAGCTGGCAGTTTGCCTTTTAGCGGAAGCTGCTGAGATAATAAGGTAGTTTGTAGGCATCAGTGTCATGAAAATGGAACTTAAATACATTAAAGCCTTTCTTCATCATATATTGTACTTTAGGACTTAAGAAAATTTGTTGCGTTCTGTTGAATTTAAGTTTCCTTTTGACTAAGTAGGAATGCTTTAAAATAAAATGCAAGTAATCAACGTACAACGTTCCCCCCGCCCGAAAAAGCTGTACTTGTTTTCTAAAGATGCTTAGCTGGTGGCTCTTCTCACGTAAGATAATTTAGTCTTCAATTTCTGTGGTTCCATTGGCATGAAAATGTATGAAATCCAAGTAGAGTGTGGATATAAACACATTCAGCTTTTGTATCAAAGGGTGACATTTTCCCTCTAAAAATATGTTTTGTGCTTTTTACCTGGGCTTCATTTAATGGCTGTGCGGTAACTATTGTGAGACTGCTTCTGACAATCAAAAAAACCTCAATAGGATATGATACTTTTTTCAATTACTTACTTTAAAATGTACTCTAAGAATCTGAAATATGAGAAAATTATAATATCATTCATAATTTGTTGAATTATGTGCTAAAATATAGTATAATAGCCCAGATCTGGGTTACTAATACAATAGCAAAAGTTTATCGGGACTGAGTGATTATCTGTCTATCTATCTATCTATCTATTTTAATGCTTTATTTATTTTTTTAACATCTTTATTGGAGTATAATTGCTTTACAATGTTGTGTTCGTTTCTGCTGGATAACAAAGTGAATCCGCTATATGTATACATATATCCCCGTATACCCTCCCTCTTGTGTCTTGAGCTGATTGCCCTGTGCTATGCAATATGAAACCAGTCATTCCAGCCAAAATCACTTTCTCTCTAGTCCTTTTTGTCTTTTTGTTTGCTTCATTTGCTTTATTTTTATTCTTTTTGTCCCTTCCTATGCTTTCCTGTGGTGACTACATGAGTAGCACACCTGTAATTTAGCTTTCATTTCTGAAAACATTTTTATCTTTTTCTTTAGTTCTTTCCTGAGTTCTGTGAATTCCGTTTGTGTTACCCATTGTTCAGTTAAAACTCCAAGTGTTTGGACCATATTTCTATCTGATTTCTTATTTTTGATTTGTGATATTTCTTTGTCAATGCAACTGTTCTATTAGAGTTTTCTTTTAAATTCAGGTTGAAATGTTGCATTACAATCTTCTGTTTGTGATGATATTTTTCTGTTTTCTTTGGGTCCTAAGAAGCTTGGCTTTATGCTGTGGTTTTTTTTTTTTTTTTCTTGAAGTGTATTTTTTTAGTTTGTTGTACTAGCTTGTACTTCTAGGATTTCTGTTATTTTAGAGTTCTAGGACTGAGGATAGAGTCTTATAAGGTCTGGGGAAAAAGTAAGAAGTCTTGATAATTGCTATTCTCATCTTTTTCACTTCTCAGCTTGGAAATTGAAGAGTACTCAATTATGCTCTAATTGACACTGAAATATAAAAGAGCAAATAAAAAATTCACGATGACCTTTGAGAGTATGGCAGACAGAAAGTGACAAATATGTAGCTTTAGTTTCTAATCCAAATTAAAGGGTCACAGAGCACAGAAAATCGCTAATGTCATATATGGCTACAAATCATAGCTCTTCAAAGAAATCACATATCAAAATCAACTTTTCACACTTAAAAAAAAATCCTGGTCTATGAACTATTATTAACATTTGATGGCAAATCATTGTAGGTCACATCAAGGTGCAGAACTATAGAGCCTCAAGCGTGAGTTTTATATATTTTATGTTTTTATAGTATATGATAGAGTTACTTTATGAGTTGATATTTCAAGAAGCTTTTGTGCTTACATAGATTTAAGGAGGTTATAGCAAAGGCTTATATGACTCCGACCTTCTAAGTGAACGTATATCAAAGATACAGTGACTCTGAAACTACCTCATGTCATAGAGCACAAAGTGAACATGCATAAAAAGGGCTTTACTTGCATCTATGCAAAAAGCCAAGCTAATTTTTAAGTGTAAGTTAAAGGCATGTTCCATGGCTAATAACACCTCAGAAGATATTCAGTTTTTGGCTTCCTATCCCATTATTCTTCTCCTTGGAAAATATGAACATTACTTCAAATTAATTTATTTCACTTTGTTTTTTTGTGATACCTTTCTTTACATTTTGGAGATCTTGTGTCTATGTCAGTCTTAGCATGATTCCCAGCTCCATCTTTATAAAGTATATTCTTTGTTGCATTATCAAATTCCCAACTTGGAATTAGTGGCTGGAAACTTAAAAGTGATTCATTCCCTCTCTTCCTGACATTGCTATTTATTTGCATTTAATGGTCACATATGAATACTTTGAAAATAGAATGTGTTTATTTGTAAAGAGAAATATTTCTTCATTTGGCAAATATTTACAAATATATGATATGGGAAGAAAAACCTGAAAGTTTAATAGTCATTAAAAGAGACAATTTAGACACTAATAAAAACAGCAGCAAAAGAATTTTATCTAAGGCTTTGTGAAGAAAACGAGGAATTACGTTTTAAACACATCTGTATTTGGAGTGTGGAAATGACTGAGTAAATACTTCTTTGAAAAGGGAATATATGAAATCATAAATGTTAATTTTTAAGCAGAGAAACAGATTTCGTTAACAGGAAAATTTGAAAAGAATCTCATAACCTTAAAATATTTTTGTTTTTTTCAGACATGACATTGTACATTACTTATATTAAAACTAACAAACAAACATAGATTAAAGTTCACGTTGTTAGGGTAGGTCTAGTAAATAAAAGGGTTAAAGTAGTCTGTTAAGTTAAATTTAACTCTGATAGGTTAAATAATAAGTTGTTTATATTGACAGTTCAAGGTTTAAAAAAATCTCTAAGCATTCGCTTGCTGCCAAATTACTTTATTGCTAACACCCAAGTTTAACCTTTAGAATCGTAATATTTCCAAAGCTATGTTTGCTTTGCTTAGGAAAAAAATGTATTAAGCCATAACCTGTGATTTTTGTAAAAGTGTAAAGAAAACCTTGAAAAAGTAAAGCTAAAAGTTTATTAGGCCAGGCACAACCTTTGAATTTTATGTTTTGACAGGTGCCTGAAGGATGGCAAGTCTAGTTATCTAACATGTGATTGGTACAGTGTACCTGATGCTTCAAAAGGAGGCCATGGTTGGACACAGAGATTTTAGAGTGATCCGCATAGAATTAATAACTGAGTAAACAAGTGCCTGAATATGTGAAAGCCAAAAGTAGAAGCAGAGGAAAGTCAATGACCAAAGAGAAAATTTCCATTGTTATTTCTCCCTTTCCAGATATTATATAGTTACATTATCTTAGCTATTTAAACATATTCAGTTATTCAGGTAGCTATTATTCTGTTTCTTCAAATGAAGTTTAGAATTAATGCAAACAAATTGTGTAAAATTATGTAGATTATATAGTCATACAAAGGTCTACAAACATTTCAACCCTGAAGGCAATTCTAAGTTAGACAATGATGTAGACTAAATACATTTACATGGTTCTATGTTTTTACTCTGTGAAATTAAATTAAAACGCCCATTTTTTATTTATTTAGAAAAATCAAAATTGAGGTATAATTTCAGATGAGTTTTTTTTTAAATCGTGTTTAATATATGAAATTTAAATAATAACATGATGATACGACCAAAAAAAGTTGCAAGCTGAGAAAGAGTCAGAGGAGAATTTCAAATTGTAAAAGTGTTTACATGCTGTGTGTGTTTAAGTTAAAGGCAAAAGGGTAGACTTTGATCATGAAAACTTTGGAAAACTGCCCAAATTATCTAAGCCTTAGTTTCTAGATACATGCAGTCTTTAGTTAGCTATTGCTACCTGACAAACCACCCACAATTCAGTGGCTTAAACAGTAAGCATATATTATTGCTTATGAGTCTATTGGTTAGCTGGATACTTCTGTCTTAATTGCTTTCACTCATGTGTCTGCCGGTGGTTAATCAGGCGGTGGATGGGTGGCTGGTCTTGGGGGTTCTCACTTGGGATAGCTGGAGACATTCATCTCTTCACGCCATCTTTATTCTCCAGCAGGCTGGCCTAAATTTGTTCTCATGGTGGTAGTGGCAGGGTTCCAGGAGAGTGAGTGGAATTGCCCAGATTCTTTTAATACCTAGGCTTGAAACTGGCACACTGCCACTTCCATGACATTTGATTAGCAAAAGCAAGTCAAATTCAAGAGATGGGGAAATAGGTTCTACCTATTGATGAGAGGAGCTGCAAAGTCACATTTCAAAGAGCACGGATATTAACAGGGATGAAAAATTTGGCCATTTTCACAGTTAACCTACCAAAGAAAAAAAGTGAGAAAGAGATGAAAAACACATTGATTAGTGTTTCTCAAACTTTAATGTGAAAAAGAACTGTCTTGGATATTCATTAAAATGCAAATCCCTGGGCCAAATTCCCTGATATTATGCTTCTGGGCCTAGGATGTGGCCCAGAAATCTTTAGTTAAATAAAATCATCTCACTTCTCAATGATACTGATAGAGATGATCTAATGACTATCCTTTGGGAAATAAATTAAATGATGGAGGGAGAACTTTGATACTGGAATAATGAATGTTGAGTCATTACAGGAGAAAATGGTGAAGCAGGGGAAGCCTGCTCAAGGATTATTCTTTTCATTTGTTACTGTATTCACTTTTAGTGTTCAAAGGGCTTCTATATACATTATCTAAGACCCAATAAGCCTGTGAAATAGGAGGACTGAGATCTATTTTGTTACAGCTATCAAGTGGAATTTATGGGACTTTAACACCAGTCTTCTGTCATATAACACATGTTTCTAATCACAATTTTAATTTTGTGATTCAGATGAGGAAATAAAGAAGGTGAAATTGAAAAAAAACCTATTGCATTAATTCAAAGTTTCCCGCAGTGCATGAGCATTTATGTGAAATATTGTGCTTACTGAACATTAAATTGGAGAAATTGGTTAATTTGGAGGGAAGGAATCTTTCTGATTCAAAAATGAAGGAAAAAAATTTAAATTGTCAGCAATGACTCAAATTCTACCCTGGGAGATAATAATATTAGCAAGCTATAATATTTAAGAAATGTTATTAAGTACACTTATTAAGCTTTTGCCCAGTTTTTATGGCATTAAACTATGTTTTAGTTGTTATTTCGCACAGAAAAAACAATTGAATCAAGTATTTTCATCATGCGGAGTTAAACTGAGAATTGTACTATGAGATATTCAGGCACATTTCACATGCTTTGTTTATGAAGAGGTCACTAAAGCTACTCAGGAATGTCTTTAAAAAATAATATAAGTGAAACTACATTGTGAGAAGTACCAAAAATGATCTGAAGTTGAAATATAGGTCAATCACTGAAGAATTCAGACCTTTTTATCTTTAATATTTAAGGGTCAAAGGACAAGCTCACTTGGCAAAAGTCTAAGGACACACAAATTTGAGCTAAACATTGTTGCTAAAAGCAAATGAAAAATTATGAATGCTAAAGAGAAGCATTGTCTCTTTCAAAATTAGTAAACCGTTAGCCTTGATGAATCAGGAGAAAAAGCTACAAACATTAAGGAAGAAGATTTTACATAAAAGCCAAAGGATATTTGAACTGCTAAGAAAAAAAAATTGCAATGAAATTGATCTTTCTATTGCCATGGAGACAGAAACTGGAAATGTAAAAAGTGATTCACACTCCTGATAATGGGCTAAGAAAGGGCAACTGAAAAATAAGATGAAAAATGAGGAGAATGTGTAAGGAGTGAAATCTTGTCAGCTGGAAGAAATGTCAAAGACAGATTGCTTTTTTTCTTAAGGGAACAACAAAGGTAGTCTAAGGACTTATTGACTATTTTCAACTAAAATTGGATGCTGATTTAGATATATTTTTGCTCAAGTGACTGTGAGTCTTAACAAGTTCTTTGAAACCTCTGTATCTCAGTGTCTAAATCTACAAAAAGGACACAGGAACTTCCAGTTCTAAAATTCCGAGATTCCATTTTGATCAGAATTGTGTAACCCTATCCTCTTAAGAAATAAGCTAATAAATAACCCAATGATAAACTTATTGGTGGAACATGACACATATTTCTCTGAGATTGGTTCAGTGGTCATTTTTAAAAATAAATTTATTTATTCATTTATTATTTATTTTTTGGCTGCATTGGGTCTTTGTTGCTGCGCGCGGGCTTTCTCTAGTTGCGGTGAGCGGGGGCTACTCTCTGTTGCAGTGCATGGGCTTCTCATTGAGGTGGCTTCTCTTGTGGAACTCGGGCTCTAGGCACGCAGGCTTCAGTAGTTGTGGCTCACAGGCTCTAGAGCACAGACTCAGTAGTTGTGGCACATGGGCTTAGTTGCTCGGTCACATGTGGGATCTTCCTGGACCAGGGCTTGAACCCGTGTCGCCTGCCTTGGCAGGCGGATTCTTAATCACTGCGCCACCAGGGAAGCCCTCAGTGGTCATTTTTAACACACTTATTTAACTTTTCAGTCTCTTTACTCTTTTAGTAGTGAGATCTTATCCTGTCTTAGAAGGTTTTATTAGTTTGCTAGGGCTGCCATAACAAAATACGACAATCCGAGTGACCTAATCAACAAAGGTTTATTTTCTCACAGTTCTGGAGGCTGGGAACATCAAGGTGCTGGAAGATTCAGCATTTGGAGAGAGCTCATTTCCTGGTTCATAGACACATGTCTTTTCTTGGTTAAACAACTAAGAGTGAGATTTCTGGGTCATATGGAAGTGTATGCTTAACTTCATAAGAAGCACTATTTCCTGAAGTGGTTGCACCGTTTCACATTTCTGTCTTCTGTTATGTGAGTCCCAGTTACTCCATATTCTTGCTAACATGTAGTATGGTCAGTCTTTTTAATTTTAGACACTCTGATGTGTGTGGTGATATCTTATTGTAGTTTTAAGATGCATTTCTCCAACAACTGATTACGTTGAACATTATTTTTTCATGTCCTTATTTGCCAAATGTACATTTTCTTAGGTCAAGTGTCTATTCAAAGTTTTGCCCATTTTTAATCGGGTATGTTTGTTTTGTTTTGTTTTCTTATTATAGAGTTTTCATAATTCTTTACATATATAGGATATAAGACATTTTTCCAGATATGTGATTTGCAAATATTTCTACCATTCTGTATCTCTTAACAGTATCTTTCCAAGAGCAGAGGTTTTTAATTTTGATGAAGTCAAATTTATCAGCTTTTTATTTTACAGCTCATGATTTTAACGTCTTATCTAAGAAATATTTGCTTAACCCAAGACCATAAAGATCAAATCTGAATCTCTTTACTTGACTATATATGTTTTTTTTAATTGAGATGATATGGTGAATACATTGATTGATTTTCAAATATTGAACAAGGCTTGTACCCTGGGATTAAAAAAAAATAAATGATACTCTTCTGCTAACAAAAAGTTACTCGAGTGAAATATGATAAAATGTGTCCATGGAATAGAAGGCTGAATCAACTGTGGTCAATTATGAATGAGGCAGAATGATTGTTCTCTTGTTAAATTATCTAAACTTACAAATTTGTCTCAATGTTTAAAGAAAACAACACAATTCAATCACACCGAGTTTTTTGGAGAGGGTCTCAGCAAAGAAATATAAGCTGAGCTAGTGTAGTGTGCCTACCATCAGGAGGTATTTTCCTATGGATCTTGATTTTATTATTTTTTTCTACTGTCTGTCACTGAGTTAGAAAATAGAACTCAGTACCTCAGTACCTCTGTACATAAATATATTTTCATTCCATTGTGTCTCCCAGATAATGCACTATCTACAATAAAAATTTTTCAATACTTTTCTTTAGTCATTTAATTTCTCCTTTTGAAAGACTTCATTAATTAATAGCTAATTATAGTTGACTTATGCATCTAAGAAAATAGAAGTAGTTAATTGGTATGTTGGCATATTGCACAAAAAATGTTTTGATATAATTTAGTTATTATGAAATGACTTTTAGATTGTTAGACTACACATTTAAAAAAATGCAAATGAACCACGTGATGCCGTGTGAGTTTGGAAAAAAATGGGTTTCAGAGAAAATTGATGTGCATTATTTTAATAAATTATCCTTTCACTGGTAAACTATTTTCATATGCTTATTAAGAAGCTGAGTTAGCAAAAGTGATTACTGAGCTGCAATTCATAAAATTAGGTGAGTGCACCTGGTCTTAAACGAGGGTACAATGGGTGGAGAAGAAGATTTGAAGACTTCCAAGAATCAGGCCCCCACATCAGGAGAAAAGGTTAGCAGAAAACAGAAAGAAGAGAGAGACCCACCAGCCTGCTGGTCAGAAGGCTGGAGATGGGCAGCATCTCTCTGCTATGCGGCTCCCAGAGAGACCTGATAGAGTCCTGACACTCAGTACGATTGATGAACAATTATGCAAATTGCCTACATTTGTTAATGGCACTCAGCATTGCCTAGACATCTTGCAATGTTATACTTTTTTCACATTCCCAAACTTCAGCCTTCCACACACAATATCATTTGATGATCCTGCCTCATACTTCATTGAACAAAATAGGTATAATTAAACAGCAACCTCTATGTTTTCTCACCTTCCAAACCTCCACATCCTCCTTTCTCTCTATTCATTTTCATCTGTTTTTCTCCAATTTACAGACAGGCATGACCCCTTTCTATAAAAGACCAATCCCTTCCCTTGTTGTATTTGAGAGAGAGGAGGAGAAAGGAGAAGAGAAAAGAGAGATTTCAAGGAATTGACTCACACAACTGTGAACTGACAAATCTAGAAATTAAATTAGAGGGCAAATGGACTGAAAACTCCAGCAAGAGACTGTAGCCAGAATTCCTTCCTCTTCAGGGATCCTCAGTCTTTGCTCTTAATGCCTTCAGGGGATTGGATTGGATGAGGCCCGTCCACATTATGGAGGGTAATCTGCATCACTCAAAATCTACTGATTTAAATGTTGATCACATCTTAAAAATTACCATCACAGCAACATCTAGATTTGTTTGGATCAAACAACATCCAGATTTTGATGAAACATCTGGACATGATTACTTAGTCAAGTTGATACCAAAAATTAACCATCACAGTCAGGTCAATCAAATTGGTCAATGATGTTCAGGGCTTCTAAATACTTGGTAATTTTCTGTCTTGTTCTATCAGTTAATGAGAATAAAGAGTCTCCAAGTATAATTGTGCTTTTGAGTATTTTTCCTCTTACTCTATCAATTTCACTAAATGCATTTTGATCTTCTGTTTTTAGGGGCGTGCATTGAAGATATTTACGTTCCTTTGGTGAACTTATCCTTTGATCATTTTGCAATGTCTCTCTTTACCCCAGACAATTTTCCTTGTTCTAAAATGTACTTTGATATCAAAATCACTGTAGCAGTGTTCTCATGATTCATGTTTCCATAGTATAATTTTTTGTGTGTGTGTGTGTGTGGTACGCAGGCCTCTCACTGTTGTGGCCCCTGCCGTTGTGGAGCACAGGCTCCGGACGCGCAGGCCCAGCGGCCATGGCTCACGGGTCCCGTTCCTTTGGTGAACTTATCCTTTGATCATTTTGCAATGTCTCTCTTTACCCCAGACAATTTTCCTTGTTCTAAAATGTACTTTGATATCAAAATCACTGTAGCAGTGTTCTCATGATTCATGTTTCCATAGTATAATTTTTTGTGTGTGTGTGTGTGTGGTACGCAGGCCTCTCACTGTTGTGGCCCCTGCCGTTGTGGAGCACAGGCTCCGGACGCGCAGGCCCAGCTGCCATGGCTCACGGGTCCAGCCGCTCGGCGGCATGTGGGATCTTCCGGGACCGGGGCACGAACCCGTGTCCCCTGCATCGGCAGGCGGACTCTCAACCACTGCACCACCAGGGAAGCCCCCATAGTACAATTTTTTATATCACTTTACTTCTAACTAATCTAATCATTATATTTAAAATGATCATATTGGAGGCAGCATGTAACTGACTTTTTTTTTTCCAATATGACAATTTCTGTATTTTAATTGGTGTTATTGCTGATTTGGTCAGATTTATGTCTACCATGTTACTGCTTGTTTTCTGTTTGTCCCCTCTGTTTTTTATTCTATTTGCTGTTTCTATTCTAGTATATATAATTTGTATATTCTAGTATGCTATTATACTTTATATATATAGTTTTTTGCTTATATCACTTTATACTACACTTAATGGTTGCTTTAGGGATTATTATATATGATCCTACCTTTCAATAGCTTAATGACTTAATATTTTACCACTGTAAGAAAAACCTAGAAGTCTTATAACCAAATAGGTCCTTTGACCCTTATGTTATATTTTTGTGTGTTGCATCTTTATACATTGAACCTCCTTAAAAAAATCATGTAATTTTTGTTTCCAACTACCATACATATTTTAAAGTATTTAAGAGAAGAAATATAGTTTTATTACATTTATCCAGTTATTACTTCTTCTCTTATTCTCTTCATCCTGATGTTCCAAATTTCACTGTGGTAAATTTCCTTTCAGCCTGAAGAACTTCCTTTAGCATTGTTTCAGAAAACGTCTTCTATTGACATAACAATGTCTTCATTTTGCTTTCATTCCTGAAGAATATTTCTTGCAGAATGTAACCTTCTGTGTTAATAGTTATTTCCTTTTAGCATGTTGAAGCTGTTGTTCCACTTTCTTCCTGCCTCCACCATTTATGATTCCAACAGTAATCTCAAATGTGGTTCCCTTCTATGTAATGTGTCATATTTTTCTGGCCAGTTTCAAAATTTCTTATTCATCTTTGGTTTTCAGAAGTTTGATTATGACTTGCCTGAGTATGGTTTTCTTTGACTTCATCCTGTTTGGGATCCACCATACTTCTTAAATCTGTAACTTTCTTTCACCAAATTTAAAAAATTTAAAAGACATTATTTATTTAAACATATTTTTCTGTACCAGTATCTTTTCCTTTAATTCTGTACTAGTATTAGATATTTTGATATCATCGCAACAGGTCTGCTCATATTTTTCGTCATTTTTTTCTTCAAAATGTATAATTTCTATTTATCTGTCTTTAAGTTCACTAACGCTTTCCTCTATCATTTCATTCTGCTACTGAATCCATCCAGTGAATATTATAATTTCAGATTTTATAATTTTTCAGTTCTAAAATTTCTATTTTTAACACCTATTTCCCACCTGTTTATCATCCACTTCAAGGGTGTTCACCTTTAACTTAGGGAGAATGGTTAAAATGACTGCTTTATAGTCTTTGTCTGAACATTCTCTCTGAGTTATCTCAGGGCTGACATCTATTAATTGTTTACTTTTTTGAGAAATGGTCAAATTTTCCTTTATTTTTCTGTATGTCAAATAATTTTTGTATATTATATATTTTGTATATTCAGGATATTTTGAATAATATGTTATAATATTCTGGGTTCTGTTAAAATTCTCTAAAGAATGTTGATGTTTGTATGTTTGTTTGTTTTGCTTAACAGTAATCAACCCAGTTAGTTGCAGACAGCACATTATGTTTCCCTTCTGTGGATCAGTTCAGTTTTCAAAGCTTTTATTGTATTGTTTGAGTCTTCTCAGTGTAGGTACCACTCAGAGGTTAATCTTGAATGTGGGCAGTGGTTTATGTCATAGTTTAGTTCTAGCTGCCTTTGTTAGCCTTCTTTGGTTTTGTTTAGTACATTAATGGCTCAATAGTCAGCTCAGGATGTATGTCAATTCATCCATTAAGCTTAAGAGATCGCTTTTTTCTAACTCTCCCTTCTCTGGGATGTGCCCTGTACTCTTTGGCTCCTAAGGGGTCCTTACTCCATTCTTCTGGCCAGAATGCCAATTTGTTTATTTTTAAAAAGTTTAAGTCCTCCATAGTTTCATGCAATTCCTTGCAAATGAGGCCATCTCCCTTATATTTCATTATGATTTTTACTTCAGTTCCCAGCTCCCTTACTATTGGTTACTTTTCAGAGTCCTCAGTATTTTCTTTTTAAATCTCAAGCAAGTTTTTATATGTTTTGAATTTCTTCAAAACTTTATACTTTTCATTTACCCTTTTTCAAAAATTCAAAAATTTTTAATGTCAAATCTACAGATCTTTCCCTTGCGTATTTTAAAACACCTCCAGTGATTTGAAAATGTTTTATTGTATTATTCTATGTTTTTCAATTTTCATGAATTAGGTGGACTGATTTTTTTTCTTTAGCTAGAAGGTAGGCTTCAGTTTATGGCATAAACAAGAATACAACAAAACAAAACCTATGAAGTAACTGTTTTCATGTACACAGTGACTATTTAGACAAAGGAAACACAAGGTAAGCTACATGATCACCTCTCTGGACAGGGAGCCCTTTTCAGACCAGAACATAGGAAGGAAATATACCAGCAGAACAGAACAATCTCACTGAACTAATGGAGGAGAGATCAGAATTCCTGGCTGCTGAATTGAATGGAATTTGCTAGAAACAATGCAGCCGTACAGAGTCAGTGTCCGGAAATCTGCATTCAAGTCCCCAATGCGTTTGCCAAGCGCAGTGCTGCACACTTGTAGCGGGTGTCTCCGTGAGGCTGAGGTCTGAGTGGAGGTGGGGAGCTCCTGAGGGCCCGGAAGTCGTGAGCTTCTGGCTTCACTCCTCACTCTGGAAGATTGTAGAACGCTCCCCCATTGAGTTAGAACCAAGCCCTAGAATAAAGGACAAACTCTAGGACTAGACACTACACTTAAATAGACTAGACTTAAAAAGATCAAGTGGATCAATCTGTAATTTAACTAATTTCTGGATAACTTTAAAATGAAGTAAACGTGAATATAAACTGCTACAATATATGATTTATAATTTCTATCAGGCAATCATAAAAGTCCTAGACCTTTAACAAAGGGTGAAAATATGACCCATAATTAACAACTGTAGTAGTTAATAGAAGCCACACGACCCACATATTGAAATTATCAGGGACAGAAATTACAAAATTATATATGTTATATTAATGTTGTATAATATAAATATATTCATGGACTGAAACATATTATATATATATTAATAAATACATATATACTGTATATTATAATGTATTATGAATATACTCAAGAACTTAAAATATAAACCTTAGCCACAAAGAGATCATCTCAGCAGAGAAATGGAAATGATAATAAAGAACTAGGAAAATTCTAGAACTGCAAATTCTGAAACGGAAAGGGTGCTGATATAATCCTCATTATAGTGTTTGTTGTGGTCCCAAAAAACTAGAAATAAAACCTAAATGTCACAATGAAAGAAGAGTTAAATGATTAAATTTTGATATTTCCATACAATATACCAAAATAATTTATTAACTAACATTCCAAAATAATTTTTAATACATGGAAATAATTATAATCTGTAGAAGCATATTGCAAAGTTTTACACATTTATACAGAGTGCTATTCACTATCTATTTGTTCTGTATGTGTAACCACAAGGGCAGAAATCCTATCAATTTTGTTCATTGTCAAATACCCAGCCATCCTGACAGGCTCACCTGAAAAAGTTAGAAATATTTGTTGAATAAATGAGTGAATGAGTGGCAGAGCTTCAGACTTGTTTGAATGCTCAGCCAGGGAAGGCTGAGCCAGGGAAGGCTATTATGCAAAGTCAAAACCTAGTTTGGAAAACTTAGGATGGGGACATCTGGATAGATGCCTCTGAGGACATTGACTCTGCAGGCTCCCTGAACTTGTGGGCTTGCAGAAGCAGCCCATACTTCCCTAGTGAGTGATAGAATTTCAGCTGTGCAGAAGGACACTGCAGAAACCTCCCCTGTTCAAAGCAACGGGTTCCTCCCTGGAGAATGGCCTCTATCTCCTCTCCTGGAGACCAATCACTGCCAGACCAATAACGAAGGGGAAATCCCAGCATCACTAAGTGAGGAATGTTCTGAACCTGGATAAAGAGGAAAGAGACTGTATACTTCAAAAGCTGCAAGAGGGCTTCCCTGGTGGCGCAGTGGTTGAGAATCCGCCTGCCGATGCAGGGGACGCGGGTTCGTGCCCCGGTTCGGGAAGATCCCACATGCCGCGGAGGGGCTGGGCCCGTGAGCCATGGCCGCTGAGCCTGCGCGTCCGGAGCCTGTGCCCCGCAACGGGAGAGGCCACAACAGTGAGAGGCCCACGTACCACA
>NC_041223.1:13223395-13225762 GCF_002837175.3 Physeter macrocephalus | reverse complement strand
GATAAAGAGGAAAGAGACTGTATACTTCAAAAGCTGCAAGAATTATCCTGCACGTACTGACAGGAGGCAAACTCCCGTGATTGGAGTTTGAGCATATTTAATCAAGAGGTCAGAATACAAGACCAGATAAGCAAGAATTCTTTGTTTTTGAAGCCCTTTCTTAGAGCACATGACTTTACACCCTGATAAGAACCCCAGAGGCTGGAGCAAACGGACTGCTGGAGTTTCCTATGGGAGTCTGCAATAACTATCATAACTGATGGCCAACTCTGAATGAAGGGGAAATGCTTGAGTTGCCCCAGCAAACAGCAGAGGACAAGTAAAGAGGCTGAGGGAAATGGGCATGCTGGAATGGACATATTATATCAGGTCAGGATGCACGCCAGAGTGTACGTTCCAAGGAAAGGCCTGAAAGACATAACAATTTATCAAGGCCATCAGGAGTGTGCTGGGAAGAAGGGAACCAGCTGCACTAAATTCAGTGGGGGCTCTTCTCTGCAAGCCGAGGATGACAGTGGATGAGGCCATCACAGAGTTGGGCTCATTAATACCCATGGGGATGGAGAAGTCTCAAAGAAAGTACTACCCAAGTGGTGGTAGTACTTAACTGCCAATAACCAAGAGGCACCGTTACCATAAGGATGGCAAAATTGGAGGTGCAGCCAGGGGGTTTGATTCACAGGGAGTTGTGGAGGTGGTTAGTAGAGAATAGTTGCTAGGGGCAGAAGAGACAAGCAGCCGAAAAGGAAGAATGCAGGCGGCTGAGGGTGGTTGGTGCCTAGACTGGTTCTTAGACTCCTAGATGCTTCATGGGTGGGCTAAGGTGCATCTCTAAACTACTCTTTATTGTTACTCCAATATATATGTTAATACACATTTAGGGGGCTTCAGGCATGGGGGTTCATACCCTTCATGAGTTTGTATCAAAGAAGTCCATGACCATAAAAATGAGGAATAGCTAAGTAGATAGGTATCTCACTAGCAAGCTAAATTTTTATCACATAATAGAGAAAAATAGATATTTTTATAGTTTTTCCCATTACAGTGAAAAATAACACAAGGTTATGTTGGATGGTCATTACTGATTAATGTTTTTCTGGAGGCGCTACTCAATAAAATTAGAAAAGCAAAAGAGAGTTATCTTTTTTAAATAATAGGAGAAGGTGATATAGGTGATAGAAGAAATATAATTAATATTGAAGATGATGTGATTATTTTCTGAAATATTCAAGAGAATTAACTGGTAGAAACAATTAGGTTTAGGAAGGTAGCCAGCTAGTATATATTTTCCCTTTATAAAATTTGTGTTTTATCAGGGCTATTTCTCAAATTCAGTTTATCTCAATTGAAATAAACATGTTTGTTAGAATTATCATGGAGCTGTGTAATCTATTGTGACTTTCTACATTGTTTGTTTATAATTAATTTTTTAGTTGGGGTGAATATTAAACATTAATAAATATCCTTTTGGCATGTGTTAAGTTGATCAAATATGATAATATATTTGTTCTCTGTTGAATTTATATTAGTTATAAACACCATCTGTCAATCAATCTATGAAGTCCTAGATAAACTCAATTTGGAAAAAATTAAATTATTGAACATCCTGATGGCTCCAGTTACTATTACATGATTTTAAATTTTGCACCAATATTAATAAATAAGAGTGGGATGCAATTTTCTTCATTTTCTCTATATTTTTCAGATTTCATTATCACTATTTTGATGGCTATATAAAAACAATTGCCCATTTTTAATTGGTTCTCTTGGTCAAATTTTAATGTGTATCAGATTCACCTGGGCTGCTCAGCAAGAATGTGGATTTCCTGGGTCAACATCCAAAGAGTTTGTATTAGTAGGTCTTATGTTAGCCATGGCAATCTACATCTTTAATCAGCAACCTAACAAATGTAATGCAAGTGGTTCATAGACAATGTTTAGAGAAGCAGTATAGTGTTTATAGTTTAAGAAATGTCAAATGATCGTTTGGTAGTTCTATTTTTAGTTTTTTAAGAAACCTCCATACTGTTTTCCATAGTGGCTGTATCAATTTACATTCCCACCAACAGTGCAAGAGGGTTCCCTTTTCTCCACACCCTCTCCAGCATTTATTGTTTGTAGATTTTTTGATGATGGCCATTCTGACGGGTGTGAGGTGATACCTCCTTGTAGTTTTGATTTGCATTTCGCTAATGATTAGTGATGACCCAGCAATCCCACTACTGGGCATATACCCTGTGAAACCATAATTCAAAAAGAGTCATGTACCACAATGTTCATTGCAGCACTATTTACAATAGCCAGGACATGGAAGCAACCTAAGTGTCCATCGACAGATGAATGGATAAAGAAGATGTGGCACATATA
>NC_041223.1:13195080-13223259 GCF_002837175.3 Physeter macrocephalus | reverse complement strand
AAAAAAAAAAAATGGTTCTGACGAACCTAGGGGCAGGACAGGAATAAAGACGCAGACATAGAGAATGGACTTGAGGACACGGGGACGGGGAAGGGTAAGCTGGGATGAAGTGAGAGAGTGACATGGACATATATACACTACCAAATGTAAAATAAATAGCTAGTGGGAAACAGCTGAATAGCACAGGGAGATCAGCTCTGTGCTTCGTGACCACCTAGAGGGGTTGGAAAGGAGGGTGGGAGGGAGATGAAAGAAGGAGGAGATATGGGGATATATGTGTAAGTGTAGCTGATTCACTTTGTTATACAACAGAAACTAACACAACATTGTAAAGCAATTACACTCCAATAAAGATGCTAAAAAAAAAGAAATGTCAAATGGCGTGTTCGTTAAAGTTAGAGTTCATTTTGAGACTGAGTATGGGAATTCCTTAAAGGGCAGCTGAACAATGATTCCATGTCTCTGTTTTATTCATATATATATGTCTTTACAAGTCCATTTTAGTCATTTTTTTACTAAATAATTTTTCAGTTTTTTCAGGCTTTCAACTGTATAAATGGGTGTGCAAAGTATTCTCTCACACTTCTACTTTTTATGTTTATAACTAGTTTTCCCCCTGTTAGTCCTAAATTTGGAAATATGTGTTTTTCCTCTTTTTACCCTAGTAGAGCTAATGGTTTAGTAATTTCAATGGTTCTTTTTAAAAACTAGCTCTTAAATATATTTATCTTTTCTTCAGGTAATTCAGTACTTCAAATTCTTCAGGTAGGTTTTCTTCAGTTACCTCAGGGATCCAGTTAAAGATCATGCTATATTCTTTCTTTATTTGGTGTATAATGAGAAAATCTAAAGAAGGAAAATTTTTAATTTAATGTATTCAGTATCCCAATTCATCTCTATCATAGGTAGCTTATGCCAATAAAAGATACTACCATATGGACAAAATATTTCAATGTTGGAGACTAAACAAATAGCTGAAAAAATTCAGAAAGAGTTATTTCTCAGTTACTAGTCTTCAATTCAAACAAACAGTGTTATATTTAATTTTTCCTCCATGACAATGAAAGCGTAATCTCCAAGGTGCTAAATTCCATTACCTTTCCTTATGTATTTCAGACTATTATCCACTATCTCATTTTGTGTTATGGAAATGAATTTATTTTTAACAACCTATATTTTACAATTTTCTCTGCTTTGTCAGTTAACAGTAATTTGAAAATGTCTAATTTGCCATAATTTTATCTTAGTTGTTAGAATTTGTACTTGTTAAATTTAGTCTAATCTGCATTAGGTATTCGACAAGAAAACTTTTGACAAAACCATAAGGTTGAAAAATGCTCACAGATGTGAGCCAGAGTGCAGGTGGTTATCAACTGCAATAAAAATCACAATCTCACATTAAATATTCAGGAGTGGGTGAATGGCTTCTCAGTTCTGAGTTCCCAAATCTATTATGTGGGAGAAAGAGAGGTAAGTGAGGAGTCAGGAGACAGACGGTTCCAGTTTCCTACCATTTTGTGAACTAAGCTGGGATAAAATACTTGTGCTACATTAATAATGAATGGTTATAAAGCAGTTCTTGCTTCACTTAATTACTGTGAAGACTTTTTAAAGGATGAGTAATAAAACAACTGTATATATGTGTTAAATGTCCTTCATTGAAATACTATTTATTGAGTACACAGTACTTGTATGTGCAAGGTACTCTTCTACGTGCTGGTGATACATCAGTGAAGAAGACACAAAAAATGCTCTTGTGGAGACTGCATTCTAATGGAACTTGAAATTTATTATGGACACTAATAACCTGGATTTCTTTCTGTGTCCCATGTTATGTTTTCCACTTTCTGTGGTTTTTCTTTGCTTCTTTTCACTTTCTCTTATTTATTCTGTTGAATTTTTTCTTTTATTTTCTCTCTACTAATTTTGAACATTTTTTTCTGTTCTTTTAGGGATTATCTATATCCAGGTGTGACATTCTTTTTGCCATGTCATTTTACTTCCTCTTTACTATAATGATTAGTGATTTTGTTTGTGTTTCTTCCCCATGGATATTTTCTTTTTCTTGTTTTGAGCAAAGATGTATGAAGTTGTGTGTGTGTGTATGCACGTGTGGATATTTGGGAAAGAAATGTAGGTTTCAACCTGTATTTAATCATGCATCTTGAGCTAGAAGTCCAATACAGGGTCAAAATAGAATGATCTTACTAAATACATCTTAGAAAGTTACTTTCTTATTTTGAATATTTTAGTTGCTCACCTTTCGTATAGAATTAATCTAACTTCCCTTTTCTGGTCCTGGAAACACTTAATATTATGACTTCTCTTTCAAACCTGATCTCCCATTATTCCAACCTATGGTTATTTTACCTAAACTACATCATTCCTTATCCTTCAATAACTCTCAGGCTCTTTTCCCCTATTTTTCAGTTCATGCTATTTCCTTTGCTGAGCATGCTCTTATATTGAAATTCTCCCTCAGATTTACTCATATGCCATTTCTCTTAATTTCCATAATTGTCTTGAATAGTTCAAGGAGAAGCAATACTTTTCTCCTCTGAAATTTTATACAGTAGTTTTGAGTTACTTTATGGAATTAATCTTTGGTTTGTATTATAATTTTTTGCATGGTTGTTTGCTTCATTAGGTTTTGCATATAGGAGGCAGATTAAAGGCTTGTTCTTGTCCATTCAACCTTAGTTTTCTGCCTGCTCTTTCCTCATCTTTATAACACTTTCTCTTTTCCTCAATTACTTATGTAAAGATACTCAGTACAGTTAGAATGCAGAGTATAAGTACCATAGTACCTGAGGAAGTTGCATCGATAAGCATTGAAAAGATTGACAATAAGTTTAGAATATTTTTTAAGGAAATTGCAAATTCTTTAAAAAGACATTAGTGCAGGAGTCATTTGAAAATATTCCTGTTTTTACAAAATATGTTTTGGCCATTATGTCAAATATTTATGTGACTAATGCAAACTGAGAAACAGAAACTAGTTAAGTTACAGTAGTCCCTTTCCCACTGAAGTTAAGCATGCTCAGGGCAGAGATTTGGTCTGGTGTGACCCCTTTTGTCTCCAGCACCTAGAACAATGTCTGAATAATTGAAGATGTTAAGATTTCTGAATGAATGTAAACTACTATAGATCAAAGATCATATTGGCTTTTACTATGATTCTAGTAGTGAAAATGGGCTGAAGAGAATGGAATTGATAGACAAGTAAGTGTAAAAATTGACAGGACTTTGCAATTGATTGGATGTAGATGTTTTTCAAGAGAAAAGAGTTTAAAGGTGATTTCTTAATTTTTGATTTGGTCAATTTGCTAGATATGTCATTAAGTGACAGAGAAAATACTAGAGGGTGGGAAGAAGAAGAAATCACTTTTATACAGTTTGTTGTAGTTGTTGTTAAGATGCCTGAAAGATATTCAAGTGGAGAGAAACAGCCAGCACAGATACTGCCTAAAAATAACCAGAGATATAGGATAAATTTAGGAGTATGTGATGTTATGGAAACAAAGGGATGGTTGTGGCTTGAGAAAGAAGGAGTAATCAATGATTTCATATGCTCTCAAGGGAACAAATAATAAAAAAATTTAAGTGTCCTTTGGATTTTCCAATTTATATGTAATTGCTGATTTGGTGAGAACATTTTAAAGCCTAAAAACCAGATTTATGATAGTTTGAGGTGTTAGTAAAAGGTGAAGAAGTAGAGAGAGTGAGTGTATGTGTGTGTATGTCTCTTATACACAAACACACATATTTTTATGTAAAAGAGGAAGGGGCATGAGATGGGAGAGGCCTTAAGTTAATTGGTGTTCTGCTAGAAAACAGCCAGTAGAGAGAAGGGCTTAAAAGTGATAGGACATAGATTGGACAAACCATGAAGAGAGGGAGTTGCATGAGAAAACAGAAAATGAGATAAGCCTTAAACAAGAGGAAGGTCACCAGGTTCCTTAGAACTGGAAAGAGGAACAGATGGATGAAGTAAACAGAAGTGAGACTGTTCCTTTTTGTTGCCTTCTCTGTAACCAGTGAAGCAGAGTAAGTCTTCTGTAATATTATGTTTATTGTTTAAATTACTTACTCTCTGCACTTCCCCCCCACCAGGATAAAGATTCATGAGCGTGGGATTTTATCTTTGCTTTTCGCCATAGCATCTCTAGTGCTAGAAAGTATATCTGACATATAGTAGAAACCAAATGTTTTTCTGAAATGAATATTTGTGAGTCCATTGGACAGTGGTGGGTCAGCAATTTGAAAAGAGCAGAGGAGGAGATTCTGAACAGCAGAAGAATAAAGCTGCCGATGAATAAACAAGGCTTTTCGAACTGTAGTGAGAGGTTGGAGAACAAGGATCCAAATTACACTTCTGTGATTTTCTCATATAGTTTAAATTGCCTTAAGTGTAAATAATAATACTTTAACGAAAAAAAATTATGTCTCTTCAAGGATTTCTGCTCCTATTATAATTTCCAAAATTAAAGGATATAACTGTAATAGAAACTTTAGATTTAATATTCTAATAAAATAATGCCCCGCTAGGTTTTAATGTAAGTAAAGTTCAAAGCATCCCTACCCTTTTTTAAAGAAACTGTTATATAATGAAATTCCATGAGACTCTTCTTGCAAAACATGAATAATGGAGATTCAAAGTAATTGTTATAGTTATTATTCATGAAGCGATCATAAATCTTCCAGCCCTGCCTGTAATTCACAAGAATTAGGATGTTTGGGTTTAAATGCATTTTAATGATTTTCTCTTTCATCATAAGCATCCCGTTATAGGCATAAAAGATAGACTCTGTGTTACATAAGTATAAAAGTTAAAATTAAACCAGAAACTCAGAGCTTTCTTCTTTTTATCTTCCAGTGGCTCACTCAATTTATTATCTATGAAATAAAAACTATTTTCCAGTGCAAGTATTAATGATAACAAATGATGTGACAGCATTTTTTTAAAAATACCAAAACCCTCCATTTAAACATTTAAAGTTTTCTTCTTTACAGGTTGAATTAATGTAATGTCTCTGGCATTAAAAGATGTTCAACTCAGGAATACTAAGTATATTCTGACTCTATGTATTCTCGTTTATAAAATATAATTAATTGCAAAGTTGTCTCATAAGATTGATACGATGATGACAGAAGTAATGTTTGTTTGTTTGTTTGTTTTTTTGGTTGCATTGGGTCTTTGTTGCTGCACGCGGGCTTTCTCTAGTTGCAGTGAGCTGGGTTACTCTTCATTGTGGTGCGCCGGCTTCTCATTGCGGTGGCTTCTCTTGTTGCAGAACACAAGATCTAGGCACACGGGCTTCAGTAGTTGTGGCAAGCCGGCCCTAGAATGCGCAGGCTTCAGTCATTGTGGCATGTGGGCTCAGTAGTTGCAGCACATGGGCTCTAGGGTGCATGGACTTCAGTAGTTGTGGCACGTGGATTCAGTACTTGTGGCACACGGGCTTAGTTGCTCTGTGGCATGTGGGATCTTCCTGGACCAGGGATCAAACCTGTGTTCCCTGCATTGGCGGGCGGATTTTTAACCACTGCGCCACCAGGGAAGTCCCTTGTTTGTTTTTTTAACTAACAGATATTGGGTCTTTTATAAGAGTTGTATAAAGAAAACCTAATTTGATACTCACAAAACTCTATGGTACTAATATTATCATCCTATTTAACAGATGAGAAAGGTAAAACATAAAGATAGTGTGCTTCTAATAATTTGACAGAACCCAAATGTGAATGCAGCAATCTGTTTCCAGAGTCTGTCCTTTATATTACTATACTTTTCCATAGACTCTGACTTTGTGCTCTATAATGTGTGTACAATCTTCAAAATTGGAAACAATATTCTTTTGCTGCTTAAATTACATTCTGAATAAGAAATATAAGGAAAAGTACCTTAGATTTTGTAAAAGATAAGGTGGTAATAAAATCATATCAACAGAGTAGAAGAACTAAATAATGATGCATAATGTATATTTTTTTATTAGTGTGATTCATAAATTGAACACTTTTTGTATTGAAATATAGTGGCTCAGCTGGAAGCAAGATGGCAGAGCCAACAGCATAGTTTGTAATCACCCTAAATATTATCTATTTAAAAACAAGGCAATTAAACAAACAAAAATTTACAAACAACAAAATATTTACACGCTCAACATCTGTAACACCACAGAGTTATAATGTACCTTAAAAATCTGGAAAACCAAAACACCAATAACAAAAAAGAAGGTGACAGCCAGATGGTAGATTTTAATGCAACTCTATCTATAATCATTTTAAATGCAAATGGTGCAAACACACCAGTTAAAAGACAGAGATTCTCAGATCAGATATAAAAACAAGATCCACCTGCATGCTGTCTGAAAAAACCCACTTGAAAATAAAGATTTAGATACATTGGAAGTAATGGAGAAAGATATACCATACAAACATTTACCAAAGGAAAGATGGAATAGATAAATCAATTTTGAACAAATACTTTGAAACATCCTTATCCAAGATAAATAAGTTTCTGATCTAGATAATCATTCTTCCTTAAGAATTTTCCTGGGGCTTCCCTGGTGGCGCAGTGGTTGAGAATCCGCCTGCCAATGCAGGGGACACGGGTTCATGCCCCGGTTCGGGAAGATCCCCGGTCCGGGAAGATCCCCGGTCCGGGAAGATCCCACGTGCCGCGGAGCGGCTGGGCCCGTGAGCCATGGCCACTGAGCCTGCGCATCCGGAGCCTGTGCTCCACAACGGGAGAGGCCACAACAGTGAGAGGCCTGCGTACCACAAAAAAAAAAAAAAAAAAAAAAAAAAAAAAAGAATTTTCCTAACCTAACAGAGGACATCTATGAAGAATCTATAGCTAACATCATACTTAATGCTAATATATTGAATGCTTTCCTACTAAGATGTGGAACAAGGTAAAGGTGTTACTTCTCATCCCTCCCAGTCAAAATTGCTTTGGAAATCCTAGCTGGTGCAATATGGCAAGAAAATCAAATAAAAAGCACACAAATTAGAAAGCAAGAAATAAAGCTATTTTATTCAGAGATAACATATTGGTAGAAAATCCAAAGGAACCTACCAAAAAAAAAAAAAAAAAATCCTAGAATTAACAGGTGAGTTTAGCAGGATCCCAGAATACAAAGTCAATATTAAAACACCAGTTATTCATATTCCTATATATTAGCAATGAACAACTGAAATCGAAAATGTTTAAATCAATCACATCTACAATAACACGAAAAATGAAGGAATTAACTATAAACTTAACAAATTATGTGCAGGACCTGTATGCATAAAAATATAGTATACTGATTAAAGAAATCAAAGAAGGTATAAATAAATAGAGATATATATTGGGTTATAGACTGGAAGGCTATATATTACTAAGATATCATTTCCTACCTCCCCCCCACCCCAAATTTGTTCTATAAGATCAAATCAATCTCAATCAAAACCCAAGAAATACTTGTTGTAGATATTGACAAGGTAATTCTGAAGTACATTCGAAAGGCATAAGAAATGAATAGCCAAAATAATTGTTAACTCATATGAACTGATTTTAGCATTCAAGCAGAACTGATATTAACTGATTTAAGTATTATAGATCAGGTAATATTGTAATTTATTATAAAGCTGCACAAATAGGGACAGTGTGGAATTGAAGAAGTTGGAGTTTATAAATATATATATATATATATATATATATATATATATCAGTAGAATAGAAGAGAAAGGTCAGAAATAGACAGAAAAATATTGGCAACTGATTTTTTGGCAAATATGCAAAGATAATTCAATGGAAACCAGATAGTTTTTCAAGTGGTTCTGTAACAGACATCCATATGCAAAACAAAAACAAAACCTTGACACATACCTCATGTTATTTACAAAAATTAATTCAAAATGGATTATAGATCTAGAAGTAAGTGTAAAATTATGAAATGTCTAAAAGAAAATATACGAGAAAATATTTGTGGCCTTGGGTTTGGTATTTCATTTTTACATACAGGACCAAATGCATGATTCTTTTTAGATTAGAAATAAGCAGCTTACGATAAGGGATTAGGGGATGAGTAACTAATAGGATTATTTTTTAAATCAAGATTAAGGAATCTTTTGAACGAGGAATTAACACAGTCAATGACAAAGCCTGGCAATTCACAGTGTGGTACTGAAGAAACAGGGAGGGAAACAATAACTGATAATAACAGCAATGCAATTCCACTTCAACAGGTAGCAGAAAACAAAGGATTTTGTTCCACATACTCTGTCCAAAAAGACATAGCTAAATTAGTATGATTTTCAATAAAATGTGGTTATAATAGGGATGCAAGCAAGCAAGAAAAGATGTTAGCCTGCCAAAAATCATCGCTGGTAATTAATCTTTAGCCACAGAGGCAATTCACATTATATGTGAGTTTCTCATTCCCCGGTTTTATACAGATCACAAAATTATACTGACAGTAGAAATTACAGTACTTTTAGAAAGCTAGTTAGAGCTGATTTCCTGTTCAATCTACTAAGTCTAGTGCCTCCTATATGAGTTTAATTTAGTCCAAAAGCAGAAGCCATCGGATGAATTTCATTTTATTGCTCAGAGAATTCATTGCCATCATCACAATAAATTGAATTCTTCCTCAAAGAGACATATGCTGGTGTTTTTTAAACAATATTTTTATCTCCATCTAATTTCTGATTACAATATATCAAATCCTTAGAACTTTGAATAAAAACTGGACATGTAACTTGTATAATATCAATAAGAGTGAAAAAATATTCATTCCTGTGACTATGAATTTTAAAAAATTAAGAGGGATATATTTTATTTTTTCCTAGTTGCTTCCATTGATATATTTTTAATATTCTTTTTATGTTGTCACTGTAACAGATATTTAATTTTCTTTTGCTTTTGAGTTTAACTTAATTAATTCTGAAGCTTTAATTGGGAATTGGCTGTGTTTCAGAAGGTGAGAGTATTTCTGCTTTAATGGTTACTATCATCCAGTACATGCAAAAGGAAATCTTTGCATATGATAATACACTCAGAAAGAATAAGAAAGATCAATGATTAGGTCTGAAAATATATGGGAAATAGATAAGGAGAACTTAATCTCTGCCCAAGGGAATCTAAATTTGCAGAGGAAACCATGCTAGACCTTGAAAATGAGATTTTTAGTAAATTTCATAGATTAGCTAAAACAATCATTTATTTAAACTGTATGGTAAAATAGGAGAAATGTATGCAAATCTAAGAATTATATGACTCAGGGATACTTAAAATGGATAAACTTGAGACATTAAGTCAAAGACTATATTGGAATAGCAACATAGTCTTTTTCTAGATATGTGATTAGGGCAAGTTTTAATGCTTACTGAGGTAAGTTTTATCATTTGTTTAATAAAGATAATAATTTCTGGTTAACACGTTTAAGAGAAATAAAATGTGTGAAGACTTTTCAAGTAGGACGATCATATAAATTACTTTCTAAACTCTAACACTATTGAAAGTGAAAGGTAATGTTATCAGTTATTACTCTAGAAAACTGGATGTCCACCAAAAGTGTCATAATTATTTAAAATTACCTACCTTAAAATTCCAACATCTGTGTTATTTCTGGGTCTGGATTTTTATCTTGACAATGGATTGCTTCCCTACTTTGTTGTTAACTTTTTTGTCTGTCTCGTACGTTTTGATTTGATATTGGCGATTGTGTCTACAATAACAGTAAACATTGACATTATTAATATTCATGCTTAGAAATGGACATGTCTCTTCTACTGAAAGGTCTTCAATGTACAGTTTGGGGTCAGACTAGTCAGTAGTTGATCTGGGTTTAGGTTTTGTTTTTGCTGTAATTGTCTAATTTAGTGCACCACGAACTACAAATTCCTTCAGCACTGGACTATTGCTGCCTTGTGCTTGATTTGAGGCCGGGAGCGACAGATGTTTCCCTTGGTGTTCCTGCTCCACCTTAAACTTTGAGCAGCTCCTACATGCATTTCCCGTTGAGATTTATCTCCATGTTCTTTCCCTCATCACACAATATATTGCTGTTGTTTATTACTCATTTCAAGAGTTGTGGTGCGGAGGGGGCTTTCTTCTTTCTTCTTCTCTAGCCTTAACCTGGGGAGTCACTGTGCATGTGGGCCACTGCCATAGGCTTTCTTCTTTCCTTTTGTGTCAATAAAATTGAGCTTTGTTTGTATCAGTGAGATGTCTTGGGTAGGGGTAAGTTTCTTGGCACTTCCTCTGTGACAGCAGATCTCTGCTCAGTATCAATGCACAGTCATAGGCTCAAGCTGGTTTCCCACCCACCAGTGGAAGACAGCTTTAGCTTTTATCTCTTTTTCAGTTACTGAATATTTGCTTTATGCTAGGAGTCAGGAATGTTTTCTACCCTTTTGTTAGTGGTTTACAGCTTAGTTTCAAATAGAAGAAGGGTCTGGGAAAACGTTTCTTGCCTATGTGTCACTCAGTAGGATTTTCTTAGGTCTCCTGTTGTACCTTCAATTTTTCTTGTAAGTACTTGGTGGAAAGCACAAGGAAAAGAGCTGGGGGGTGGGTTAGGACTTACGATGAGTCAAAGAACTCCAGGGCTACTAAACTATGCTAGCTCACATGTGGTCTTCAAGTATTCATTCAAGTTTCAGCTGTCTTCTTCCTACTGGTTTTGTGGCTCATCTTCCTCTTACACTCTGAAAAAGGAGAAAAGTTCATTCACCCTATTTCTCTTCTGGGGGCCTTGGTGCCATTTAGAATTCAATATATCTGTCTGTTTGATGATCTCAGTTTTCCAGGGGGTTGAAGAAAATTTATGATTGGAATTTATTCAGCTTCTTCCAAGCAGCAGCAGAATCTATTTGCTGATGAGCTATTTGCATTATTTTAGGGTTTACTCTAAGAATGAAATGCAGTTATTGATCTTTTCACAGCCTAATTCAAGTTAATACGTTTAGAATCTTGCTGCTATTTTTGTCTTATAAAGTTCAATTACATGTATTAAAAAAACCAAAATGTGCTAAAATACTCTTATTTTAACATTCATATATATTTTAAATAAATTAAAACAGCAATGTAGTCTTTTATAATTTCTCAAATGTTTACCATTTCCAATAGTCTTCATTAATTTATGAACTTTCAAGCTTTTATCTGTTAACATTTTTCTTTGCCTGAAAACTATGCTTTAGCAGTTTTGTAGTATGTGTTTAGTGGTGAAGAATTCTTTTAGGTTTTTTTAAACTTGAAAATGTATTTTCACACATTCTTTGAATCAACAAGAATATTTTTGTTGACAATAGAATTCTGTGTAGCTTTTTTTTCCTTCAGAACTGTAAAAATGTTGTTCCTCTATCTTTTAATTTTCATAGTTTCTGATAAGACATCTGTGATCATTTGGATGGCTGTTCCCTTTACGTAATATATCATATTTTTCTCTGCATTTCTTCAATGTTTTCTCTTTACCTTTGTGAGCAATACGCTGTTAGGCTTGTGCTTAGCTTCTTGAATCTGTAAACCTATGTCTTTCCACAAATTTGGGAATAATTCAGTCATTATTTCTTCATATGTTTATTTCTGCCTCATTCTCTTGGTTATTTCTCTCTGAGTCTACAGTGATCCAAGATTAAGTTTTCATCTTCTTCACAGGCTCTGTTCTTTTGTTTTCAAACTTTTAATTGTTTCTTCTTCATGTTGAATTTCTAGTAATCTATTTTAAGCTAATTATTTTTCTCTGTTATGTCCATTCTGCTAGTAATCCCATCAAGTATTTTTTTTAATTTCAGACAACAGATTTTTAATTCTAAAATTTCCATTTACTACTTTTTAATGTATTCTATTTCTCTGGTGATACTTCTTATCTTTTTAATCATAATAGAATATGTTTCTTGTGTCTTTGAATACAATTAGAATTGCTGCTTTTAATGTCAGTGATTGATAAATTCAATACCTGCATCATCTTAGGCTTGACATTTGTTGATTGTCTTTTCCTTCAGATTGAATTACATATTCTTTCTTCTTGTTATGTTGAATAATGTGGATTGTAATCCTGAATATTATGAATGCTATGTTTTAGAGATTCTGTGCTCTCCAATGTTGCTACACAAATGTTGATGGCTTTTAGTAGGCAATTAACCTAGACTCAAACTGAAAAGTTTTTTACTTTGGTGCATGGCAGCTCTAATTTCAATTCAGTTTTCTTGCAGTCTACCTCATGCATCATGATTTAGGAGTCATCAAGAGAATTTGTCTGAGTTTATATACAGAATTTGGGAAAGGATAAGAAGGAGAGAGGCTAGCTTTTGTAAGTTATCTTTCAAATTAGTTATTTACTAAAATGAGAATTCTGTCCACTGCACATGGATCTTACGGAAGTAGACAAAACCACACTTGAAGCTGGGTAAGTTCAAAGTGGAGAGCTGTCAAACTCATTCAGGTTATTTTATGGAAGGGCACATTATGCATTTTTATAGCTTCTTGTTTAAAAAAAGAAAAAGTTGCAAGAATATCACAATAAAGACCCATATACATTTTATCTATATTCAATGATTGTTAATAATTTAAAAAAATTATCTGTCTTTCTATAAATAACATATTATTAATACTACTTCTATGGAAATGTTTGAGGATAAGTTGCTGACATTTTGACTTTTGACCTTTAAATACTTCAACACATATATCCTCAGAACAAGGAATTGTTTTACACAGCTGTAATATACATAGCTATTTGGGAAAGTTTATATAGATACAATATTTTTATAATATATAATAATTTTACAATTGTAAAATATACAGTCCATATTCAGATTTTACCAGTCATCTCATTATGTCCTTCATGGCTATCTCTTCCATCTCTATTCCTGGCTTATTCAAGTACAACTATCGATAATAATACTTTTCTAAAAAAATTTAAAACATCTGGACAAATGCTACACTAGATTGAATACCAGAAATCAGGATTATGGTCTTAGTAAGCAAAAAGACATCTTTATTTGTTTAGTCACTTCACTTAATTCACCCCTTGTTTCTAGTAAAGCTTTTCTTTTGCCATCACTTGCCTTGCATTGATATAATTATAAGAAACAAAGTGTGTTTTCAAAGAGTTATTCTGACTTAGGAGCAAGAGTACAACACACCTTTCCAGAATGTGCCAACTGCCTTATACATGTTCTTATATTTATGAAGACTGTCTTTCTCATGATTTTTTTCTCAAACAATAGGTAGAGTATGTGATAATTAAGATTTTTTTAAATAACCTAATTAAGGGGACTTCCCTGGTGGTCCAGTGGTTAAGACTCCATGCTCCCAATGCAGGAGGTCCGAGTTCGATCCCTGGTCATGGAACTAGATCCCACATGTCGCAGCTAAGATCCCATGAAGCCAAAAAAATAAATATTTAAAAAAACCACCTAATTTGTATCTAAATCTCTACAAACTTGAATAGCAGAATTACGATGTTACACAGTCCACATATTACAGATCCACCAATAAAAAGTTTAGCTTTTCTTTTTTAAAAATATTTATTTATTGGTGCCAGGTCTTAGTTGCAGCAGGCGGGCTCCTTAGTTGTGGAATGTGGGATCTTTGTAGTGACGTGGGATATTTTTAGTTGCAACATGCAAACACTTAGTTGCAGCATATGGATCTAGTTCTCTGACCAGGGATCGAACCCAGGCCTCCTGCATTGGGAACGCTGAGTCTTAACCCCTGAGCCACCAGGGAAGTCCCGAGGTTAGTGGTTTTATTAGCTTCATCCTTATATCCTTTATGGTAGAAATTTGCCTAGTATCCTCTCCATTTCTAGCCCAGTGTGCATTCATTCATTCATCCATTCATTCACTGAACGAGTTCATTGAAGAGGCACTTATTCTACAAACACTAACAAATCTCTCACTGTAAGTCAGAGTTCATGATAGAAATAAGAGATATGAGGAAAAGTCAAACAAAATCCCATCTCTAGAGAAGAGACAGACAGAGAATTGATCATTAAAACAGCAAAGGTTTTAAGCATTGTCATGATGCCACAGGAACATATATAGGCAAAATTAACCCCAGGGATAGGAGGATTGGAGGCAAAAGATGATGCTTGGGCAGTTTGACAGACAAGTAAGAAATTAGTCTGGTGAAGAAAGTCAGAGGATCTCTCTTGGGGAAGCAGCTTGCTTTATAAGAGCAGGGACACACAAGAAAACACAGTGTACCTTGGGAATACAGTGAGAGGATTTTGCCAGGGGATAATATGGAAGAGATAAACCAGGGTTAAATGTGAATGCTAGCAATAGAAAGTTAAAATAACCTAGACTGTCATTTAAGATCAACTGATGATCAAAATTAAAGTAGGAAAAGAACAGTGTTTACTTGCATGTTCTGAGGTAGACAGCTGGGATGGTTTGGGAGAAAAGATGTTGTATTCAAGGTTGTTTATATTAATTTGAGGTAAAAAGCAACCTTGTGTTCTGAGGATTTCTCTAGGTGGAACATAAAGTTTTCTGAATTTCTTTTTCTTTTTTAAGTATTGGCCTCACTACCTTTCCTGTGACTAATTCTTTTTTTTAGGTTTTGCTGTATCATTCTTTCATAGAACAAAAATTGTTTGAAGGATTTGAAACAAAATATGAACTGTTTGAATTTTCGATGATAGGGTTTGAAAACCAAGTGAAAAGTTTTCAATATGGGAAACACTGTCTTGCTCACAATATCTAGGGCTGATTCTTTATTATAAATATGTATCGTGGGGTACGCACGTGTGTGTGTGTGTGTGGTTTGGGGGCTGGGGACACGGTGGTGAGAAATGATTCTTGTTTTCATGGAGTTTACAGTGCAGTGGGAGAAATGCACATTAACCACATGCTTATATAAATAAAATTAATCCTTGCAGATCCTGTACTTACAAATTCACCTAGTAGCTAAATTTTTTGCAACCCCAAATCAATACTCACTGTACTTTTAGGGTTACTTGTGGACATGTGCATGTGTAGAACAGTGAAAACTGTTGGTCTCCTGATGCATGCATTCCAGGCTCAGATGGAACTTGGCAATGCTCTGGTTCCCGTTTCAGCTCTCTACTGTGAACAGGTGTCCTTCCGTGGTCTATGCAGTGCCAGGTTTTTTGCATTTTTATGCTTTTTTTGGTAATTTTGCTGTTTAAAACAGCCCCCAAGTGTTGTGTTGTGTTGAAGTGCTGTCCAGTGTCCCACGTGCCTCAAGTAGAATATACATGTGTTAAATAAACTTTGTTCAGACAAAAGTTATAGCACTCTTGGACGTGAGTTCAATGTTGTTGAATCAACAATCCATACTGAATAAGGTATATTTAAACAGAAGTACATATAAAACAAGGAAGGTTATATTTTGATGGGATGATGAAAACGTTGTCACTGGAGGCTCATGAAAAACCTAAACCTGTATTTTCCTTAGGCACAGTGGTTCAGTATTTGCTAATTTAGTGTTCATGGCAACTTTATAGAACATAACTACCACGGATAACAAGAATCAAATTTACATATAAGATTACAGTTAAGGTAAGCGTTATGCAGGAGAGGCAGTTGATATTAGGTAAGTGTACGTTTTTATTGTTTTTGGAGATGGCAGATAGAGTGGACGGTCAGGGAAGACATTCCTGAGGCTATGGTGTAGTGTTAAAGGTAATGTTTATACCGCTGGTTCCCACTAGCTAGCTATCTTAGACATGGTAGTGTATTTATGTCAAACCTAATCTCCCAATTCATCTGTGGTATACAACAGGGAGCACAGCTTGGTACTCTGTGATGAGCTAGATGGGTGGGGTGGGGGGATGGGAGGGAGGTCCAGGAGGGAGGGGATATATGTGTACATATAGCTGACTCACTTTGTTCTACAGCAGAAACTAACACATTATAAAGCAATTATACTCCAATTTAAAAAAAAAGGTAATGTTTAAAAGTAGAGTAGTTTTCTAATTTGAAGAGGTACATGTGCCCTAATGGTCATAGCAGCATTAATTACAATAGCCAAGATATGGTGGCATTCTGAGTGTCCATTAACACATGAATGGATAAAAAAGATGTGAGATATATATATATATATATATACACACACACACACACACACATATACAAAATGGAAATTACTCAGCCCTGAAAAGAATGAAATTTTGCCATTTGCAACAACATGAATCAACCTGGAGGGTATTATGCTAAGTGAAGTAAATCAGACAGAGAAAAACAAATACTGTACGTTATGACTTACATGTGGAATATACAAAAAATGAAATAGTACGAATGAATATAACAAGACAAGAATGAATTCACAAATATAGGGAACAAACTAGTGGTTACAAGTGGGGAGAGGGGAGGGAGGAGGGTCAAGATAGCGGTAGAGGATTAAAAGGTACAAACTACTACGTACAAAATTAAAAAGCTACAAGACTATATTGTACAGGGAATATAGCCAATATTTTATAATAACTATTTTTTTATAGCTTCAGATTTTTTGTTTCTTTTTGTTGTTGTTGTTTTGCTTTTTTTAAAAATTTTACATCATTTTCATTTATTTATTTATTTATTTTTATTTTTGGCTGTGTTGGGTCTTCGTTTCTGTGCGAGGGCTTTCTCTAGTTGCAGTGAGCGGGGGCTACTCTTCATCGCGGCGCGTGGGCCTCTCACTGTCGCGGCCTCTCCTGTTGGGGAGCACAAGCTCCAGACGCGCAGGCTCAGTAGTTGTGGCTCCGCGGCATGTGGGATCTTCCCAGACCAGGGCTCGAACCTGTGTCCCCTGCATTGGCAGGCAGATTCTCAACCACTGCACCACCAGGGAAGCCCTATAATAACTTTAAGTGGCATATAATCTACAAAAATACTGAATCACTATGATGTACACCTGAAACTAATATAATATTGGACGTCAACTATACTTTAATTATAAATAAATAAAGGTACACATAAATAAATAAAATAGGGGCAAAAAAGCGGAATAGTTTTCAATAAGATTGAACAAGAGTGGCTATATCATCCCAGACCTATGGAATCAGCCCTTTGGTGAGAGAGCATGTTTACTCAAGGACCTGAAAGAACCCAGTATGACTGAGCTCAGCATTGAGTCATAATCATCAAGCAAGGTCTGGATTATGCAAAACCATACATATCCTAACTCTCAATGCTAGGGTGCCATTGAAAGGGGCAGATGGTGGCAACGGCATGATCAGTTTTTATTAAAAAAAAAAAAAATCACCCAAGAATAACTCAGAAATGATAGATTAGACCCAGAGGTGCCAGAAGAGATGGAGAGGACATTAAACCTCTATTGAGACCATCTAAAGTAATTCATAATTAAAAGGCATTTCCCTGAAATCACCTAGACAGATCTGGGTGATACATTTTGTTTGTCTGGACTTGTAGTGGCTAAGGACAAAAGGCCAGTAGCTAATTTGACAGTTTGACTGCACAGTGACAAGATGTCAGCCTATTCTAACCAGATGAATGAGAAGAGAAAAGTAAACTTTCAAGTTTTCATCCCATTTGGTGAAAAATCCACCTTATATTCAGAAAGCCAGAGACCATTTTTCTTTTTCCAAGAGAGAAATGAAGGGTAATCCACAGGAGAATAAGCAATCTGGGTCTCATGGCTTAAAATCTTACTTTCCTTTCATGGACAGACTCTAATTAAATATGAACAAATTTTTTAATATAAAAAGTTGTGAAACTTTTAATCTTGTTTTCCAAATATTTGGAGCTAACAGCAATTGTTGGTTAAATCCTCTACTTTAGGATATTATATCCACATTATGTCTTGCTTTTTGAGTTTTTCTTCAGAAAAACAAATACCTTTTCCTACACCTTATTATTTTTTTCTTTTGGAAGTTCTTGATTATACATTCTGGCTTTTAAATAAATAGTCACATGATTCATAAGAGGTAAATTTTGATTCAGAGACTAATCATCTGAGAATTTTTTTTAACTGTGGATTTATATAGTTAGAAGTTTCTTTAAAGATCACCAAAGGCACAACTGTACTTTTAGGGGAGAACATAGTGAAGCCCCAAGAGCTGAAGTGGCTTTGAAGGTGAGAGTTAATGTGTAGCATTCCTGGGACCAGATGTGGTGCCTCTACATTGCACAACTATGGTGGTTGCTTTGGATGTGCAGGGTAACGTCTGAGATGACACACAGTAGACCTGACAAAACCAGATCCCTGCTTCTGAGATCAGTTCTCTTCTACAGTAGGTGGTATGCAGGAGCCATCCTCCTGAGTTCAAGCACACAACTCAGCCATCTTCCTTACACAAATCTGAAACGTGTAATTGATTTACCCTTTATGTAATCAGTACTTACACACATGCTGATGATTATCAGTAGGTACCCAAAAATAGGGTTCTAAATTTTTGAGCCATAAAATGAGCAAATAAGGAAGTGCGGGTAGGCGCTAATTATCTAAATTTAAAATTTCTACTTTCAGAAATTTCTGCGTTAAACTCCGTGCTTCAACTATGCCAGCAATAAGTAAAAGAGGCTATGCTTTTTATTATGGTATGCTGTGTTGTGATTTCCCAGAGTGCAGAAGGTGATATTTTTTAGAGATGAGGCAATTATTTGCATAATATTCTTTGCCAAGAACTCTGCCCTCCTTCAAGATGAGGAGTGTTTTAAATATTATGCAATTAACTGTTATCAGCTATTGCGTATGACTCATTCCCTCTGAAAGAAGATAAAAGAAGGGCACGAGAAGAATCTCTGAAAAGATTCACAGGTTTGAAGTGCAATAGGGAATTCAAATATTTGAATTCTATATAAACACTATTTAGATTTGGATTTAGACACTATATAAATCCAGTGTTTCCTAGTAGAAAACAGGCATTTAGACCTTGTCAAGTAGAAAAGTGATTCATAGGAAAAATAAAAGTTATTTTAGGAAAAAATATAAAAGCAGAAGAAAGGAGCCGAATATACTACTTTCTTCAAGGTTAGAGAGGACACTATTGGATTGATATATATCAGATTGTTGTTGGTTTGGGTTTTTTTCCCCCAGAATCTTGATATCAGCACTTTAAAAGGATCTAAAATTCAATTTGAGAGAAAGCATTTAAGTAAAGATGCATTATAGTAGGCTGCCCAGTCCAAAAGCATTTCTGATTTAATGTGAAGCTAATAGTTCTTTACTGGTTGGGTTTTTCAAATGATATTCCATCATTACCATAGTCTTTAAATTCCTGAATTGAAGTTTCCTTCAGCTTCCTCTACTGCTACTGTCCCTGAAACTCAGTTATCATGTGTGGTTGGGATATTTGCCTATCTCTTTAGTATTTTTTTGAAAGAATTGGAAAATATATGGAATTGTAACATCTATTAGATTTAGAGTTTTTACTGTCATAAGTTTCACTTTTAGTGAGTATAGTTAAAAGTATTTTCTACATGTCCCATAGAAATACCTACAAGGAGAGGAATATATTAACCATGGACATTCAATAATATCTATGTGCTAATTTATCAACTACTCTTTATTGAGAAATTCAGAGACAAAAAACTAAATTATCCAGAACTCATTTTCCCCCCAGAAATCACCTCTTCACCTCTAACATACTGATCTTAATAACAGTAATTCTGCCCTGCCTTTTTATCTCTGTTTCTCCTAATATAATTATAGATTTTTTCAAATTAGTGTATTATTGATATTATGTGTTCTTTTATAGCTAGTGTTCTAATATAGCAAATAAAAAATTGATGAAAAATGCAAAACCCTCACATTGTTGTTCATAAAAAATAGCATAAGTCCTTTCTTTAGCAATGAATACAATTAAATGGAATTACTTTCCTCAAGCTGGTATCACTGGACATACAAAAATAAAAACTTTTATATTTTATACGAACCATTTATAATTCTTATAAGGAGCTTTTCTACTGATACTCCATGGTCTCTTAGGGCTGAAAAGGGGTTTTTGAGCTTCATCTTTAGGTTGTAAACTTTCCATAGGCAGGGATTCTCCAGATTATTGAATTTGTACTTCTTCACTTTAATATTTAAACTTTTAATAAAATATTAAATGCACTTGGTTAAAGATCAAAGAGTAGAAAAGTTTATATCTGTTAGTAATGGTTACAACTCTGAGTACACAAATGCCAACTACAAGTGGTTTAAACCCTGAGAATGTAGATTTTCTTTCTTCCTTCCCTCCCTTCCTTCCTTCCTTCCTTCCTTCCTTCCTTCCTTCCTTCCTTCTTTCCTTCCTTCCTTCCTTTCTTCCTTCCTTCCTCCCCCCTCCCTCCCTTCCTTCCTTCCTTTTCTTTCTCTCTCTCTCTCTTTCTCTCTTTCTTTCTTTCTTTTTTCATGAGAATTGAAAGTGTAACCACAGGGTGGACTAACAAGTACAAACCGTCATGGTGGCCCAGATTCTTTTTCTGATATGACATGTTCATTGGGTTGTGTTTTTTAATAAAGTGATCATTTTGGCCCATAGCTAAAAATCCTAGTAATTTAACATCAGATATCCCTCCTATGGGATAAGTAATATGAAAATTCAAACATCTATCTCTTTACTCCACAAAGAAAGGCAATGAAATAATACTGGGATACAAGAAGAGTTTGGGAAATGGAGGAAGCATAGCATCCCAAGCTTCCCTCAACACCTCCAGAAGGATAATCCATTTCATAACCAAGCAGGACCATATGGGGCCTTCCCAGAATAGATACCCACCCATGTCCTCCACTTGCCTTTTGTCTGTAGAAAAACTTGAGTCAAAGAATAAATTTAATCAGAGAAGTGAGAAAATGCAGAAAGAAAGAAAAACAGTCAAGCAAGACAAAATAATAACACTTTAGCCATTAAACAAAGTCAAGGACCTTTAGTTCTTGCTCAAGAACTACAGATAGTATTCTGAGCCATGTCCTTTGAGCCATTTTGCAGATACTGAAACCCCCTCCAGGTGGAAGAAGTTAACTGTATGCTGCCCATAGGCACGTAGACCCCAGACCGGTTGGAACCAGAAGGTTGATGATGCTGACTTCCGATGACCTCACCACCAACCAATCAGAAGAATGTCCATGAGCTCATCACACACCCCACAACCCCTTTCCCTCACCCTGTCTTGATAAACCTTTCCTGAAAGCCCTTGGGGGAGTTTGGGTCTTTTAAGCGCTAACTGCCCTGGACTCCTTGGTTGGCACCCTGCAATAAAGCTATTCTTTTCTACTTTTCACCCAAAACTCTATCTCCGAGATTCAATTCAGTGCCGGTGTACAGAGGCTGGGTTTCAGCCACAATTATAAAACAATATCTACCCACAGTCTGTTTTGCCAATATAATTTTAATTCCACTTCATTCTCAATTAAACAAGAAGAGTGATCTTTTAAGAACAAAGCAGATCATGCCTTAAGTCATTCTGAATTTCTCACAATGCTCCAGCTCCTCCTGGTCTGGCCCCCTCACATCTGACCTCACTCCACTTGCTCTTTCAGCCCCACTTTGCTCCAGCCACTCCTGCTTTCTCACTTGGACACACTGTTCTTACCTCGCAGTCTGGCTGTTCCCTCCTCTATCATGTTCTCTGTTGATGTCTTGACTGCTCTCCTTTCTCTTCCTTCAGGTCATTATTCAAATCTTGCTTCTCAGAGAAGCCTTGCCTCACTGCCCGTCTACAAGGGCAGCACACCCAAGCCCACCACGTCCCACCATTTTTCTTCCTTCTCTTTTAATCCTTAGGACTTACACAGCATTCTTCATATTGAAATTTTTTGCCACCTGGAGCAAAACCTAAGTTTTCTGAAGGCAGGGCTTTTTGTCTCTTTGTTCAAGGTGGTAAATCTGGCAGAGAGAACAGTACCTAATTTGGGAACTTCCCAGGATTTGGGCAAATTGGGTTTTGTTTTAGGGTCTCTGGCAGTGTGCAAGGTGAAGGTGGCATAGCAACTAAGATTCGTTGCTAAGAGACAAAATATTTTGTACTATATGTGGTTTTCCTTTTTCAGATAAAGCTATATATTGATGTTTTACATTTTTCTCTCTGGTGTTGAATATTATGTGTGTTTAGGGAATGCTTAGATCCATCTTCAGATAGGAGAAATGTCAGGCTTATTAGCTATTTGAGTCATGGTCTCAGGGCTGATTAACCAGGGCTGGAGGGAAAGGAGTACTGGCTTTGCTACCCTTTGTCTTTCCAGTCATGCCACCCAGTTTCCGTCACTGCCTACCCAAAAGAGGAGCCAACCAAGGCAATGTCAGGGTTTCCTCAATTTATTTGAAATAAAATCTATGGCAGACTTTAGAAGAGGACATGGATGTGTTCTCTATATTTTCTTTCAATTTGATACAAATAACAATAAGGATAACAGTAATAATAAATTCTAACACAGTGTTTGCTGAGAGTCAGATACTTGTCTGTTTAACGTTAACTCATTTAATGTTCAGCACAATCCTATAGAGTTCATACTATTTTTACTCCCATTTTGTATATGAAGGCTTTATGTACAGAGAGTTACTTAACTTGCCCAAGGTCACAATCAAATTGCAAGAGCTAGGAATTGCCCCCAAGCAGTCTGGCTCCAGAGTGGATGCTCTTAACCACTCTTAGACTATCATGTCTTTATTGCCTCTGACCCATGACTCTTTTTTAATGTGTGTTTGTGAAATTATGAACTTCTTTTGGTTTCAGTAATAGTCTCATATTCTTATTTTATTATAGTTTTTGATTCATCAGTAATATATCTTAAATTTTAATAAGTATCATTTAGGCATCTATTACCATTATGCTCATTTTAAAATTTATTAATAAAATACATTTACTACTTCTGGGAATACTCTCCTTTGGTGATTCTGTGTTATACTTTTAACGAACACTAGATTCTCTTTACTAGTATGTTATATGGAATTTTGCATGTATTTTCCATTGGTCTGTGAGCTTTCCTTTTAGGTAACATCTTTTCTTAAAGGCCTGTATTAATGTTATATTTAAATTTTCACCTGTTCTCTGTGTTCTGGAGTGTAGAGTAGATAAAACCCATAGGAAATATTTTTCCTTGAAGTTGTGAACGTTTTACTTATGAGTAAATCTCATATTGACTGCTTATCCAACCACTTGTCCTAAAGCCTGGTAAGATGCTTGCCTCATAATTCCTGGAAAAATGCCACATTTTCTCATTCTTTCATTCCTATCTATATGCAAATATCTCGGTTTTGAATTTAGTTTCTGTCCTTCTGTGTTTGCTTAATTCATTTGTGGTAAAACACTATCTCTTGGCTTCTGTTCTCAGTTCTGTGAAGGCAAAGTTGATACGCTTTCTCAAAATGACAGACAGTATATTTTGTCCAAAGTGCATACTGTGTAAATGCAGGAGGGGAAGAAGGAGAAATTGAACGAGACAGAATGAAAATTTAACCATTTAAGATCTTAGATAATTCTATAATACACTATAATTTGTACAATATTTTCTGTATCATGTAGATTTTCCTATTACCAATTCAATCACTTCTTAATTTATAAAAGTTCCATGTTGTGTTTTGCTTTATCATAAAGAGTATTTTTTTTGTTTCAAATCCTCATTTTTATAGAATCAAATGTATGTAGTGTATGTGTCTCTAGCAGATGCATGAGCAAAATATGACAGTCCTAATGTTTGGGGACTGGAATTTAAGTGACTTTTTCTACTATAACAAGGTAACAGATTTATAAACAATTTTTAAAAATTATTCAGAAGAACAAGGTTAAAAATCCAATGATCCTGTGAATTTAATAACAAAACTGGTACCATTTTTGACAAGACGTTATGTAGATATATGTGTTCATTTTCTTGGGTAAATACCTAATATAGATTTGTTGGGTCAGGGTAAGTGTACTCTTCATTATATTAGAAACTACCAAAGAATATTCCAAAGTGGTTGTGCCGTTTTTCACTCACCCCAGCGATATTGCTCCATGCCCTCCCCTCTTGGTAATGAGTCTATTAAATTTTAGCTATCCTAGTGAGGAGCAAAGCTATTTCATTTTGCTTTTATTTGCATTTTTCTGATCATTAAAGATGTTGAACACATTTTCACATGTTTATTGGCCCTTATCTATCCTACCTAAAATCTGTCCATTAAAGTTTTTGCCCATTTTTATTCAGTTTTGCCTTTCACATTTGTAGGAATTCTTTGTACATGCTTGATATGAGTTCTTTGTCAGATTAAAATATAGTGATTATGTTCTACTGTCTGTGGATTAACTTTTCATTCTCTTAACTATGATTTTCAATGAGCCAAAAATTTAATTTTGATGAATCCATTTTGTGCATTTGATTCTTCAAAGTAGGATTTTTAGATTTGTCAATTTCATTAGGCACCAGTTTCTAGTTTTTCAGTCAACACTAGTCTAAGTATCACTGTGAAGATATTTTGCAGATATAAGTGAAGAAAATTATTCTGGAAAATCAAGGTAGGCCTGACTGAATCAATTAGGTTTTAAAAGCAGGGCAGATATAGTTGGGAAGAGAGCACGAGAAACAGAGAGAGAGAGAGAGAGAGTCCTTTTCCTATGTTTTATTTTTGAAAGTTTATAGTTTTAGTTTGTACTTTTAAGCTTATGATCTATCTTACAATAATTTTTTGTGTATGTTGCGAGATAATGAGTGAGGTTAATTTTTTTCCCTCATTTGAATATTCACTTTTTCTAGTAACATTTATTGAAAAGTTTTTAAATTCTAATTGGATTTTCTTATCATCTTTATCAAAAAACCAATTATCAAATACATTTGGGTCGGTATCTGGAGATTCTAGTCTGTTTTATTTCTCTACTTTTTCAAACTTTATTCCAATTTATATTGTCATAATTACTGTAGCTTTATAGTAAATCTTGAAACCATGTTGTTTAAGATTTTCAATCTTGGTTTTTCTTTTTCAAGATCTTGGCTATTCTAGATGCTTTGTACTATATATAAATTTTAGAATCATGTCAAATTCTACAAGTGTACAATAATATTTAAATTCATTGTGTACAAATTTAGAGAAACAGTGAAATGCTGTTATGAATAACAAAATATTTATCTTAAAATATTCCATATAATGATTAATCTTTGATTCTTACAATAAATTTTGTTTTCAATGACTTAATCTACTTATCTATCTATATCTATCTATCTACCTATCTATCTATCTATCTATGACTTTTATGGCTTTTCTTATGAAAAGCTCAAGTAAATGAGTTAGGAGTGAATGTTGTTCTCTCTGTTTTTGTTTGTTTTAATAACTTTAGAACCAACTTTCTCCGCATGTTTGCCCATTTGATCTTTTAAAACTCATTTTGCTACCACAGCTTATAATTTAAATTAAATTGACTAAATGTGAATTTTCCTGCTTTGCTTCTCTAATAATTTCTTTGATATTAAAATTATGCTTGTCACTTAGATATCTTCAGGGATCTGCCCTAAAAGGAATACATTAGTGAGACTGTCCAATATAGTATCTATGATTTTTGTGAAAACTGATTTTATTTTACTAGGGAGACAATAGACTTTATAACTGAGTAAAATTTAGAAATTAATGATTTTGAATTTCTAGCATCAAATTTTTATCTTAAACAATCAATTAAATTGTTACCATTAATATAAGTTCCATATAAGGTAGGATTTTTGTTTGCTTTGTCTATTCCTATATGCCAAGCACTTAGCTCAGCTCCTGGCATATTGGGGGATGAATATTTGTAAAATAAATAAATGAATTCCACCCTGATTCATTTTTAATGTTCAACAGTTTAGTAATCTCATGTATAGCTATTTCACTAAAAGAGAAATTACTTAAGATTTTACAGGGCATTTATGCTTAATAGAATGCAGAAACTGTTTGATGGGCATTAAATCCATTTACCTTTCCTTCTGAGTTCATAGCTAGACTACTTTTCTTAACCTCTCTTACAGTTAAATGTGATTGTGTGATTCTTGTCAGGCCAACAATTGCAAGTGGAACTGATTAGTGCCACTACCATGCCTGATCATATATTCTTCTGATTGCTCTCTTCCTTGTAGGCTGGATTGAAAGAGAATGACCAGTGACAACATGGAAACCATATGCTGAAGACGGCAAAGATTGAATTATTAGCCTGGAACCCTGAATGGCTTCATGGAGTAGATAGTCCCTCTCCCTCACACCATCTCTACTTATGCTTTATGTGAGTAAGAAATAAATACCTAATATTGCTACACTACTGAGATTTGGCAGTATTATCTGTAACAGCAGTTAGATTTATCTTGATTAATACAAAAGTGTTATCTTAAAGTGAAGTGCTGCCATGACAAAAATCTAAATGTGTGTCATTGGCTTGATAATTTGGAGGCAGGAAGTAATGAAAGTGATGTAAAAAAGGTAGATGGCATTGCTGGTGGGAAAGCAAAATTGTACATTCACTTTGGAAGACAGTTTGGCAGTTTCTTACAAAATGAAATATATTCTTATTTTATGATCCAACAGTCATGCTGCTTAGTATTTAGAGTTGAAAATTTATGTCTGTACAAAAAGCTGGACACAGGTGTTTATATTTATAGAAGCTTTGTTTTTGAAAGCAACCAAGATGCCCTTCAGTAGGTGAATGGATAAATAAAGTGTGATACATCCAGAAAATGGAATAATATTTAGCACTAAAAAGAAATGAGCTATCAAGCCAGGAAAAGAAATGGTGGAAACTTAAAGGCATATTACTAAGTGAAAGAAGCCAACATCAAAAAACTGCAAACTGTGGAGTCCCAACTACACAACATTCTGGAAGAGACAAAACTATGGAGCCAGTAAAAAAATTAGTGGTTGCCAGGGGTTGGGGGAGAGAGGGATGAACAGACAGAGCTCAGAGGAGTTTTAGTGCAGTGAAACTATTCTGTATGATAATCCAGTGGTGGATACATATTATTATACATTGTCCAAAGTCAGAGAGAGTACAATATCAAGAGTGAGCCCTAATGTAAATATTTATGGACTTTGGATGATAATAATGTGTCAATTCAGGTTCACTGATTACAACAAATGTACCACTTGAGGCCAGATATTGATAGTGAGGGAGGTTTGTGTGTGTTGATGGGTGGTGGGAGGGTGAAGGGAGGGGTGATTAAGTGGAAACTCTCTGTACTCTCCATTCAATTTTTCTGTGGACTTAAAACTTCTCTATAAAATTGTGTATTAAAAAAAAAGATAGAATGATGGAAAGCCATATTCTGTAGTGGCAAAAGAGTTAGAAAATTGTTACCTCAGATAATATGGAAGGCCAAGCATAAGTGTATTAATTTGCTAGGGCTGCTGTAACGAAATACCACAAATAATGTGACTTACACAACAGAAATGATTGTCTCATAGTTCTGGAGGCTAGAAGTTCAAGATCAAGGTGTTGTCAGAGTTAATTCCTTATGAGGGGTGTGAAGAAGAATCTGTCTTATGCTTTTCCTCTAGCTTCTGATGGCTTGCTGGCCATCTTTGCTCTTCTGTGACTTGTGGAAGCACCATCCAATCTTGGCTTTCATCTTCATATCGTGTTCTCCTTGTGTGTATGTCTCTGTGTCTTAATTTTCTCTTTTTATAAGAACACCAGTTATATTGGATTAGGGGCCCACCTTATCTAGTAAGCCCTCAACTTAATGAATTACATCTATTTCCAAATAAGATCACATTCCGAGGTACTGGGGGCAAAGCCTTCAATGTATGAATTTTGTGGGATCACAAGTCAACTCATAATACCTGTCAAACCTAGAACTGTAAGAGAACAAATTTAAATAGAATATTTGTAGTGCATTTTGTTTGATATTAGTTGAGTGTAACAAGGAAATGACGAAAAAGATGGGCTTAAGTAACCATTGGCTGGTGTAGGTAAAAAGGTTGTGAATAGAGTGATTCCAGAAATATGGAGCTTCAAAGAGTTAGAAAAACCACAAACAGTAGGAAGTAAGATGGAAATAACTTTGAATGACAAAGATCTTCCCACTCAAGCTTCAATTTCTCAAGAATGCTGCTGTAAAGTTAAAGAGAATGGAATAGAGCAAGGTGGTAAAAACCAGTTTGAGCTTGATAATTATTTCTAGGGGAAAAAAAAAACACCTTTAAGTGTGGTTATCGGCAAATGAAATGATTAAAAATATACACATCAGAAGACTATTAAGCAGTTGATGAAATGAGACCAATTTTTTTTTTTTTTTTTTTTGGTGGTATGCGGGCCTTCCTCTGTTGTGGCCTCTCCCGTTGCGGAGCACAGGCTCCGGACGCGCAGGCT
>NC_041223.1:13185018-13195021 GCF_002837175.3 Physeter macrocephalus | reverse complement strand
CGCGAACCCGGTTCCCCTGCATCGGCAGGCGGACGCGCAACCACTGCGCCACCAGGGAAGCCCGAGACCAATTTTTTTAAAGGTTTTGAGCATTCAAGTTCTAAAACAAATTTTAGACTGTCAAATATGCACAAGTAGGAAGTAGACGATGAAAGCTATATAGCTCACAAGCAGGGCAAAGTTTTCAAAACCAACTTTGGAGGTGTCCATGAAGGAAAATGGACACAAAGAAGCTCACGTAAGGTGGATTCAGTGGTCACAGAGAACAATGGACATGGGATCCTATTCCTTCCAGAGAGCAGAACTGGAGTCATTTAATGAACTCTTCCTGGGTCCAGGAACTTCACAAGGCTTGCCACAATACTTCCAAGTTACTATGTCCTGACATTACTGTGTCTTTCTATTGCTTCCTTCTGATTGTGAGTTTCTATAGCTGTGTTTGTTCTTATTGATTATATGGGAGGGTAGGAGTGGGGCAGTGTTGCCATTTTTATTTTATAGATCACCATAGCATGGATCACAGCTGGACATAAGTAAAGGATAGTGAATTGTGTGAAAATCCTAGTCTTGTACATCTCAGGAGATAGAGCTAAGGCTTTTTCTTTGGGCAGTAGGTGGCTGTGTTTTATCAGAAGATGAACACCAGTATGTGGTCACTAGAAGTACTATCCATGACAGAGTCCAGCTGGTTTTTCACTCAATTCTTTCCTCTTGGGCACAAAGCTATAATTCAATTTCCAGCCACGTTTGCAGTTAAATATACCTACATGACTAAATTCTGGCCACTTCCATGTCTAGGCAATAAACATCACTTGCATGACTTTCTGTCTTCTCATTTTTCACCTGCTTGTTGTGTGTCAATGCTAAGGACCCCTTTGAAAGCCATGAGCTGAATATTGTTCAAGACTCCATCAGCTTGCCTCCTTGAATGGCTTAAGCAATCTCCACACCTTCATGCCAATTAGTTTTACATAAGTAAGACATACATTTTTTAAAGGCATTTTATTTTATTTCATTTTACTTTATTATTATTAGTTTTTATTTTGGCTGCATTGGGTCTTTGCTGCTGTGTGTGGGCTTTCTCTAGTTGCGGTGAGTGGGGGCTACTCTTTGTTTTGGTGCGTGGGCTTCTCATTGCGGTGGCTTCTCTTGTTGCAGAGCATGAGCTCTAGGCACGTGGGCTGCAGCAGTTGTGGCATGCGGGCTTTAGTAGCTGTGGCATGAGGGCTCGGTAGTTGTGGCTCACGGGCTTAGTTGCTCCACTGCATGTGGAATCTTCCCGGACCAGGGCTCAAACCCGTGTCCCCTGCACTGGCAGGTGGATTCTTAACCACTGCGCCACCAGGGAAGCCCCCTTTTCACTCTCTTCTGAAACTGATTTTCAAAGCGGTGGCTTTTCACAATTCCCAAGACTTCAAAGAGAGGGTGAGTGGAACAAGCAGCATTCTCCATTTCTGCATTTGGTCCTGAAGCTGTGGTTAATATTCATGACTTCCCTCCTCTACACCCTTCCAGATTCTCCTCACCCTTATCCAACAGTTCTGCTAGTGTTGTTGCTTGCACATGGATACACCAACATGCACCATGATGGGTCTGAATTACTGATTACCATGACCCTGTCATATCATGGCTGCTTCAGTTGCTCATTCTGGCAATAATCAGGCAAAAACTAGCAAGAGGCATCCAGTATGTAACTAGAGTTCTAGACGAACTCCCCCACTGCTCCATTATATAATTGTACCTCTCTTCTTATGCTAATAAATGTGAATTACCGCTGCTAGTATATTAGCTCCTTTCTTTGCCTGCTGAATGTTAGGTAAAGAAACCAGGATGAGTACTCCAAAGTAAGCATGCAACAATGTAGCTACTACCTGGTATAAGTGTCCCACCCCTAGGGACAAAGACCACTAATTCAGCAGAGCCTAAAGGTGTTGTGATGGTTAATTTTACATGTTGACTTGACTGGGTTAAGGGATGTCCAGACAGCTGGTAAAACATTATTTCTGGATGTGTCTGTGAGGGTGTTTCTGGAAGAGATTAGCATTTGAGTCAGTAGACTGAGTAAAGAAGATTGCCCTCACCAATGTGGGCAGACATAATCCAATCCATTGAAAGCCTGAATAGAACAAACAGGCAGAGATATGGCTTATTCTCTCTTTCTCTCCTTGAGGAGGTACATCCATATTCTGCTCTCAGACATTGATGCTCCTGGTTCTCAGGCCTTTGGACTCAGACTGAATTATACCACTGGCTTTCCTGGTTCTCCAGCTTGCAGGTGGTATATTGAGGCATATCCCAGCCTCCATAACTGCATGAGCCAATTCCTCCTGTGATAAATAGCTCTCTATCTATCTATCTATCTTCTCCTATTGGCTCTGTTTCTCTGGAGAACCCTGACTAATACAATTTTTCTTCCCAAGCTGACACGAATAACTCTCCTTTTAAAAGATCAATTCATTATGTACACAAGCAAACAGGTACTGGCTGGTATGGCATATGAATGGATTTCATTGCCATCTGTCCATTGTTGCAGTTCTTTTACCATAAAGAGAATCACTTAAGTTGAGACAATATTCATAAATTCACATTCACATTCATAAATAAGACACTCTATGAGTTCTTGGATAGTAAATCGTACTGCCTCCAAAACCTGCAGTCTTGGTAATTATTCCATATATGGAATATATATCAATTTCAATTAGAAAATATTGCTGTACATGTCAAAACTATTTCTACCACCAAGAAAGTAAATGCTTAAATAACAAGAGATAGATTATGTATTATAAATGTTTCCTTCTTTTGCCCATGAACACTTCTTTAATTAGAATCAGCTGACAGACATTAATATAAACACCAAAATGCATGCTCAGATAAATGAAAACAATAAAGCATCTCACTGGTTAATGAACTGATGCATGAAATTATCCTAATTATATCACTATGGAATCGTAAGCTTCTTAACACATAAGAAACAGAAAAATGATTTTAAGAATTATAAAAGACCATGTTGCAGTGAGGAACACATGCATATGTGATCATGGACTACAAAGTATAAGTCTACCAGAGCATTTCTTAAGAAAAATGTCATTGTCTAAGATCCAATGTGTTTACATACTTTAGGTTATTTTGTAAGCAACTCTCCAGCTCTCCAAAGCATACTGCACACCATTTTCAAATATCACAAGAAAGTTTTTACATTCATTTGTTCAATACATTAAAAAATCACAAACATAGGTATTTTTCTAAATATGTCCTTATTTTGACAATAGATTTTAAGGTTCTTCCATTATATCAGTCCTTCTGAAATAAATTTATAATTCAGTGCAATTCCAATAAACATTTTTAAAAATTAAACTGTTTTTTAAATTTATGTGGAATGCTAAAGATGTTGTTTTACCATATGTTGTTGTAGATTAAATGTGCTTAAGGCTATGTGACATTGGTCCATGGATATAAAAATAGTTGAATGGAACAATCAAGAGCCTAGAAATAGAGATATGAATACATGGAGGTATGATGCGTGACACCTGGCATTGCATACCAGTGGGAAAGAATGGATCAGACAATAAACGTTTCTGAAGCATGGGAAAATAAGTGTTGTTTTTACCTCACACCATCCAGAAAAATCAATTCCATGTGAATCAGAGACTTTAATGTGTAAATAAAACCTTAGAAGTTTTGAAGCAAATTTGAGGGGCAGGAGGAATTAGTGCTGTAATTTCACGGTAAAGAGAAAAGTCTTAAACTATATATTTTTATGCACAAGCCATTGGGGAGAAAATTAATGAATTTTTTCTAAAGGAAAAAATTTACATTCATCAAGAGACAAGATACAAAATTAAAGAGCGAGAAAGAGTGGGAGAAAGTACTTAACATGAATGCAGTTTCTAAATATTAAAAGAAAAGAATCATCCTACTCTTCAATTAGAAAAAGAGTCAACGTTATGAATAAGTAATTTCCGGAAAGGGGCAAACTCAGTGTAGATTAAAAGCACATGACAAAAGTCTGACAAATCGAAAAAACACTTAGGAAGCAGAACGATAGTTGCCTTTACTGAACTGTAGTGGAAGTATAAACTGGTAGAACACTGCTGGAGAGAAATCTGGCGGTATTTAGTGAAGTTAATCGTGTATATACCATATAATGCAGCTATCGTCCTAGTCTATGCCATATAACCCAGAAAAGGGTATCACACATCCCTAGAGGGACATATATGAACATATTTATCAGAATATTATTTATCATAGTGGGGTCAGTAGACAATCTAAATAGCTAGCTGTATTAGTTTGCTAGGGCTGCTATAACCAAGTACCACAAATTGGGTGGTTTACATTACAGAAATGTATTGTCTCACAGTTCTGGAGGATAGAAGTCCCCAATCAGGGTAGCCACAGGATGACTTCCTTCTGAGAACTGTGAGGGAGGATCTGTCCCGTGCCTCTCTTCTAGCGTCTGGTGGTTGCTGGTAATCTGTGGCATTCCTTGGCTTTGTAGAATCATCCCCTGGATCTCTGCTCCATCTCCATAAGATGTTCTACCCATGTGTGTATATCTGTGTCCAAACATCCCTTTTTCTAAAGATCTAAGACATATTTGATTAGAGCTCACCCTAATGATCTCATCTTAACTTGGTTAAATCTGCAACAACCATATTTCCAAATGAAGCCACTTTCTGAGGCTCAGGACTTCAATGTGTCTTCTTTTGGGGGATGCAGTTTAACCCAGAACACTACCAATAGGGATATAAGTGACTAAAACATAGAAGACGTTTCAAAGGAGTGCTAATGTTGATTAAAAATATAATATTGAACTTGAAATGTTAAAAATGGTCAATAGCCCAATACCACTTCAAGCAAAATTTTAAAAATACACAAACAGTACACTACATATTTTATAAATATTTATGTATTCTATAACAATGTGCACCACAGCCATATATCAAAACATTAGAGAAATACAAAAAGAGGGTAAAGAAAGGTGTGCCCAAAGTAAGAATGAAGGGGCTAAGAAAATGAGTTTAAAAAATTAAATTAGATTAAAAGTAAAATATAATTAAGCACAAAAAGAAACCGATAAATAAAACGAGAATTGGGATTTACAGAATTGGCCAGAATATATCATGTTCGAGGTTCTCTTGTGCATTTAGGGTCAGTCAATTATTCTTATTTACTATCCAAGCCCTTTGCCTACAATTTTGTTATCCACCTTAATATTGCCTCCAATTCAGAGTTCATAAGAGAAACTCTCTTTGGCTTTAAGTGTTATTTATTTCATTTGCAAATATTTCATACTGCTATGTGGTGTACCCACAAGGAGTGGCTATGGTAACTAGAGTTATTGGGAATAATCTTTATTTTAGAATATAATAATTTTACTTACTGAACATAATGCATTTCATTTATGATCAATAAAACCTAACCCTCTCTCACTTGCACGTCTTTTTCAATTTTATAACTCCATATTTAAATAAAAACAATACATACATAATTTTACTATGCATTGTCAGATTTCTCTCCAGAAGGGCTGTACCGGTTGATACTAACAGTGCACAAAAGTGTCTATATTCCTACGTCTCCTCTTCTGACCCACACTTCCTACAAGTTATTACTTTTTAAAAAATATAAAATTGTCTACCCATCCCCAATAATTATTGTAAGCAAATGTAACACACACACACAAACACACACGCATACATGCTCACACATAATCTCACATTTGGAATCCTTAACATGTTTTTTTCCAATAGTACTTTTCATTTTGTAATTCCATTGAATTTGATTTATTGGAAACACTCACAAAAGACCCAGGGATTGTTACATAAATGGTATTCCGTTAGCAGGTCAACCCTCTTTAGAGTTTATGAAACTTGGAAAAGAAGCCTTTAGGCTTATTGCTTTGGGAGTGATTTAACCAAAATGAGTGATGAATCATAGAGGTGATATACTTCTAAATCTCACCAAAGTAAAACTGTGTACTTTTATATTTAGAAATAAATGAATCACCAGGAAAAGGAGAAATAATATGTTATTAGAACAACAGCACTAAAGTTTTTTCCTCTTGTTCAATGAGGACAAAATTCAAACTGTATTCTTTGTAAATGATTTGTAGGTTATACTTAATTTAGAAATAGCATTATAAAGAAACTACACAAACAATAACTTGATAGTTATTAAATGAATCCATGAGTACATGAATGCATATCTTTCATCATAGCAAAGAAGAAAGTAGGCATTCTCGTCTAGTTGCTAACTTTTAAAAAACATTTCTCAAAAAATTGCTATGAGAGGGCTTCCCTGGTGGCGCAGTGGTTGCGCGTCCGCCTGCCGATGCAGGGGAACCAGGTTCGCGCCCCGGTCTGGGAGGATCCCACATGCCGCGGAGCGGCTGGGCCCGTGAGCCATGGCCAATGAGCCTGCGCTACCACACAAAAAAAAAAAAAAAAAAAAAAAAAATTGCTATGAGAAATAACAGTTCTTTGTGGCTTCACTAGATAGACCTGATTTGCTTACAACATTTCCCTGAAGTAGCTCAACTATGTGATTTTCTTTGGAGGGTGGACTGTTAAGTGGTGTGATGCAGCAGGGCTTTGGTGTGTCCTTGTATGTTTGGACTTACCCTTTGTGCCTTTGCTATTGCCATGAGAAGGGCTAGCCCAGGAACTTCTGCCCTTCAGTCTGGATCTCAGAACAGGATATGGAGTTGACCCCTGATGGACAAGCCTGCAGCTCGAAGCAGAGTCATCCTGCCTAGTCCCGCCTCCAACAGCCACCGCCCATCAGACTCCCAGACTTGTGAGTGACGCCTGTTGAGATCACAGAGCTGCACCCGTGGATCTGCAGAGGCATAAGAAAAAATTTCTTACTGCTGTATGCCACTGGGACTTGGGACTGTATGTCTGAAGCAACAACTGTCAGTGGCAGTTTGCCTTAGAAACTGTGGATATTTTTGATCTCTAGGTGTGTAGTGAGTTCTTTCATTATATAGTTTCTTATTTTTCTTCATCAAAAGAAAACATTCTTCTATTATTTCTTCAATTTTTATTTCTAAGCCATTATTCCTACCCTCTTAAGGAAATTCAATTGTATTTATATTGAATTTTTATTCTTTCTTGTTATTTGTTATCTCTTCATTGGTCATATTTTAATCTGAATTCTGAATGGTTTTCTTATATATTTCCTCAACATCATTGAATCAATTTTCTATAAGGCAGTTTTAATAGAGTTTTAAAACCTTAATTGTAGGTTTTCTTTTTAATTATGTATTTAAGCTTTCCTTTTCTCAATGTATTATTTCCACATTTTGTTTTTCACTTTTATTTTCCCTTATTTTGGACTGAGAACACAAACTTTAATTTTTCTTTCTTTTTTTTTTTTTTTGCGGTACACGGGCCTTTCACTGTTGTGGCCTCTCCCATTGCGGAGCACAGGCTCCGGACGCGCAGGCTCAGCGGCCATGGCTCACGGGCCTAGCTGCTCCACGGCATGTGGGATCCTTCCGGACCGGAGCACGAACCCGTGTCCCCTGCATCGGCAGGCGGACTCTCAACCACTGCGCCACCAGGGAAGCCCTTCCACAAACTTTAATTTTATGCAATCTTCTGTTTTCCAAAATAAATCCTTATTGATGCATCCTAATGGTCTCATAATTGTTATCGAATTCCTCCTTTTCAGGTTATAAGCTGAGCATGAGCTGAAAGCCTCCCCCTAGTCAAATGTGTGATGTTTAAACCTTTGTATGTATCTGCTACCCTAAAGGGAAAACTTCTAGTTTCTATTCTGCTCTTCTTTCTGGTCCATGATGTCTCATAATATCCCAAAATATAGAGCATGCAGAGGGAAAACCGAGCACTCCTGTACAGCAGTTCCCAACACCAGCCTATTAATAAAGCATTTAATGAATTTTGCACTAAAATTTGCACTTGTCCATCTGTTAGTTACAGATGTTTTATTTTCCTGAAACAGTTATTTAACAAATATCGTTTTAAAATAAATGAATAAATAAATATGTCAGGGAGTTTCCAATTTGACTTATGAAATAAAAAGCTATTTTATTTCTTGAAGTTTCTTTCACTCTTAAGCAGTCATTTCTCCCAGGAAAACTGTGGTATTTCCCCTGCAGCCATTTCTGCAAATTCTTTGAGAATAAGCTATCAATATCTCCATTTCTTAGTTATTCTGTTTTCTTAGTCCTTATCACATATAAGCTAGAAAAAATATATGTGTTTAACAGAATGGAGCATCATACACATGAAGCTGTTTTATGAAATCTCTATTAAAAATGAATTCTTTGAACCTCAAATCAGGATTTTGTTTTAGTTGTGTCGTATGTTACTATTGAAAATTATATATATATATATAAACTGACAGTCTCGGCCAAGAAAAAAAGTAGATATCATCCGTTTCTCTTCCATATCTTTTCTTAAGTCTTTCCTACCCTGCTCCATGCCCAATAAACTGAGCTGAAACAAAGAATGGATGATTGAGGACAGATGAGTCTAAGGGAGAAATATGCAAATTGACCTTTAAAAATGGCCAGACTGTGAGGATATTTCTATTTCCTCAAATTAAATAACTAGGGTTGGGCTTCCCTGGTGGCACAGTGGTTAAGAATCCTCCTGCCGATGCAGGGGACACGGGTTCGAGCCCTGGTCCGGGAAGATCTCACATGCCGCAGAGCAACTAAGCCCGTGTGCCACAACTACTGAGCCTGCGCTCTAGAGCCCACGAGCCACAACTACTGAGTCCGTGTGCCACAACTACTGAAGCCTGCATGCCTAGAGCCCATGCTCCACAGCAAAGAAGCCACCGCAATGAGAAGCCTGTGCACTGCAATGAAGACCCTGCTCGCTGCAACTAGAGAAAGCCCGTGCTCAGCAACGAAGACCCAACACAGCCAAAAATAAATACATTAAATAAATAACTAGGGATGAGGAAACCAAAGGAAAATTTAATTAACTTGTTCAAAGCCACAACATAGTTGTATCATGAACTCATAACATGGAAGAAATACTTTGACTTAACGTTAAAATAATTGCAAAGCCTTTCAGGGTGAAACAAATTGCAGACAGTTGGAAAAACATATTTAGAATGTATAAGGGAGAAGTTATGGCTAGAGATGTAGGTCTAGAAGTCAATGTAAAGTGAACCTTGAACTCATGCAGTGAGATTAACCAGAAGAGATGGAGATATTTGTGTCAGCAGCATTCAAAAAAAATGGTACAGCAGCAAACATGGACAAAGACTGACAAAAGAGGAAGGACCTAGGAATTCACACATCAGATGAAAGTCATGAGCAAGAGTCATATCATGAACACGCAAGAGAAAAAGAGGTCACAGGAGGCAGAGGATATGGAGATGGGAGCAACCTTGTTTAATTTTGGAGAACAGTGTTACTGTTACAGAGATCCTTTTAAAGAGAGATGAATGAGACTGTCTATCCATGCTACTCATCTTACATGCTGAACCTTAGTGTTGATACTTGTCAAAGGCTGTAGAAAACTTAGAAAGAGAAGACTAAGAAGATACCAGCAGATTCTATTAATTGTAAAATATTTGAGATCATTATATGAGGTTAGTCTGCAATGGAGTGGAGTAAAAGTCACATACCAGTGGATTGAGGGGTGAGTAATACTAATTATGACTCTAATAACCTCTATGGCAATGTATTGTTATCATTTCTTTAAGCACAAGATAAGGTAAGCAACAGATCTAATGCAACCCTGTATTCCTACAGGGTAGCCGTTCAAGGAATGTTGGTTTTCTGAATGGTGAATAGAGTAGAAGTAAAGAGTATAAACTCTATACTCCATGTCTTTTATGAAAAAAGGGGTGGAGTCAGAGCCAACCGTGAGGAAGAGACAGGATCGAAAAGGTATTTTCTACTGAGAAAGGCATGATGCATCAGATTTTGTCTAACCATCAGAAAACAGAGAACTTCTAAATAAAGCTTTAAAATCTTTTAAAATATAGTAGTAATTGAAATAAAACCTTTTTAATTTTTATT
>NC_041223.1:13182136-13184879 GCF_002837175.3 Physeter macrocephalus | reverse complement strand
ACGCGGGCCTCTCACTGTTGTGGCCTCTCCCGTTGCGGAGCACAGGCTCCGGACGCGCAGGCTCAGCGGCCATGGCTCACGGGCCCAGCCGCTCTGCCGTACGCGGGATCCTCCCGGACCCTGGCACGAACCGGTGTCCCCTGCATCGGCAGGCGGACTCTCAACCACTGCGCCACCAGGGAAGCCCAAAACCTTTTTTTAATTGCCTTTGAAATGTACATGTGAGAATAAAATGATTCTGTTATATAAGCTCTTATCTTTCAGGAACCAGTACATTTCATATGCTCTTGTGGGAATTCAGAAGACAAAAATAATAATTTGATTATGAATCTTATGTCAAAAATAGTGTGTGATAATTTTATTTAATGTACCTACTAACAACTTACTGTTTTGAACACAGGCGCCTTAATTATTATTGTGTTGTTTAAAACACTATTTAATACAAGGGCTTTATTTCTGTGAAATTTGCTCTTTGGAGCATTTAATGATGGAAAATATTTTATCATCTCAAAGCAATGTCATGTATCTACTGGGCTATGAATTACATGAATATTTATAACATTTATAAACCAAATTTCCTTCAAAACCCTCACATTAACATTTTTAAATTAAAAACAAGGATGGAATAGAAAATAACACATTGAAGGCTTAAGTTCTAGAAAATTTAGATGGAATTTTATTTTATTTTATTTTAATTTGTTTTTGACATCTTTATTGGAGTATAATTGCTTTACAATGTTGGGTTAGTTTCTGCTGTATAACAAAGTGAATCAGCTATACGTATACATATATCCCCATATCCTCTCCCTCTTGCGTCTCCCTCCCACCCTCCCTATCCCACCCCTCTAGGTGGTCACAAAGCACAGAGCTGATCTCCCTGTGCTATGTGGCTGCTTCCCACTGGCTATCTATTTTACATTAGGTAGTGTATATATGTCCATGCCGCTCTCACTTCATCCCAACTTGCCCTTCCCCCTCCCTGTGTCCTCAAGTCCATTGTCTACGTTTGCATCTTTATTCATGTCCTGCCCCTAAGTTCATCAGAACCATTTATTTTATATTCCATATATACATGTTAGCATATGGTATTTGTTTTTCTCTTTCTGACTTACTTCACTCTGTATGACAGACTCTAGTTCCATCCACCTCACTACAAATAACTCAATTTTGTTTCTTTTTATGGCTGAGTAATATTCCACTGTATATATGTGCCACATCTTCTTTATCCATTCATCTGTCAATGGACACTTAGGTTGCTTCCATGTCCTAGCTATTGCAAATAGTGCTGCAATGAACGTTGTGGTACATGACTCTTTTTGAATTATGGTTTTCTCAGGGTATATGCCCAGTAGTGGGATTGCTGGGTCGTCACTTATCATTAGAGAAATGCAAATCAAAGCTACAAGGAGGTATCACCTCACACCAGTCAGAATGGCCATCATCAAAAAATCTACAAACAGTAAATGCTAGAGAGGGTGTGGCGAAAAGGGAACCCTCTTGCACTGTTGGTGGGAATGTAATTGATACAGCTACTATGGAGAGCAGTATGGAGGTTTCTTAAAAAACTAAAAATAGAACTACCATACAATCATTTGACATTTCTTAAACTATAAACCCTATACTGCTTCTCTAAACATTGTCTATGAGCCACTTGCATTACATTTGTTAGGTTGCTGATTAAAGATGCAGATTGCCATGGCTAACATAAGACCTACTAATAGAGTTTAACTCTTTGGATGTTGAGCCAGGAAATCTACATTCTTGCCGAGCGTCCCAGGTGAATCTGATACACATTAAAATTTGACCAAGAGAACCAATTAAAAATGGGCAATTGTTTTTATATAGCCATCATATTAGTGATACTGAAATCTGAAAAATATAGAGAAAATGAAGAAAATTCCAACCCACTCTTATTTATTAATACTGATGCAAAATTTAAAATCATATAATAGTAACTGGAGCCATCAGGACATTCAAAAATTTAATTTATTCCAAATTGAGTTTATTCTAGGACTTCATAGGTTGATTGACAGATGGTATTTATAACTAATATATATTCAAAGGAGAACAAATATATTTTCATATTTGATCAACATAACACATGCCAAAAGGGTATTTTTTAGTGTTTAAAATTCACCCCAACTAAAAAAATAAATATAAAAAAATTAATATAATATATAAAAATTAATATAAATATCTATATATTAATATAATATAAAAATTAAATATAAACAAGCAATGTAGAAAGTTACAATAGATTACACAGCTCCATGATAATTCTAACAAATACGTTTATATCAATTGATATAATCTGAATTTGAGACATAGCCCTGAAAAAACACAAATTTTATAAAGGGAAAATATATACTATCTGGCTACCTTCCTAAACCTAATTGTTTCTACCAGTTAATTCTCTTGAATATTTCAGACAACAATCACATCATCTTCAATAATAAATATATTTCTTCTATCACCTATATCACCTTCTCCTATTATTTAAAAAAGATAACTCTCTTTTGCTTTTCTAATTTTATTGAGTAGCGCCTCCAGAAAAACATTAATCAGTAATGACCATCCAACATAACCTTGTGTTATTTTTCACTGTAATGGGAAAAACTATAAAAATATCTATTTTTCTCTATTATGTGATAAAATTTAGCTTGCTAATGAGATATCTATCTACTTAGCTATTGCTCATTTTTATGGTCATGGACTTCTTTGATACAAACTCATGAAGGGTATG
>NC_041223.1:13150029-13178548 GCF_002837175.3 Physeter macrocephalus | reverse complement strand
CTCACACCGGTCAGAATGGCCATCATCAAAAAATCTACAAACAATAAATGCTGGAGGGGGTGTGGAGAAAAGGGAACCCTCTTGCACTGTTGGTGGGAATGTAAATTGATACAGCCACTATGGAAAACAGTATGGAGGTTTCTTAAAAAACTAAAAATAGAACTACCAAACGATCATTTGACATTTCTTAAACTATAAACACTATACTGCTTCTCTAAACATTGTCTATGAACCACTTGCATTACATTTGTTAGGTTGCTGATTAAAGATGTAGATTGCCATGGCTAACATAAGACCTACTAATACAAACTCTTTGGATGTTGACCCAGGAAATCCACATTCTTGCTGAGCAGCCCAGGTGAATCTGATACACATTAAAATTTGACCAAGAGAACCAATTAAAAATGGGCAATTGTTTTTATATAGCCATCATATTAGTGATACTGAAATCTGAAAAATATAGAGAAAATGAAGAAAATTCCAACCCACTCTTATTTATTAATACTGATGCAAAATTTAAAATCATATAATAGTAACTGGAGCCATCAGGACATTCAAAAATTTAATTTATTCCAAATTGAGTTTATTCTAGGACTTCATAGGTTGATTGACAGATGGTATTTATAACTAATATATATTCAAAGGAGAACAAATATATTTTCATATTTGATCAACATAACACATGCCAAAAGGGTATTTTTTAGTGTTTAAAATTCACCCCAACTAAAAAAATAAATATAAAAAAATTAATATAATATATAAAAATTAATATAAATATCTATATATTAATATAATATAAAAATTAAATATAAACAAGCAATGTAGAAAGTTACAATAGATTACACAGCTCCATGATAATTCTAACAAATACGTTTATATCAATTGATATAATCTGAATTTGAGACATAGCCCTGAAAAAACACAAATTTTATAAAGGGAAAATATATACTAGCTGGCTACCTTCCTAAACCTAATTGTTTCTACCAGTTAATTCTCTTGAATATTTCAGAAAATAATCACATCATCTTCAATATTAATTATATTTCTTCTATCACCTATATCACCTTCTCCTATTATTTAAAAAAGATAACTCTCTTTTGCTTTTCTAATTTTATTGAGTAGCGCCTCCAGAAAAACATTAATCAGTAATGACCATCCAACATAACCTTGTGTTATTTTTCACTGTAATGGGAAAAACTATAAAAATATCTATTTTTCTCTATTATGTGATAAAAATTTAGCTTGCTAGTGAGATACCTATCTACTTAGCTATTCCTCATTTTTATGGTCATGGACTTCTTTGATACAAACTCATGAAGGGTATGGACCCCCATGCCTGAAGCCTCCCAAATGTGTATTAACATATATTGGAGTAACATTAAAGAGTAGTTTAGAGATGCACCTTAGCCCACCCATGAAGCATCTAGGAGTCTAAGAACCAGTCTAGGCACCAACCACCCTCAGCCGCCTGCATTCTTCCTTTTCGGCTGCTTGTCTCTTCTGCCCCTAGCAACTATTCTCTACTAACCACCTCCACAACTCCCTGTGAATCAAACCCCCTGGCTGCACCTCCAATTTTGCCATCCTTATGGTAACGGTGCCTCTTGGTTATTGGCAGTTAAGTACTACCACCACTTGGGTAGTACTTTCTTTGAGACTTCTCCATCCCCATGGATATTAATGAGCCCAACTCTGTGATGGCCTCATCCACTGTCATCCTCGGCTTGCAGAGAAGAGCCCCCACTGAATTTAGTGCAGCTGGTTCCCTTCTTCCCAGCACACTCCTGATGGCCTTGATGACTAGTTATGTCTTTCAGACCTTTCCTTGGAACGTACACTCTGGCGGGCATCCTGACCTGATACAATATGTCCATTCCAACATGCCCATTTCCCTCAGCCTCTTTACTTGTCCTCTGCTGTTTGCTGGGGCAACTCAAGCATTTCCCCTTCTCCAGGAGAGGAGATAGAGGCCATTCTCCAGGGAGGAACCCGTTGCTTTGAACAGGGGAGGTTTCTGCAGTGTCCTTCTGCACAGCTGAAATTCTATCACTCACTAGGGAAGTATGGGCTGCTTCTGCAAGCCCACAAGTTCAGGGAGCCTGCAGAGTCAATGTCCTCAGAGGCATCTATCCAGATGTCCCCATCCTAAGTTTTCCAAACTAGGTTTTGACTTTGCATAATAGCCTTCCCTGGCTCAGCCTTCCCTGGCTGAGCATTCAAACAAGTCTGAAGCTCTGCCACTCATTCACTCATTTTTTCAACAAATATTTCTAACTGTTTTTCAGGTAAGCTGGTCAGGATGGCTGGGTATTTGATGATGAACAAAATTGATAGGATTTCTGCCCTTGTGGTTACACATACAGAACAAATAGATAGTGAATAGCACTCTGTATAAATGTGTAAAATTTTGCAATATGCTTCTACAGATTATAATTATTTCCACATACTAAAAATTATTTTGGAATGTTAATTAATAAATTATTTTGGTATATTGTATGGAAATATCAAAATTTAATCATTTAACTCTTCTTTCATTGTGATATTTAGGTTTTATCTCTAGTTTTTTTAGGACCACAACAAACACTATAATGAGGATTAAATCAGCACCCTTTCAGTTTCAGAATTTGCCGTTCTAGAATTTTCTCTTAGTTCTTTATTATCATTTCCATTTCTCTGCTGAGATTATCTGTTCATGGATAAGGTTTATATTTTAAGTTCTTGAGTATATTCATAATACATTATAATATACAGTATATATGTATCTATCAACACATATATATATAATGTTTCAGTCCATGAATATATTTATATTATATAACATTAATGTAATATATATAATTTTGTAATTTCTGTCCCTGATAATTTCAATATGTGGGTCGTGTGTCTTCTATTAACTACTACAGTTGTTAATTATGGGTCATATTTTCACCCTTCTTTAAAGTCTCAGAAGGTTGTGCTTTCCTAAGAATTTGTTCATTTCTTCTGGGTTGTCCATTTTATTGGCATATAGCTGCTTGTAATAATCTCTCATGATCCTTTGTATTTCTGCAGTGTCAGTTGTTACTTCTCCTTTTTCTTTTCTAATTCTGTTGATTTGAGTCTTTTCCCTTTTTTTCTTGATGAATGTGGCTAATGGTTTATCAATTTTCTTTATTTTCTCAGAGAACCAGCTTTTAGTTTTATTGATCTTTGCTAATGTTTCCTTCTTTTTTTTTTCATTTATTTCTGACCTGATCTTTATGATTTCCTTCCTTCTGCTAACTTTGGGGGGTTTTTTGTTCTTCTTTCTCTAATTGCTTTAGGTGTAAGTTTAGGTTGTTTATTTGAGATCTTTCTTGTTTCTTAGGTAAGAATGTATTGCTATAAACTTTTCTCTTAGAACTGCTATTGCTGCATCCCATAGGTTTTGGGCCATTGTGTTTTCATTGCCATTTGCTTCTACGTATTTTTTGATTTCCTCCTTGATTTCTTCAGTGATCTCTTGGTTATTTAGTAACATATTGTTTAGCCTCCATGTGTTTGTATTTTTTACAGTTTTTTTCCTGTAATTGATATCTAATCTCAGAGCACTGTGGTCGGAAAAGATACTTGATATAATTTCAATTTTCTTAAATTTACCAAGGTTTGATTTGTGACCCAATATATGATCTGTCCTGGAGAATGTTCCATGAGCACTTGAGGAGAATGTGTATTCTGCTGTTTTTTGGATGGAATGTCCTATAAATATCAATTAAGTCCATTTTGTTTAATGTATCGGTTAAAGCTTGTGTTTCCTTATTTATTTTAATTTTTGATGATCCGTCCATTGGTGAAAGAGGGATGTTAAAGTCCCCTACTATGATTGTGTTACTGTCGATTTCCCCTTTTATGGCTGTTAGCATTTGCCTTATGTATTGAGGTGCTCCTATGTTGGGTGCATAAATATTTACCATTGTTCCAGCTTCTTCTTGGATTGATCCCTTGATCATTATGTAGTGTCCTTCTCTGTCTCTTGTAATAGTCTTTATTTTAAAGTCTATTTTGCCTGATATGAGAATTGCTACTCCAGCTTTCTTTTGATTTCCATTTGCATGGAATATCTTTTTCCATCCCCTCACTTTCAATCTGTATGTTTCCCTATGTCTGAAGTGGGTCTCTTGTAGGCCGCATATATACGGGTCTTGTTTTAGTATCCATTCAGCCAGTCTATGTGTTTTGGTTGGAGCATTTAATCCATTTACATTTAAGGCAGTTATCAATATGTATGTTCCTATTACCATTTTCTTAATTGTTTGGGTTTTATTATTGTAGGTCTTTTCCTTCTCTTGTGTTTCTTGCCTAGAGAAGTTCCTTTAGCATTTGTTGTAAAGCTGGTTTGGTGGTGCTGAATTCTCTTAGCTTTTGCATGTCTGTAAAGGTTTTAATATCTCCATCGAATCTGAATGAGATCCCTGCTGGGTAGAGGAATCTTGGTTGTAGGTTTTTCCCTTTCATCACCTTAAATATGTCCTGCCAATCCCTTCTGCCTTGCAGAGTTTCTGCTGAAAGATCAGCTGTTAACCTTATGGGGATTCTTGTATGTTATTTGTTGCTTTTCCCTTGCTGCTTTCAATATTTTTTCTTTGTCTTTAATTTTTGATAGTTAGATTAATATGTGTCTTTGCGTGTTTCTCCTTGGATTTATCCTGAATGGGACTCTGCACTTCCTGGACTTGATTGACTATTTGCTTTCCCATATTAGGGAAGTTTTCAACTATAATCTCTTCAAATATTTTCTCAGTCCCTTTCTTTTTCTCTTCTTTTCCTCGGACCCCTATAACTCGAATGTTGGTGCATTTAATGTTGTCCCAGAGGTCTCTGAGACTGTCCTCAATTCTTTTCATTCTTTTTTCTTTATTCTCTTCTGCAGTAGTTATTTTCACTATTTTATCTTCCAGTTCACTTATCCGTTCTTCTGCCTCTGTTATTCTGCTATTGATTCCTTGTTTTTTACCTTGCTCCTTCATCTGTTGCATATTTCTCTGTCTTCCCATTTTGCTTAACTTACTATGTTTGTGGTCTCCTTTTCGCAGGCTGCAGGTTCATAGCTCTTGTTGTTTTTGGTGTCTGCCCTCAGTGGGTAAGGTTGGTTCAGTGGCTTGTGTAACCTTCCTGGTGGAAGGAACTGGTGCCTGTGTTCTGGTGGGTGAGGCTGGATCTTGTCCTTTTGGTGGGCAGTGCCAAATCTGGTGGTGTTTTGGAGTGTCAGTGAACTTAGTATGACTTTAGGCAGCCTCTCTGCTAATCGGTGGGGTTGTGTTCCTGTCTTGCTAGTTGTTTGGCATGGGGTGTCCAGTACTGGAGCTTGCTGGTTGCTGAGTGGAGCTGGGTCTTTGTGTTGAGATGGAGATCTCCGGGAGAGCTCTCATTGATTGATATTACATGGGGCCGGGAGGTCTCTGGTTGTCCAATGTCCTGAACTCTGCTCCCCTACCTCAGGGGCTCAGGCCCAACAGCTGGCCAGCACACCAAGACCCTGTCAGCCACACGGCCTATAAGAAAAGGGAGGAAAAAAAAGAAAAAAATAAAATAAAATAAAGTTATTAAAATAAAAATTTTAAAAAATATTAAAATTTAAACAAAAGTAAAAAAAAAAAAGAAGAGAGCAACCAAACCAATAAACAAACCCACGAATGATAACAAACTATACTAAGATACACATAAAAATCAGAAACAAGTCAGTCGCATACAGCAAAATCCCAATTCTACAGTTGCTCCCAAAGTCCACCGTCTCAATTTTGTGATGATTCATTGTCTATTCAGGTATTCCACAGATGCAGGGTACATCAAGTTGATAAGTCAGTCGCATACAGCAAATCCCAATTCTACAGTTGCTCCCAAAGTCCACCGTCTCAATTTTGTGATGATTCATTGTCTATTCAGGTATTCCACAGATGCAGGGTACATCAAGTTGATTGTGGAGATTTAATCCACTGCTCCTGAGGCTGCATGGAGAAATTTCCCTTTCTCATCTTGTTCGTGCAGCTCCTGAGGTTCAGCTTTGTATTTGGCCCTGCTTCTGTGTGTAGGTCACCCTCTTCATCTGTTCTTTGCCCAGACTGGAGGGCATTAAAGGAACAGCTGATTAGGGAGCTCTGGCTCATGCAGGCTGGGGCAGGGAGAGATACGAAATGCAGGGTGAGCCTGTGGTGGCAGAAGCCGGCATAACATTGCAACAGCCTGAGGTGTGCCATGTGTTCTCCCAGGGAAGTTGTCCCTGGATCACAGGACCCTGGCAGTGGCGGGCTGCACAGGCTTCCAGGAGGGGAGGTGTGGATTGGGGTTGGGGTTAGGGTTCTTGGTAGCTGCAGCAGCAGCCTTAGCGTTTCATGCCCATCTCTGGTGTCCGCTCTGATAGCCGTGATCGCGCCTGTCTCTGAAGCTCATTTAGGTGGTGCTCTGAATCCCCTCTCCTCGTGCACCCCAAAACAATGGTCTCTTGCTTCTTAGGCAGATTCAGACTTTTTCCCGGACTCCCTCCTGGCTAGCTGTGGTGCACTATCCCCCTTCAGGCTGTGTTCACCTAGCCAACCCCAATCCTCTGCCTGGAATAAAATAAAATAAAGTTATTAAAATAAAAATTTTAAAAAATATTAAAATTTAAACAAAAGTAAAAAAAAAAAAGAAGAGAGCAACCAAACCAATAAACAAACCCACGAATGATAACAAGTGCTAAAAACTATACTAAGATACACATAAAAATCAGAAACAAGTCAGTCGCATACAGCAAGCCTCAGCTCCCAGCCCCCACCTGCCCCAGTGGGTGAGCAGACAAGCCTCTCGGGCTTCTGAGTGCTGGTCAGCACTGATCATCTGTGTGGGAATCTCTCCGCTTTGCCCTCTGCACCCCTGTTGCTGTGCTCTCCTCCATGACTCTGAAGCTTCTCCCCTGCCCACCCCCCATTTCTACCAGTGAAGGGGCTTCTTAGTGTGTGGAAACTTTTCCTCCTTCACAGCTCCCTCCCAGAGGTGCAGGTCCTGTCCCTACTCTTTTGTCTGTTTTTTCTTTTTTCTTTTGCCCTACCCAGGTATGTGGGGAGTTTCTTGCCTTTTGTGAAGTCTGAGGTCTTTTGCCAGCTTTCAGTAGGTGTTCTGTAGCAGTTGTTCCACATATAGATTTGTGTCTGCTGTATTTGTGGGGAGGAAGGTGATCTCCACATCTTACTCCTCTGCCATCTTGAATGTCCTCCTAGATGGAATTTTAAATGGAGGTACCAACACCATTTTAAAAACTGTGTATATTCCTCAGAGATCCATGAGCAGCCTTGTGTGGCTCTCACAGACAGAATTACACACTGTGTAATATCCACTGTGGTGGATATTTCCTCCTTTGCGAAAATTGTTTCTGTTTATCCTTCTTTACTCAAATCTCTCACTTCTCCCATAATATCCTAGTCATTAATTACCAAATGTTTGGAAACTGTCCAAGTGGAGTGGTTTCCTCCTGTCCTGAGTGGTATGCCTAGAATATATTATATTATGGGGAGCTGGGCAGAATGCAGGGCAGAAATGACTTGTGACAATAAGAGATCTCCAGTTCCGACTGAAATTTAGTAACCAGAATCACCTGACATGGATCCACATCAGCTTACTCTCTTCTTAATGATGTGGGCACTGAACACCCTGGTGGATATTCTGACTGTCTCTCTATCCAGTGAATACTGTGTCTTGATCCTCTCAATGAACCTCTTTTAACATCAGTTTATAGACTAAATTACCAGAAAACAAAAAAAAGGCAGGATACAGGACAAGGAAGTAATGAATGATAGCATATGCCTTTGTATTCTAGAAAATGTAGTCCCTAAATATATTTCCCTTATATATTAGATAGTACATACTAATATATAAAGGAAATTCCTGATAAAAATTATATTATAAATATTATCCGCATTTAATACTTAATTATTAGACAGTATTGATAACCATCAGATATGAAATACTTTATGAAGCTTTAAGTGTATACATACATTCTTTTTGACAAAATTTCAATATTTAATAAAAACTTAATATTTGAAAATTAATCTTATATTGTCATGCCGCTGATTCTGAATAGTAAGTTTCTGTGAGTAAAGATATTAACTGTCTGAAATATATATTCTTCAACTTAAAACAAATCACACAATTATTTGGAAAGATCTTTGTACAAAGGTAAACTACACTATATTTTCTTAAGTACTGTTTAATTGTTAATATTCGGACTGCACTTAGCAAGTCAGGCAACTAATTTGTTAGTGTGTAAGACTAATCTTCTAAAAACTATCACCCAGATAATTTTTTTCTTATATGAGCAACTATTGTTTATAAAATTGCTGTTGAGAAAAGAAAAATAGTTGGGTAGAAGAGGATGGTAGGTTTACTAACTGGAAGGACTCAGAGATTTGAGCTCAATACAAGGTTAGTGTTCATTTTAAATGACATAGATGGAATAATGGGGGAGAGGCAAGTCAAATGAATATCTCAACATTTTCTAACAAGGTAAAAAATTTTTGGCAGTATATAAATATCTAGAGAAAGTGCAGATGTAAAGAAGGGCAGGCAACACAGCTTTATTAACCTACAATCTCTTTTCATTGCCTGTCCAACTGTCCTAGATGAAGATGAGGTTGTTTTGGAATCTTCTCAGGGACCACATGGGAGGGTAGATTTTGAGGGATGCCAAATTGGCTTCAACAAAAATAGCTAAATTTTATTATTCCCACTGGGTTTTTTATAAGACCTTTAGTGAAGAAAGTTTTTCAGTGCTAAATTTTTTTAATAATAAAAATAATAATATTGAGAACCCTTTTCCTATTGCAATGATTTCTTTTCTTTTCATATGATAACACTATTTTATAACATTTAAAAATATTTCTGACAGATAAAAAATAGTATTTTGTTCTATTTCCTTACAAATTCCACTAATTTAGAATTCCACTTTTTCGTGTCTTGCATTGATATATCATTTACTCACCTCCATTGATTTATCTATTGATTCCTGTACAGGTAACACATCATTATGATAAGTGTAACTTTAAAATATGCTTTAATATATGGCAAAGCAAGTAACAAGTAACCCATCAGTCAGAGTTCAACCTGAGAGGCAGAACCAGTAGGAGATAAATATTAAGAGACTTATTACAAGGAATTACCTAACACGATTGTGGGGACTGGCTAGGCAAATCTGAAACACAAAACGTGCCATCAGGAAGGGCAGACTAGAACTTCTGAGTGCAGGTCGAAGTAACTGTCCACAGGTGGAATTTCATCTTCATCAGGGAACAATCAGCCGGCTCTAAAAAGTCTTTCAACTAATTGAATCAGGCCCACCCAAATTATCTAAAATTTCTTATTTAGAATAATCTCCTTTATTAAGTCAATTGATTATGGACTTTAATCTGCAAAATACCTTCCCAGCAATACTTAGTGTTTCATTAGCCAAGCTGACATATCAAAACACCACCACACTGCTCCTTAGTTTTCTTTTCCAATACTATTCACTAACTCTTTCTTTACTCCAAGGTGGCTGAAATATAATAGTATAGGATGTTATAAATTAGTTAAGCAGTATTTATTGTTATAAATTGCTGTGACTTTTGCAAATAATAAACAGAAAATAGCCATTATAATAACAAGACACTTTTAAATGAATAGAAATTCAATAGCAATTACAGTGAAAGTAAGTTAAAATTATTTTGTTACTAAATCAAGGGGGAAAGTGTTTGTATTTAGGTATTTGTGTCAAATTGCAAGACAAAGAATGTCAGTAGAATTGCCTATTCACTAATATTCTTCCGGAAAATTTCTAATTTAGAAACTCTCTCTTGAGTACAAAACGGAGTGACAAGATAAAACACTTTATACCTAAAGTGTACCAGTTAATTAGATATTAGGAATTTCCATTAAGTACTATTTTTTTAATTATGAAAAAAGTAGATTCTTATCAGTCTTTCAAAGAAAAGTACTGTTGCATAGCTGTGTTTAAAAAATATATGTATGTATGTAAATATACGTGCAAAAATTGTTTAAAATATATAGGCATATGTGTGTATATATAAATATATATATGTATGTATACACACACTTCATTACTAACTTTTCTTAAATCTTAATAATGAGATTTCAAATTACAAAATTAATTTTAATGTGGACTTGCTGTAAGTATTTAATAGAATTAAAACTCAACATCTGTCAGAGCTACATTTGTTACGCTGATTGATTTACTGTCCTAAATTAATGATTATATCTATACCAAGAACAATTAATTGGTGTCTACTGGCAATAATGACCCTTACACATATTTTGTTTTGTTATATCATTACACCCAGCCCAGTGTTTTAGATAGCAATGAATTATGAAGGTCACAATATCAGCATCTTAGTTTTTATTGTCATATATCCACTATAGTTCTCATATTTATAATTATTGTATTTCCTCTACCAGTATTTAAGTTTCTGAATGCTACTCCAAAGGCAAAAGATAATGTTCTTTAATACTACTACTAATAATTTATGGATAAAGCAACCGCTAAATATGTTCTTATATGCTAAACAATGTTCTAAGTGATTTCTTGTGTTAATTAATTAACCCTTAAAAAGTCTCTATGAGGCAAGTACTATTATTATTCTTGCTTTACAGATGAGGAAACTGAGGCATAGCAAGATTAAATAACTTGATGAAGGACACATATCTTTAAGTGGAAAAGCCTAAAGTCAATACCAGCAGTCAGCCTCCAGAGCTGATGCTCTTAAACACCATGCTGAACTACTCGCAAAGGCCAAACAGTATTTTACAGCAGCGACAGAGATCCACTGTTGGGTCAAAAAATTGTTTCTAATTCTTTTAAAACAAAATGAAATAAATTAAAGCAAACTTCATGTAGAAAGTGTATTTATTATTTTCTTTTAATTCTCTGTGTGTGTGTAAATGGATTATGATATAAACACATTTTTTCTTTCCTAGCCTATTCTTCCCCCTAGAGCAGCCAGAGTAATCCTGTTAAAAAGTAATTTATCACACCCATTAAAACAGCCACTTAGTAAAACAAAAACAAAAAAGAAAAAACAACCTTAAAACAAACAAAAAAAAACAAAATTAGAAATCCAGAAAATAATGAGTTGTTGACTGTGAAGAGAAACTGGAACCCTTGTGCACTGTTGCATGGAATGTAAAATGGTAGAGCCACTACAGAAAATAGCATGACTGTTCCTCAAAAAAATTAAAAATAGAATTCCCATATGATCCAGCAACTCCATTTCTGGGTATGTATCCAAAATAGTTGAAAGCTGGGTCTCAAAGAAATATCTGGATGCCCATATTCATAGAATCATTATTCACATATCCAAAAGGTGGAAGCATCCCAAATATTTATTGGTGGATGAATGGATAAACAAAATGTAGAATAAACAAATTGTGAAAGAAGCCAATCACAAATAGAGAAACACTGAATGATCCTACCTATATGAGGTATCCAGCGTAGTCATACTTGAAGAAACAGAAAGTAGAATGAGGAGTTGCCAGGAGCTGGGAGGGATGGGGGAACAGGGATTATTGTTTAATGGATACGGAGTTTCAGTTTAGCAAGATGCAGAAGTTCTGGGGATTGGTTGCTCAACAGTGTGAATGTACTTAACACTACTGAGCTGTACACTTAAAAATGATAAAGATGGTCATTTTTATGTTATGTGTATTTTAATCACAATTAAAATTTTTTTGAAAGTTAAAGTCCGATAACTAGAATTCTGCAGCAGTCCTCAAATGAATTCTTATTCCTCACTTTTTTTGTGTTTGTTTGTCTAGAGCAATTCAGAACAGTTCATTCCTTGCCTTAGAGCCTCCCAATGGCTTTCTGTCTCAGTGTGAAATGCTTTACAATGGTCTGAAAGGGTCTTTCAGTGTTCTAATCTCATGCTTTATCTCTCTTCCCCAGATCATTCTGCTTCGATTATTCTGACTTCTGTGCTATTTCTTGAACACTTCAGGCACTTTTCTGCTTCTGAACACTTGTTCCCCTTCCCTTTGACCTCCCCCCCCAAAACCCTCAAATGTATTCTAGGGCTCAGCAAATTGGGGGAAAAGGCAAGAACAATGATATTAAACTGATAATCATAAATTATAGATTCTAGCAGAAAGCTACGCTATTAGTCTTCTGAAAAATGAGGGGTTTTGTATACTTGTATATTTGCACTATCCTGGTTGTACCTAGACTCAAAGGAGATTGGAATTTGTGTTTGTTATTTTAGGAAACTGTGTGCCAAACAAAAAGCTGGAAGAATGAAAGAACAGACATTGGGTAATAACTAACACTCAATTCCAATGACATATTATATAAAAGGTGACAGCCAACCTTTTGTTCTAGTATGTCATTTCTATAAAAATTCATCTTATCTGCTCAATTATCATCCACTACATCCAAAGTGATATATCCTATTACAAAAACTCATAAGTTGATGACTGATTGTTTGCTATCTAATATACCTCTTTATTAGATTATTCATACTACACTATTCACTACTTGGGGAAAGATTTCAATACTTTATTCAGTGAGTGTGTATATTACCAGTAAATATAGAAGTATATCTATCACCTTTCAAAAATGACAAATATGTGAATAGAATATACATTTAGTTTTAGAAACTGTACTTATATAATCATTGCAAAACATTCTTTAATATTTGCCTTCATGTTTCTAAGCTGAGTTATTACACTACTTTCAACCTCTCATTTTCGCTTTCAACCTCAAAGTTATAAACCAAATGAGTAATATTTTGAATCATTTCTAGGCCCAAAGTTTCTTTTAAATGCACTGTGACTGCCTAGATATTAGCAGGCCGGCAACAGAGGTTTCTTTTTTATTTAAGCACCTTGGACAATCATATTTTTGGTTATGTACTGTTTTAGTAATGATAGTTATATTGTGTTCCTTCAGTTGATAGCTCATCTCTAAAACTCTAAAGATGGAAAACAATGGTTTGCTTTAAATACATCCCCAAAGAATTAAGGCTTTTCAAAGTATATTTAGTAAAAGCTGTCATTTTTCACAAAGGAAGGAAATATATCTACCCTGAGTTTGTGAAAAGTGGGGGACGACTAATGAAAGAAGAAATAGCTGAAGACTTATTTCAGTCTTTACAGATACTGTCTCTGGTTCATCAAGGTCAAAAAAAGATTCTGAAACTGTGGTCCTTTTCAGAAAACATGTTTTCAAAAACGTATATTCTGGAGTCCATTTGGACTTATGTTTTAAAACTTAGTGTACAAATTTATTCATGTCCGCCTACTGATTTCCTCAATAGCAATATTTGAAAGGCAAGGTTTTAAAGGATTTAGCTTTACGATTTCTATTCTAGTTGCTTTGGTGTTCAATTTGATTTTAAAATTTGGTTCAGTTTTCCATATATTTTGTACATAGAATGAATGGCTTGGTAAGGAAATTATTGCCTTGGGCTTATGAAAGTGGTATCATACAGCAGTTTACTGAAATTGAATCATTACTGATGTGACTGAAATCTGCCTCTTTCACTTACTATTTCTAGAAAATTAAATAAATTGCTTAAACTGTCCCTCATATTGCTCATTTTTAACATGAGGATAATAAAAATACTTAGCATTTTAATTATTCAATAAAATAGTATATGTGCTGCACTTAGCATAGTGTTTTATAAATAGTCAGCAGGAATGTCCTTTTGTACTGTCTCAGAGATGTCATTCACACTGTATGTTACTGTTAAGCATTCAACTAATGTTAGTATTTATCATTTTTATTGCTTTTCTTATTAACATTGTTTTTTGGGGACAAACCTCTGTACAAAATAAAAACTTATATTTTAGCTCAAGCCATATCCAATATTTACTTACCTCTGCCGATTGCTTGTGCATTTTATTCTTTCAATTTACTTTTAAGGTTAAAAGATTTTTTATTCTAAAAATTGTGTTTCATCATCTAAGTTTAATCATTTCAAGAAATGGCAATATTAAGCACACAATTTTTCTTCATTTTGTGCAGTATAAATATGTTCCTGTAAACTTACGTGTAAATCAAATGTTTGAAACTAACCCTTGAAAAGTTTAGTAGTTAAAAATGTTATAAAGTGATTATTTAGACCATCAAGCAAAACTTTTCCATATCTTATACTGAGGCCCACTTAAAATTTTTCTACTTTTCTCCCTGATTGATATCAACAGCCACCACAGAGAAAAAGACCAGTTACTTACAAGGGAAAGGCAATTAGATATATAACAAATTTACCAACCACAGCACTGAAAGTCAGAGCACAATATAATACATGTTAAAGAAAACAAATGTTAAAATAAGACCATAAAATCATGAGAGGAATCACTTTTGTCAAACATTGATTTTAACTTAGAATTGATCATTACATGTGACAATATAAAGTCATGTAAAGAAATTATGTACAATTGTGAAATATATATACCTAAATCAAATCGTCATATATAAAAGCAAGTGATAGGGAACAAAAATTATACTTAGAAGTAAATGTACACCTATATGTGTGTGTAGTAAAAAACAAGAGTTAATTACATTATTGTACTTTCTAAAGATCTAAGTTCCCTATTAGATATTTTATACTTCACACAAAAATCTCACATTATTATAAAAAAGCGTGACACTCAGAGAGACTAAGTAACTCAGTCACAAAGCTACCTAGAGGCAAAGACTAGATTTGTTTTTATATATATCTTATAATCTGCCATTCATACTGCAGGGGGATATTGTAACTCTGTGCCCAATAGACTTAACTAATACTTCTTTCCACCAAATTGTTGTTCTTTTCCTCTGAGAATGATTTGATCTCAACCCTAAAATCCAGTCAGAGGATGGGTCTCTGCCCCAATATTCAGATATGATTTCTAATGGCTTATGAATATATGTGTATATATATTTAGACATAATTATAGTTCTCTCTTCTGTTGTCCCCTTCCAAAACTATTCTGTGATGGGAAGTGGCGACTCCAATCTAATTGGATATTTTTGGCTTGCTTAAAGTTGAAAAGACTACCTCTTACTTACAAGTTCTTCAGAGGAAATGTCAGAATTTTCTGTTTCTGATCATTCTGAGCTGCCATTGCCTGAGAGTTCAAGTTTCTTGGTCTCCTGTTGACTAGAATATTACAAAATCTGGATTAATTTACCACATTCTTATATAAAATGTATTCTTGCTGCTTCCTTGGTTGTCTTGTTCCCTGCAGAGCACTTTGGATTTCATGATGAATTTTGATTTCAGAGGAACAGTATTTTCAGGGTTTAAAACCATTACTTGGTAAAGAAGAAATGAATGCTGTTCCATTAAATAGTAAATGCGTTTAGCTCAGAAAATTTACTTTTCTCTTATTTTCCCCTCTCCACAAAACTTTAATTGTGACTAGGAAATGTGTTTTTTCCCAACCACTTATTTTTCTCTCTTGCTGTAGTTGAACCCAATGACTAAAAGGTAAAAACAAAACAAAGTCAATAACAACAACAAAATCATTTACATAAAAAATGAAAAAGCAAGTTTAGAATTCGCTTATCAAAAATTTAGAGGCTTCAAAATGGGGCTGTTTTCTTCCTGGATGTATCTTAATTGCTATCAGCTAAATTAATATCACGTAAAACAGTGCATTTGCATTATTGCATTTCTATTTAGGTAGCAAATAAAAGTGACTTTCTTTGTAGAAAACCATGGACATTTCAGAACTACAGATGTTTATAAAGGAGTAATTAAACCAAAATTAATGAAGACTGAGAATTACTTTATATAATTACTGAATACAAAATTTAAAAACTTAAATCATAATGTCAAAAATTTTCAGTCCCCAAATATTTAGAGTATTTCAGACTAAGTGAATTTCCCTACTAATCTCTCTCAGGAAATGTATTACTACATAACTTTCCTGTTTCGTACAAAGTTTTTTTCCTATTTCTATGAGACCTCTGCGCACACAAATTAAAATTTGTTTCTTTTTCTACTGTTAATCTGTCTTGTGTAAATTTTATTATTAGTCTAGCTACTAGAACTCAGGAGGGGTAGAGGAGGAAATTTTCCCCTCCCAACATGTGCATATAACTAGTGAATTAAATATATACATGTATAATATAATTGAATATATATGTGTACAATATAATCAGAAATATATAAAGTAATATTATCCATAGATATAAAGATTGAGTGAGAGAGAGACTTAAATTTTTCAGTGTAAATTTTTGCATTTATAAAATATTTTATAATACTAAAGCATAGTTAAATAAAAAAGCAGGGATTTACATGGAAGTTGCCCATATACTTGGTTTGGTAGGCTGTAACTACACAATAATTGGGCAACGTAATAGCACTGGCTTCTAATTCTTATCCCAATTCTTATCCTTTAGACCCTTTCCAAGAATTATTAAGAAAATCAGATGAAGTGAGATTGGTGAAAATATTTCTAAAACACTGTTTTCAAATGTGTGGTCTCAGACCATTTGTATCAGAATCATTTTAACCTACTTATGCATAATCTTTCAATCAGGGTAAAAGAGAAGTAGGTTCCTTAGATGAGTTTTCCCCTGTCCGGCTTTTCTTAAAATATTGCATTGTCAAAAACCATTTCCTTTGTCCTAAATTTATAAAGTAGAAAATCCAGATAGCTTATTTCCCTTAAAGTTATCTCATAGACCTGGGTATATTTGAAAAAGACATTCAATACTGAGGTGGGTTCAAAGGAGTTTCTATATTATTGCACAATTGATGTTTTGTTCAATCTTACATGTTCTTCCATGGGTAAGAAACCCATCCATCATCTTAAGTTCTCTTAAGGCTTTAATGTTGCCTTGGGAAATTGGCATTTAATATTACAATTCTAGGACACTGCTTATAACCTTCTTTGGCATGTTGTGCAACATTTACAAGAAGAAGATAGACTACATTAAGCCTGTGCACACTGTAATTATTTATATACAAGACAAATGTAAGTCTCATGCTTATCATCATGGGGAAAATACTGCTAGTGTCCCTGGAAATATTCCATCTGTACCCCATGTGATTTTACTTAATATCAAAAATTAAATCTTGGGTGAGTCCTCACCTAAGAACTAAAAACCCCTCTAGTTATTAGCCAGCAGAGGACCTGACACCCCTCTGGACCAGAGTGCCAATGATAGTTAAAGCCATGAGTCCTGTAAACAGATTGTCTGGGTCTGAATCCCGGCATCTCTATCATGAGCTATGCAATCTTGGGACAATGCATTTAGTTTCTTTAATTTCCTAATCTGTAACTGGAAGTGAGAAGTATATACCTCATAGACCAATTGTGATGATCAAATGAATACATAAAGCACCCAAAAGATTGCCTGGCACATAGTTACTGCAAAAAAAAAAAAAAAAAAATCAGTATTAGGATGATTAAATTGATAATGAAATGTCTTAGAATCAGACAGGCATGAAAGGCCAGGCAGGGCTTAATGTGACCAGCAGAAACACAGAAACTATTTGCACATTGAAACAAAGGTGAAATAATAAATTCTGAAGGAATATGAAAATACCTACATGGGCATTTTAGCAAGAAGTGATGAAAGTTAGGATTAGTGATATAAATAAGTCAAAGTACGGTGAAATACAACTAGAAAAAGGAAAATATTGACCTTGAAAATGAGTGTATTTGATTGCTTGCCAAGCCATCTTGTGAATTCCAATATAATATAGCTTTTCATCTAGGAAATACTGAAAAACACAGCACAGTAATCACATATATATAAAATAAGTATATTATATGTATAATTTATATGTATATATGATCTACTCACCCAAATGAAGATATGTTTTCATATTTTCAGATAAAGAATAATTATGAGTTACTATTTTACAATATTGGATATAATTATTTCTAGTATAAATTACAATATGTGCCCCCTACTTACTACTAGACTTTATATTTTTTCAAGATCAGAGAAGTCATTATTTATACATAAAGGGCAATATTTTAACATAACTATTTTCTTCTGAGTCTGACAATTTCTCACTCTAAAGTTTGTGAGAATAACGATTTGACAGCCTATGATTTGAATTCCTTTATTCATGACCATTTTTCAGACCATCGTCTGTTTGCTTGCTCTGCCCTTCCTGGAGATTAAATCATCAGTCTTTTCTCTAGAGTAATCTGCATTTCATCTGCATTTATCCATGCTTTGAATAGCTCATTAAACACATCTGAACTGACTTTGTAAATGTGTCTGTTAAATATAAAAGGGAAAGGTTCTAGTGTACTCTTCTGATTTTTTCTTTTCTGTCAGTGAATAAAAAGTTTCCAGTAAAACACACAAAAATAATTCCACTTTGTTTGGGGGATGAAAAAGTTAGCAATTTTGAAAATTCTTGAATAAATTCTGGAGTGCATTTGCCTTGAATTTGCCTGTGATTAGCTTTAGAAACTGTTTTAGATTAGCTTTAGAAACAAGCAAAACAAAACAAAACAAAAACCATCACCAAAAAGGAAATCTTTTTGCTATCAACTAGTTCAAATTTATATCTAAAGGACCAAAGTGAATCACATTTTATTTTTTCTCAAATAGCTAAAATAAATTTTTAGCAACTTGAAATCTGTTATTCATTTTATATTTTTTGAAAGCCAATTTCTTTTTCATTGTTATTCCATCTTGAAAAAAAATCGAAGGAAAATAAAATTTTCATCTCTTTTGATATTATAAAACCTCTAGAGAAAATATCAAGGGCAGTATTTATCAAAAGACTAATAAGTAACATTTTCAAAACTGAAATAATAAATGTCATTGCATAATATCAATTATTAATTTGTATTTGAAACTGAAGATAAATCTTATAATTACTATAGGTCTATGTTACTACATAATTAGTACTTGTAAATAATTAATTTCATCACTTTTATACCTGTAGTATACCAAATACAGTATAATCTACTCCACAACTTCTTATAATTTTAAAGTAAGTAGTCTCTATAAATACTAATATTGTGATCACACATTCAGTTTCTTGAAATATGCATTAAAATTCATTTAAGAAAAAAACTTTAAACCTGAAGTAAAAAATATTTTCTAAATGCAATGACAGTTAACTTAATGCCATTTTCATTAGTGAAATAATTAGACTTAAGAGATATGCATAATAAATTTTCCAGTTATGATAATTTTATTGAGTTCAGAGGAAAAAAACCTCCATCACCCTCAGGCAGGGCTGCCCTTTTCATGTGCAGGGCCCTGGGCAAATGTTTTGTGGGGAGGGGCTTCTCTATACAAACAATTTGATTTTAAAATGTACTATAAAATTCCTGACTCCATGTGAGATTCAGTGGTTTATTCCTGAAGATTAGGAAAATGGGAGAAGAAGAGGTACATACCTAATTGTTTATTTTTACTAAGTGCACATAAGATTCTTCATAGGCTCTAGGTAACATCTCTTCCTGTTCACTTCCAGGAACCAATTCTTCCTTCTTTATTTCAGATGCATCATTCTTGGCTAATTTTATAGCTTTTCCATGAATAAAGGGTAATCATGCTGGTGTAACTGGCAATGTCATGGCCCTTCAGAACCTGTTGGTATTGAACCAGCACAGTTATTCTTGTCTCTGCAGTTCTCTAATACCATTTATTTAATGTTGGGCACATTATTACTCAAGACACTGCATCATGCACATGAAGCCCATGAAGGCTGGCCTCCTATGACTCTGAAAGGCTGATATGGTGCTTCAAAGATGATTAAAAATGCAAGTCTCAACTAAAGTATGGAGAAAAATTTGAATCAAGATTCATGGAGAAAAATGTGAATCAAAACTCATTTTCTGGTCACAGTAAATTTATCATTCAGAATTTTATAGTGTGACCATAGAACAAAACATCTTCCAATCCTATTTTTGTGGTCCTTACTCCTGCCATCCGCATGCCACCACCAGCTGGGAAGGTAGATAAGAGACCCAGAGGCAGTCAGTCCTACTTGGGTGTGAAATATCCGCTCCTCCTTAGGCATTGTTTAAAATTGACCTGGAAGAGCACAATATCACCATGCCAATCAAAGGCAAGAAAGGACATTAATTAGAAGGGCATTAACATTGTGGAGCAGGACTTGAGAGCCCTTGGAAGAAATAGGCACAGATCCTGGTAAGGGTGTGGAGCTTGCTGAAGCAATGGGGTGACTATCCCTGGGTACTATCAAGCGGTGATGAACCGGGTAAAGGATACTTGTTCCCACCCCATTGCCCTCAGGTTCTGTATCCAAAGAAACCTCTATGGTTGAACTCAATTGAGTAGGAACTGATTCATAGGTCCACACTGGAGGCTCAAGTCCAAGGGCTGATAGTGGGTTACAGGTATCCCAGACACCTAAATTCATCCTGTGTCCAATGTATGTCAGCATCTTTCTGGTGACACCTAATCTCCCATTCAAGAGAAAGAAATATCAAACCAACTAGCAGCAGTGATCCATTATCCAAGCTGCCCTCTTAGAACAAGAACCAGCAAAGGGATCCACAAATGGCCCCATCTACAGAAGTCTTGAAGCTCGGTGGGGCTGTCAACCTTGTACATGTGGGCATAGATTTAGGGAGCTCCACAAAGGGGAAAAGAGGCAACCTGCACCACAAGAGTCCCTGCCTAGGATGGTGCTGCAAGACCCAGACAGTACTGCCCACATGGCACTGGTGGTCCTGGCTAATCCTTGCACTAGAACTCAGGGTTTAGAATATTTTGAATAAGACTTTCCAAAATGTTGGGCTTCCTGAAGCATTAGCCTAAGGCAGGGACTTTACTTGTAGGAGTCTAGTGTGGTATTGTCACTCAACTGTACAATTCAGGAAGCAAAATGAAGCAAAGGGGGAGGATGAATGGAAGGAAGGAGGGAACGGAGGAAGAGAGGGAGGGAGGAAGGAAGGAGGGAAGGAAGGAAGGAAGGGGGGGTGACATTCTGCTTACCACATAGATCACTTTATAAAGTTAATGAAATCTGGATTCCAAAATCAGGAAAACAATACAAGAAAAAGATAATGTACTCATTTCATTTACAAAGGATGATGTAAAAATATAAGTAAAATAATAGTTAATCAAATCCAAAAAATATAAAAATTATATGTCATAATAAACAAGAAATTTAATCTCAGAATTTATTAGTGATACAATATCAGGTAACTTATTTTTGTTCTATACCAAATTACTAAACTAAAGGGGGAATCTGAAACAGCTATCCATATGTATGCAGAAAAAAAGTATTTGATAACATTCGATATCTATTTATGATTTTAAAAAGAAAAACTCTTAGCTACCGGAAATAAAATGCAACTCCTAGAAGCTGGTAAGTTTTAAACAACAAAATCCTCAAGTAAACATCATACTTTACCCAAAATCAAAAATCTTTAAAGATTTTAATACGAAGAAAGAGGGATGTCTATTATTACCATTACTCTTTAACATAATATCAGAATTTCTAGCTATTTCTTTGAGGAAAGGTAAAATGTGAGGAATAAGTATTCAAAAGAAAAGATGAAAACGCCATTATCTATGTACACTATGATCAGTCATATACCTCAAAAACCAATAGAGCTCTTGACATTCTATTTAAATGAATAAGATAGTTCCACAGTGTCTTCTGATATAAAATCAACCTACAAAAAAATCAAAAGACTGTTTTGGCAACAGTAACCAACCATAAAATTTTAAAAGTCATATATGTTTTCAGCAACAATAAAAACTTTTAGTTCAATGATGATTAATTTAATCACAAAAATATTAATACTATCTTAATAAAACTTTACAACATCTAAGAAAGAATTTAGATGATAATCTAGTGGAATAAAGTACCATTTTTGGACAAGAAGACTTACTGTTATAAAGGTATCAATTATCCTCAAATTAATATTTAATCTTCAATCCATAAACTATAAATCAAAATTCCAGTTGATTTTTTGATGGTTTCAGTAAACCTATAAGAAAATGAAAACTGAAAGAATAAATGTTCACAAAATAAATTTTAACAAAGAGAGATAGGGATAACTTACCTAGTAACAACATTCTAGAAAGTCATAGAGATGAAAGAAGAAGGATATCACAATGCAAACACACACAAAGAAAACCAGACCACTATGCACATGTGAGCATGCACAGATACCCAATCTCACAATATATAAAACAAGATAGGATCACAAATTAATTGGAAAAGTTTCAGTGTAAAATTGGGACCCTGTCTCACTTTATGTAGAAAAGTAACATGATCTCAACAAAAAGATGGACTCAAGATAGAAAAAATAATTAAATGTAAAAAAATTAAAACATAGAGCATAAGAAAAATGTAAGAGACTATCTTTATCTTCTAGGCATGGCAGACAACTTCAAACTCAGAAATCACAAAACATAAGGTAAAAATTGAGGAATTTGAGAACATAACATTAAAGATTTCTATTCAATGAAGACTGCTATGGATAAAGTTAATAGAGACATGACAGACTTGAAAAAGATGATGGCACTGTCTGGAACCAATGAAGAATTATTGTCTAGCCATACAAGGAATGCCAGCAAATCACCAAGAAAAAGTTAACATCATCAATAGAAAATAAAGCAATTTACGGAAGAGAAAATATTAACAGCTAACAACCCTACAGAGAGATACTCAAACTCATTCAGAATCAGAGATGCAAATTAAAGCAACACAAAGCTATCATTTTATGTCTATTTGCAGGTGATGAAATTGTGATAACTTTTCTAATTAATATTCAGAGTTCAGCTTCCATGTTATTCTTTTGTATTGTCATTTTTATTATTCCTTTATCACAGTAAGCATAATTACAATTACTATGACTAGCATTTTAATACCTTTTGTGAATTAATACATCCTTTGTCCCTTTCTGCCCTGTAACTTAGAGATATAACTTTCTCATGAAATTATTAAAAGTAACTAATGGTAAGAAAAGTGCTCCAGCTGATCTGGGTGGTATATACCCTTTGAAGACTGCCCTAATTTTCTCTGTTACTCTTTTCTTGTTTTTCCTGTGTTTCATGCGCATGGATGCCTTCAGATTTTCTCCTGAAAAATTAATGCAACAGACTGTTTCTAGCTTGATCACAATAGATTCAAGTAATTCCGCTCAACTCTTGGGAAGTCAATGAATTAATTTTCCATCCATAATTATTATTAAATATAATAAGTATGTTTGATATGTTTAATTTGTTTGCTTTTAGTGACCTATGGGTGACAACATTACCAACTTGGAAAATCCTCCCTTTTACAAAAATAAATTGTAATCAAGGCATGGCTAGAGAGGTGGAACAATGAGGTGTTCATATTTTTTTCTCAAAGTGAATGAGTGATTATGTTATCAGTCTCTTACTATGAGGCTGTATTAATTGCAGGAAACAATGTCAACTCATAAATGTCAATGCATTTATTTAAACCTGGCTTTAAAATGATAGTGAGACACTTTCTTTGCCATGGCTAAGAAATAAGCAATTATAGAAAGGGAATGGATTTGAATTAAATCCCCCTGAAGAAAACAATAAACAGGTAAACAGTTAAAAATTATGAGGCTCATTTATTTCCCAGGTGAGCAAAAATGATTAGATAGCTCCTTCTTTTTCTTTTTAATATCTCTTTATTGGAGTATAATTGCTTCACAATACTGTGTTAGTTTCTGTCGTACAACAAAGCAAATCAGCCATATGCATACCCATGTCCCCATATCCCCTCCATCTTGAGCCTCCCTCCCACCCTCCCTATCCCACCCCTCTAGGTCATTGCAAAGCACCAAGCCAATCTCCCTGTGCTATGCTTCTGTTTCCCACCAGCCAACTATTTTACATTCAGTAGCGTGTATATGTCGATGCTACTCTCACTTCACCCCAGCTTCCCCCTCCCACACCATGTCATCAAGTCCATTATCTATGTCTACCTCTTTATTCCTGCCCTGCATCTAGGTTCATCAGTACCTTTTTTTTTTAGATTCCATATATATGTGTTAGCATACGGTATTTGTTTTTCACTTTCTGACTTAACTTCATTCTGTATGACAGACTCTAGGTCCATCCACCTCACTACAGATAACTCAATTTCATTTCTTTTTATGAGTGAGCAATATTCCATTGTATATATGTGACATATCTTCTTTATCCATTCATCTATCAATGGACATTTAGGTTGGTTCCGTGTCCTGGCTATTGTAAATAGTGCTGCAATGAACATTGTGGTACATGACTCTTTTTGAATTATGTTTTTCTCAGGGTGTATGCCCAGTAGTGGGATTGCTGGGTTGTATGGTAGTTCTACTTTAGTTTTTTAAGGAAACTCCATACTGTTTTCCATAGTGGCTGTATCAATTTACATTCCCACCAACAGTGTAGGAGGGTTCCCTTTTCACCGTTTATTGTTTGTAGATTTTTTGATAATGACCATTCTGACCAGTGTGAGGTGATACCTCATTGTAGTTTTGATTTACATTTCTCTAATAATTAGTGATGTTGAGCATCTTTTCATGTGCCTCTTGGCCATCTGTATGTTTTCCTTGGTGAACTGTCTATTTAGGTCTTCTGCCCATTTTTTAACTGGATTATTTGTTGTTTTGATATTGAGCCCCATGAACTGTTTGTATATTTTGGAAATTAATCCTTTGTCTGTTGTTTCATTTGCAAATATTTTCTCGCATTCTGAGGGTTGTCTTTTTGTCTTGTTTATGGTTTCCTTTGCTGTGCAAATGCTTTTAAGTTTAATTAAGTCCCATTCGTTTATTTTTGTTTTTATTTCTGTTACTCTAGGAGGTGGGTCAAAAAGGATCTTGCTGTGGTTTATGTCAAAGAGTGTTTTTTCTATGTTTTCCTCTAAAAGTTTTATAGTGTCTGGTCTTATATTTTAGTCTTTAATCTATCTGGAGTTTATTTTTGTGTATGGGCTGAGGTAGTGTTCTAATTTCATTCTTTTACATGTAGCTCTCTAGTTTTTCCAGCACCACTTATTGAAGAGGCTGTCTTCTCTCCATTGTATATTCTTGCCTCCTTGATCATATTAGGTGCTCATATGTGCGTGGGTTTATATCTGGGCTTTCTATCCTGTACTATTGATCTAGATTTCTGTTTTTGTGTCAGTACCATACTGTCTTGGTTACTGTAGCTTTGTGGTATAGTTTGAAGTCAGGGAGCCTGATTCCTCCAGCTAAGTTTTTCTTTCTCAAGATTGCTTTGGATATTCAGGGTCTTTTGTGTTTCCATACGAATTGTAAGATTTTTTGTCCTAATTCTGTGAGGAATGCCATTGGTCGTTTGATAGGGATTGCATTGAATCTGTAGATTGCTTTGGGTAGTATAGTCATTTTCACAATATTGATTCTTCTAAACCAAGGACATAGTATATTTCTCCATCTGTTTATGTCATCTTTGATTTCTTTCATCAGTGGTTTATAGTTTTCTGAGTACAAGTCTTTCACCTCCTTAGGCAGGCTTATTCCTAGGTATCTTATGCTTTTTGTTGCAGTGGTAAATGGGAGTGTTTCCTTAATTTCTCTTTCTGATTTTTCATTGTTGGTGTATAAGAATGCCAGAGATTTCTGTGCATTAATTTTGTATCCTGCAACCTTATCAAATTCATTGATTAGTCTAGTAGTTTTCTGGTGGCATCTTTAGGATTTTCTATGTATAGTATCTTGTCATCAGCAAACAGTGACAGTTTTACTCCTTCTTTTACAATTTGTATTCTTTTTATTTCTTTTTCTTCTCTGTTTGCTGTGGTAGGACTTCCAAAACTATGTTGAATAAGAGTGGCAAGAGTGGACATCCTTGTCTCGTTCCTGATCTTAGTGGAAATGTTTTCAGTTTTTGACCATTGAGTATGATGCTTGCTGTGGGTTTGTCATTTATGGCCTTTATTATGTTGAGGTAGTTTCCTTCTATGCCCATTTTCTGTAGGGTTTTTTTCATAAATGGTGTTGAATTTTGTCAAAATCTTTTTCTGCATCTATTGAGATGATCATATGGTTTTTATTCCTTAATTTGTTTATGTGGTGTATCACATTGATTGATTTCTATATATTGAAGAATCCTTGCATCCCTAGGATAAATCCCACTTGATCGTGGTGTATGATCCTTTTAATGTGCTGTTGGATTCTGTTTGCTAGTATTTTGTTCAGGATTTTTGCATCTATGTTCATCAGTGATATTGGTCTGTAATTTTCTTTTTTGTGTGATATCTTTTTCTGGTTTTGGTATCAGGGTGATGGTGACCTCATAGAATGAATTTGGGAGTGTTTCTCCCTCTGCAGTTTTTTGGGAGAGTTTGAGAAGGATCCGTGTTAGCTCTTCTCTAAAAGTTTGGTAGAAATCACCTGTGAAGCCATCTGGTCCTGGACTTTTGTTTGTTGGAAGATTTTTAATTACAGTTTCAATTTCATTACTTGTGATAGGTCTGTTTATATTTTCTAATTCTTCTTGGTTCAGTCTTTTGTGATTTCTCCTTTTTCATTTCTAATTTTATTGATTTGCATCCTCTCCGTTTTTTTCTTGATGACTCTGGCTAAGTGTTTATCAATTTTGTTTATCTTCTCAAATAACCAGCTTTTAGTTTTATTGATCTTTGTTATTGTTTTCTTCATTTCTATTTCATTTATTTCTGCTCTGATCTTTATGACTTCTTTCCTTCTACTGATTTTGGGTTTTCTTTGTTCTTCTTTCTCTAGTTCTTTTACTTGTAGGGTTAGATTGTTTATTTGAAATTTTTCTTGTTTCTTTAGGTGAGATTGAATTGCTATAAGCTTACCTCTTAGAACTGCTTTTGCTGCATCACACAGGTTTTGGGTCATTGTGTTTTTGTTGTCATTTGTTTCTATGTTTTTTTAAATTTCTTCTTGGATTTCTTCAGTGATCTTGGTTATTTAGTAGTGCACTGTTTAGCCTCCATGTATGTGTGTTTTTACAATTTTTTCCTGTAATTGATTTCCAGTCTCATAGTGTTGTGTCAGAAAAGATGTTTGATACGATTTCAATTTTCTTAAATTTTCTGAGGTTTGATTTGTGACCAAAGATGTGATCTATCCTAGAGAATGTTCCATGTTCACTTGAGAAGAAAGTGTATTCTGCCACTTTGGGTGGAATGTTCTATAAATATAAATTAGATGTATCTTATCTAGTGTGTCATTTAAAGCTTGAGTTTCCTTATTTATTTTCTGTTTGGCTGATCTGTCCATTGGTGTAAGTGGGATGTTAAAGTCCCCTACTATTATTGTGTTACTGTTGATTTCTCCTTTCATGGTTCTTAGCATTTGCCTATGTATTGAGCTGTTCCTGTGTTGGGTGCATAAACATTTATAATCATTATATCTTTTTCTTGGATTGGTCCTTTGTTCATTAGGTAGTGTCCTTCTTTGTCTCTTGTAATATTCTTTATTTTAAAGTCTATTTTATCTGATACGAGTATTGTTACTCCATCTTTCTTTTGATTTCCATTTGTATGGAATATCTTTTTCCATCCCTTCACTTTCAGTCTTTATGTGTCCCTAGGACTGAAGTGGGTCTCTTGTAGACAGCATATTTATGGGTCTTATTTTGTATCCATTCAGCCAGTCTGTGTCTTTTGGTTGGGACAATTAATCCATTTACGTTCAAGGTTATTATCAATATGTATGTTCCTATTACCATTTTCTTAATTGTCTTGGGTTTGTTTTTGAGGGTCTTTTTCTTCTCTTGTGTTTCCCACTTAGAGAAGTTCCTTTAGCATTTGTTGTAAAGCTGGTTTGGTGGTGCTGAATTCTCTTAGCTTTTGCTTGTCTGAAAAACTTTTGACTTCTCCATCAAATCTGAATGAGATCCTTGCTGGGTAGAGTAATCTTGGTTATAGGTTTTTCTCTTTCATCACTTTAAGTATATCCTGCCACTCCCTTCTGGCCTTCAAAGTTTCCACTGAAAAATCAGCTGATAACTTTATGGGGATTCCTTTGTATACTGTTTTTTTGTTTTTCTCTTGCTTCTTTTAATACTTTTTCTTTGAATTTAATTTTTGTTAGTTTGATTAATATTTGTCTTGGTGTGTTTCTCCTAAGGTTTATCCTGTATGGGACTCTCTGTGCTTCCTGGACTTGGGTGACTATTTCCTTTCCCATGTTAGGGAAGTTTTCACTATAATCTCTTCAAATATTTCCTCAGACTCTTTCTTTTTCTCTTCTTCTTCTGGGACTCCTATAATTCGGATGTTGGTGCGTTTAGTGTTGTCTCAGAGGTCTCTGAGATTGTTCTCAATTCTTTTCATTCTTTTTTCTTTATTCTGCTTCTCAGCAGTTAATTCCACCATTCTATCTTCCAGCTCACTTATATGTTCTTCTGCATCAGTTATTCTGTTATTGATTCCTTCTAGTGTATTTTTCATTTCAGTTATTGTGTTGTTCATCTCTGTTTGTTCTTTAGTTCTTCTAGATGTTTGTTAAACATTTCTTGTATTTTCTCAATCTGTGCCTCCATTTTATTTCCGAGATTCTGGGTCATCTTTACTATCATTACTCTGAATTCTTTTTCAGGTAGATTGCCTATTTCCTCTTCATTTATTTGGTCTTGTAGGTTTTTACC
>NC_041223.1:13129065-13149947 GCF_002837175.3 Physeter macrocephalus | reverse complement strand
TTTTTTTTTTTTTTTTTTTTTTTTTTTATGCCTGAGATTGTGCTCCTGTTTTACTGGTTGTTTGGCCTGAGGCTTCCAACACTGGAGTTTGTAGGCTATTGGGTAGAGCTGGGTCTTGGTGCTGAAATGAGGACCTCTCTGAGACCTCACACCTATGAATATTCCCTCTAGTCTGAGGTTCTCTGTTGGTCCAGTGGTTCAGACCTGGAGCTCTCCCCACAGGAGCTTCCGCCTGACCCCTGGGCTCATGACTAAGATCCAGCAAGCCTCGTGGGATGGCAAAAAAAAAAAAAAAAGAACAATAGCAAAGTAAAAAATAAAATTAGACTAGGAAACTAACAGACATGTTAGAAAGAATGTAAAAATAAAAATATGGATGCGTCAACAACCAGAAAGTACATCAATACCACAATATTAAAAATGAGGAGGAGGGAAAAGAAAAAAAAATTTTGGGGGGGAAAGGCTTTGGCTGTGGAGGGAGGGGCCTAAGCAAGAGCAAGATTTGGGTGGTAGTGGGGCCTATGCTCAGGATCCACAGGGCTGGAAAAGGCCCTGGGGGCTGTGGGGCATGGGGCTTAGGCTCAAGGAACAGAAGGGGTCCAGGCGTGTCCCCCATCCCTGGTCTCAGAGGGCAGGTGACCTCATCTAGGAGCCCAGCAGGCTTCCTGGGCTCGAGTGGCAGGGCAAATGCCCTCCTCTCCTCTCCTGCTCCACCCCCAGGGTGCCTCCTGACTGCCTCTCCTGATCCTCCTGGCCTCCCTCCATGCTCCCAGGACCCACACGGCCTGGAGGGGGCTTTGGATTGCAGGGGAACCAGCTTGGGAGATAGTTGGCTCCCTGGGTCCCAGTGAGCAGGGCAATCGCCCTCCACTCCTTTCCCACTCCTCCTGGATGTCTCTTCCTACCTGCCACTCCTGATCTCCCCAGCCTCCCTCCTATGCCCCCAGGACCCACACAGCCTGGATGGGGCTTTGGAGTGGGGGGAACCAGCTTGGGAGCTCAGCAGGCTCCCCAGCCCTAGTGGGCCAGGCGATCGCCCTCCGCTCCTCTCCCGCTTTTCCCAGAGAGTCCCTCCCACCTGCCTCACCTGATCTCCCTGGCCTCAGGGGCTCCCATCCTGTCTGGTTTCCACTTCTCCTCCCCCTTCAGTCCCCCTACATCCTACCGGTTCACTCTGGGGTTCCTCCCGTGTCCTTGGGCATTAGAGTCCCCCACCAGCTGCTGGCAGGTGCCCTAGTTGTGAGGAGACGCTAACTCCACATCCTCCCTCACCACCATCTTGACTCTGCCTCCACCTAGATAGCTCCTTCTTTCAGTTGCCTATAGGATATAATTAATTGTCCAAACTATTACTTGCTTGGAAAAGCATACACTTTTTTTCTTTCACACTCTATTTCACACTCACATTTTTCTGATTTTGGGGTATAATTTTTAGTCATATTAAAGAAAAATATTCCTAACAGTGAGTAGAGAAGACCCTCCAGCTACATTTAATGCACTCAAACATATTTCTAATGGATAGATAGTGTTCAGTTAGGAACTGTAATGAAAAGTAACAAATGAGGCTGCTACCCTAAACAGCAAATACACGAGGACCATGAGCAATTTCTTTTATAGTCCAATGAGGAAAATTTCTTTTACATTCCTTGGACAAACTTATTAGGAAGTAACCTCTTTGTTTCTGTTTTATCTTCCCTATGAGAGAATTCCCTCCGTGGAATTCTTAAGAAGAGTAGATCTATGTGAACAGCAGATAAATGAACATTAATTCCTTCAATCCTCACTAAATATTGCTCTTTGTTTCTTTATTTTTGTCTTCTACTCTTTTTCTGCCTTCTCTGACTTTGAGTTTTTTAGATGTGATTCTCTTTTCTTTTGTATCTTACCATATCCATTATACTTCTCTTTATTTTTTTAGTGGGCACCCAAGTTTGCAATGTACTTTTACAACAAATACAAGTATATTTAAAATAACACTATATAGCTTCATGGAGAGTACAAATACCTTATGACAGAGTATTTTTAATTCTACCATTCTGTCCCTCATGACATTACTGTCATTCATTTCATTTGTGCATAAAATATAATTACCAAATACATCATTGATGCTATTAATTTGAATAAGCTGTTATCTGCTGGATCAGTTAAGAATAAGAAAGTTAAGAGTTTATTTTACCTTCATTTCTTCTTTCCTGAATGCTCTTCCTTTCTTTATGTAGATCTGAGTTTCTGACCTAGACCATTTTCTTTCTCTCTGAAGAGCATCTGTCAACACTTCTTGGGAGGGAAGTCTACTGGAGACACACTCCCTCAATTTTTGATTGTCTGAGAAATACTTTTTATTTCTCCTTCCCTTCTGAAGGATAATTCCAGGATACAGAATTATAATTGGTGATTTTTTTCCATTTCAGCATAATATTTCACACCAATCTCATTTTGCTTGCATGGCTTCTGAAGATAATTCAGATGTAATTCTTACTCTTGTTTTTCTCTAAGTAGGTGTTTTTTTCACCCCTTCTGTCTTCTTTCAAGATTTTCTGTTTGTCTTTCATGGTCTTTATTTTAAATATGATGTCTATGTATAGATTTTTAGTATTTAACCTACTATGTATTCTCTGAGCTTCTGGATATGTGATCTGGGGGTCTGTCATTAATTTTGGAAAATTCTGTTATTATTACTTCCAATAGTTCTGTACTTTTCTTCTCATTCTGGTAGTCCTATTATGCACATGTTACATCTATAGCAATTGTCCCACAGTTCTTGGATATTCTATCCTGTATTTTGCATTCTTTTTTCATTTTAGCATTGGAAATTTCCATTGACATTTCTTTAAGCTCACTGATTCTTCAGCTATGTCCAGTCTACTGATGAGCCCATCAAAAGCATTCTTCATTTCTGTTGCAATATTTTGATTTCTAACATTTCCTTTTCTTTCTTAGAGTTTCCATTTCTTTGCTTATATGATATATCTGTTCTTATATGCTCTCCAAATTTTCCATTACAGCCCTTAGCATATTAATCATAATTATTTATAAATTTCTGGTCACATAATTCCAAAACTTGCCATAAATGAATTTGATCCTAAGGCTTGGTTTATCTCTTTAGACTATATTTTTGCCCTTTAGCATGTGGTGTAATTTTTTGTTGAAATCTAGACATGGTGTATTGGGTAAAAGAAAGTAAAATAGATAGGTCTTTATTATGAGGTTTCATGTTTATCTAGCTAGGAATTGATTGTGTTTGTTTGCTGTAGCACTGGTGTCAGAGGCTAAACTTTCCTCTGCTGTTCTTGTTTTGTCTCCTGTGTCATGTCTTTGGACTTCCCAAGAGATTCCTTAGATAGAATCTGAGGCTCTCAATTATTTTAGCTGTAATACCCTGTTATTACAGGAGCCCTATTGATGTGGTAGTAAGGTGTGGGATGAGGGGAAGCAACCTATACTCCTATGATTGTGTCTCAGTCTTTAAGCGAGACTGAGTTGGATGTTTCCTTTCCCCATATTGAAGTCTAATAGGACTGGAGTTGGGTCTTTCCCATCTCCCAGCTTGGTTAGGCTTTGTTAAAACCCCAGTTGGTTAGGTACTGGAAAATATTTTACATCGAGGGAAGGTCTTGTTAAGGAGAGCAGAAAACTCTGCATGTATTTCAGAATGGTCACTTTTCCCTTCCATAATTTATATTAGTACCACCAATTCCAGTCCAAAACTACAGCTCATCATGGCCTTCCCCTTTTTTTTAACTTGTAATATTTTTACAACAGTAAAAAATAGAGCTTTCTTATTCACTGTATGTTTACTTATCTACCCTAAACCAGAATACACTTCAGATGGTTTCAGAATTATTAACGCATACCATTGTGAAAAACAAAAACAAACTTACTAACTAGAGTTCAATATTTACGTACACTTCTTTTTGTTTTGACTGATAGTTTATTGTCAGAATTCTAGGTTCAAGAGATGCTTTAGTCTTTCCTTCATTTGTTTGAAATATAGTTAAAATTTTTTGTTTGTTTTTATTGTATGTTTGGGTTTGCATTGAACTTTGGGTTAGTTCTCTACCTTTGTTGATTTTTTTTTTTTTTTTTTTTTTTTTTTTTTTTGCGGTACATGGGCCTCTCGCTGTTGTGGCCTCTCCCATTGCGGAGCGCAGGCTCCGGACACGCAGGCTCAGCCGTCATGGCTCATGGGCCTAGCCGCTCCGTGGCATGTGGGATCTCCCCGGATTGGGGCACGAACCTGTGTCTCCTGCATCGGCAGGCGGACTCTCAACCACTGCACCACCAGGGAAGCCCCCTTGTTGATTTTATTTATAGATTTTGGGTATATTAATGGTAGCATGGTTCTAAAGGTCAAATTTATAAAAAGTTATAGTCATAGAGTGTATCCTCTACCTATTGCCATTCTGCATCCTTTATATCATTCACAAATACCCTTGTAAGTTACCAATCTTTTTGGCTTCTGGATTGTCTTTCTTATAGTTTTATTGTATAGATTAGCATTTTCAGATATATTTTACATTCTCCTTTTTTCTTACACAAGCAGTTGCATATTATAGATAATCTTTGACACTTTGCTATTTTTACCTAATGATATATAATGGAAATTACCGCCTATCAGTTCATAGAGATTTTCCTAGATCTTTCACAAGCTGCATAACCTATCTATGTCTTTTTAACCACCCTCTTACATATGGACATTTAAGTTGCTTCTAATATTTTACAACAGCAAAACAGTGATGCAAGAAATAACATTGTGTACATATATTTCTGTATTGTTGGATGTGTATCTCCATGGTAACTTCCTAGAGGTGGGATTGGTCAAAGAGGAAATGCATATGTAGTTTTGTTAAGTATCCAAAATTCCTCTGCAAAGCAGTTATTTTACCAGCAAACTTTGAGAGTGCTTGCTTCCCTATAGTCTTACCAACTGTGTTTTCATACTTTTAAACTTTTACCAATTTAATAAGTGAGAAATGGTATCTCATATTTTTAATAAACATTTCTTCAGGTATGAGTGAGGCTTAGTATCTTTTTATTGGCTTAAGAATCATTTTAATATCTTTTCTGGTGAGTCTTCTACACACATGCTTACCTCATTTTTCCATCAGGTTTTGATTCATATCTCTGATTTTTAAATGAGTTCTATATATACTAACAATATTAGTCATATATTCATTATGTAAGTTGTAGACATTTTTTTTCCCCAGTGTGTCATTTGTCTTTGATTTTGTTTATGGCATTTGTTGCATACAAATATTTTTCTTTTCTGTAGTCAAATTTATCAATATTCAATTTATATGAATTGAGTTATAATTAGAAAATCTATTCCTAAATATAGATTATAAAGTAATTCACCCATCCCCCCCACCCCCAAGGCTTATATGATTTATTTATTTATTTTTTTGAATTTAGATCCCTGACAATTTGAAGAATATTATTTTATATGGTTTAAAGTATGGACCTAATTTGGGCTTTCATAAATGACATATCCATTGTCAGAGCAGTATTTATTAAGTAGCCATATTTGTCAAGTTGGTTTGAGATGTTCACTTTACATACACTAAATAATCTCTGGTACTTGGGTGTATTTCTGTAGTGTCTATCCCTCTCCAGTACTCTGCTTATCAATTCATGGGCCAGTACTAAACTATTTTAATTATAATATATTTTAGTGTCTGATGTGGAAGGTCTAGTCTGTCATTAGAGCTTTTCCTTTTTTATTCTTTAAGTTTTCTTCCACGTTTACTTTTCTGTATGAACTTTAGTGTTAACTTGTCTTAATATAAAAAGCTTTTTTTAAAAATTGCAATTGTGTTAAAATTATGTTTATTTTTAAAATGGCATTTTATGATGATGAGTTATTCTTTAAAGAGGGGGATTATTTTTCCATGCATCAAAATTATGATTTGTCTCATTTAAGATTGTTTTAAAGTTTTTTTAACATAGGGTTTGCAGTTTTCTATTGTAAGTTTTTTCATAAGTGTTTACTCATATGGTGTAGCTCTAGTAGTACATACCTCTCCGAAACAAAATCAAGAAGAAATAGGAAAGCAGAACTATCCTATAAGTATTAAAGGAATTGCATCATTTTCCAAAATTTTTCATAAAAAAAACACAAAACCTGAAAAGTTTCATACGCAGTTCTATCAATCATTCCAGAAACAAAAAATTCCAATGATACAAAAACTCTTTTTAAAATATTTGAAAAATGAAGAAAACCTAACTCACATTACAAGGCTAATATAGCTTTGAACCCAAAACAAGATTAGTACAATATAAAAAGGAAAATTGTAACATAGACTAAGAAAAATAAAATATTAGCACAAGTCTGATAATATAGTTAATAAAATTTATAATGAAAAATTGTGGCTTATTCCAAGAATGCATGTTTAGTTTAAATATTAAACTTTTAATGTAATTCATGACATTAATAAATTAGAGGAACAACAGTATAATTATATGTGCAGAAAACAACACAGTTCAACAAAATTTATCATTTATTTAGTATAAAAATTAAGAACTTGAGGAAATTCTCTTAACCTGAGAAAAGACATTTATATGACAAAACTAAAATAAAACAAAATACTTTACCATTATAATTACTATAAACTATTGTGATACAAGTATATACAGAGAGGAAAGAATGAGTAGGGAGACAAAAGAGGAAAAACAATGAAAAGAATAAAAAGCCTAGAGTTAAAAACAGAACAAAATAAAATAAATACACCAGTATATTAACGTCACCTTCTTCATTTATTAAAAACTATTTTGAAAGATACCTTTTTAAAGGAGAAGCATACTAGATAGCTACCGTATAACTGAGTAGCGCACACAATTTCTCTGTTTTTGTTTGTGTTTACCACTTATTATATCATCAGGGATACTGTCAAAGGAAATAATACCGTACTACATCACAATAGGTAGTATAGTCATGGTGAATTCAAAAGTGGAGATAGAGTTGGTCTGCAGCTGGACTGGAAAGGCTTTATCTCTGGTTCAGGGGATGCCTGCATATCTGGCTTTTGACTCTTGTCCAAGGTAAAGGCCGTGGAATTTATGATGTGCTGATTAACGTTCCATTTACCCTGGTGGCACCCAGGGTTAGTCCTTATGGTTTTCATCTGCTCTTACTGCTTTAACAAGTTTGATTACAGGACCAAACAGATTTGTAAGGATCCCCCACTGGCAGCTTCTCCAAGCTCTCTGAAGCAGAGATTTTCCTCACGGGCTTCTCAAACCCAGAGAGTCAGCACAGTGCAAAAGCACCCCTGGGCCTACGGACAGCCTGGGCTGTGAGGTGTCTCTCACTATGATGCTTACCTGCCAGCTCCTTCTCTTCCTTCACCACGTTCTTTGCCTTTAAGTAAAAGCTTTATGTGACTACAGTGTGGAGTCTGGGAACTCATTTCAAACATACATACTCGGGAAAACAATACAAGTACCCACACAGTATAGCAGTCAGTAATATATTCATATTTTCAGTGATCATGTACATACTAATTTGGTTTATTCCTAATTCCAACAATTAAGTAACTGAAATTCTTCTGTATAGTGGAAGCATGTTTCATCGAAACAATGTTCTTTTCCAGCATTGATTAAGTTAACAGGCTAATCAAAAGAATGAATTGTCAGTTAAAATGAGTATACCCTTTTAAAGAGAACAAAGACAGAAATAGCATCTATGACCCAGATTATATTCCATCTGCTGGAAATCAAAAAGCATTAGTAAAATAAAAGTGATACTACATTGACCCCAAATGGGTAAATTGGTTTCAGCAAAATAATTATACAGCAAATTGCATTAATGTCAATTTTAATATTATTGCTTTATGACATTTTAAATACAATTTGTAAATATCAATATATTTTTGGTTTAGGGGTTATCTAACTACTTTAAATTTGAGAACATTGTTTACAACTCTATGTAAGTACATACTTACTTAAATATCATTCTGAAGCCAGACAAATCTTGTTTTTCAGTAAAATTTTTTTACATTGCTCAAGTTTGAGAAAATGCTTTAGAATGTTTATTCATTCACCTTTATGACTTTTTCCCCCTATTATATTTTATGAACAGACTAAGATCTAGAAGTCTCACACCCCAAGTGTAAATTTGGGTTATCCAAACAAGGAAGTCAATTTTGGGCTCTGAAATTCTAAGATTTTTTCAAGAAATCAGGATGTGCAACTGTTTCAAATAAATAAGATAATGAGGTATGATTCAGGAACATAAAACCACAAACTATCTCGCTTGTTAAGGTACGTTGCAGAAAGCATTCTGCATTACACATACAACTAGGACAAAATATATTTTTCTGAAACGGAATTGCAAGAGTTTATTCCTCTCTCCTATGAGGCTTCTTAATTTTACAGGGCAAATGAATATTTTCAAGTAACTACAAAGAGCTCCTTAGCTTTTACAATTTATTCTAAACTCTGTGACAGGAGCAATGAAAAAATGGTCTTTTTCTTATAAAGAATAAGCTTCAATCAACTTCTGAAAAATACTTTTTTAGTGTACCTTACAAAGTCATCATTTCTTTTTAAACTAGGTGACTTTTTAATATTTGCATACATCCCTTAGTATTGTAGAAAAAGTGGTGCGGTGTTGTAAGAACTTATGTTGGTATTTCTAACTGTTCTCTTAATCGTACCTCCGAAACGTATGAAAAACAAAGTAAAACAAAGCAAAAACATAAAAATATACAGATTGCCTGTCACTATAAGGCAAAGAAGTATTGCATCTAGGAATGAAAACTATGGGTATCTGGAGAAATTTCTGCTTCTGAGAACATGAAAGAGATGTACTTTTTCCTATCACTTCTGCTAAGTATAACTGCAATGCTGGACATTATATATAAAATAAACATAAAATGTCTCTGAATGGTGGAGAGAAGAAGGAAGCCCAGCTAGGAATCTTGAGACCCAAGGGCCTGGTGATGAGATCTGTGGGTTTCCTGTTTGCCTCATAGACCCCAGACTTGAGATGAAAAAGCCAACAACCCAGTAACACCAAAGGACACAAGCCACAAAAAAGCCCCCCAAAAAGTGTGCTCTCTCCAAGAAAGGAACAGGAAAAAAGTTTTATAATAATCACTCTACTCCAGTCAAACACTAGAAAAAACTGTGGCTTCATCTTTACCCCCACATCAGAGGCCTAGAGGGAAACCTAGGTTTATACTCAGGACAGCATATAAGAAAGTTCTCAAACATCTGCAAGAATTGAAGGGAAGCAGAATATGCCATGCGAATATGCCTCTTTGGCCTAGGGACTATTTTAGTCTGGTTGTTTAAAAAAACAAACAAACAATCAGCAGACACTGGAGAAGCTCTGAAAAACAAGTGGAACTTACCCATTTGCAAGAGACATTTACATTTATAAGGGAAACTTCCATTTGTAAGGGTGTCTCCCTCTCTGTACCAAGAGGAGGAGGATGAATCTAAATCTCTAGAGACTCTTTTTCTTGTAAGAAGGCAAGGACTTAAATCCATATAACAATCTTAAGCCTGTTTGCAGTGCTTTGCCTGATAACCTCCCATAGCCGACTCCCCCTACCAACATCTTCTTTTGTGTTTAACTGGAGATGGCACTTAAAGTGGTGGCATGGGCCATCATTTCAAGGTGTTATGCAGTTTTCCTGGATCTCTCTCTTGTATACTGGAAGTATACGTGTTATTAAACTTCTGTTTGTTTTTCTCCTATTAATCTGTTTTTTATTACAGGGAGGTCTCAGGCAAGAACCTAGAAGGGTAAAGGGAAAATTATTTTTTCCTCTCCTACAGAGTAATGTCAGAGAAGGCCCAGCAGGGAACTGGGAGTTTGATCCCCACTGGATGATAATGAAGGTCATTCTATGGTGTCAAGTTTCCCATGCTGGTTTTCTGACCTGCTGTACTGCTCTGTAGAAGCCAGATATAGTCCCTTGCTTTCTAAAGCTTACATTCAATGGAGAGAAATGTACAAAGATAGCACTATTTTTTATTTATTTATTTATTTATTTATTTATTAAGTATGTTTTGAGACTTGACACCTCTCTAGACTCAATTTTAACCTCTGTTACATAGCACTCTAAATTCTGAATTTACAGTGCCCACTGGAAATGGATTGGTTTATTTTTATTTTTCCTACAGTTAGTTAAAAAATAAATGTTATATTAGTAGTATTATTAGGAATTATAACTTTAACTTGCCTTGTTACCAATAATACTAAGTCTCTTAGTCACACGTAGTTTCCCATTCTATAGCTCTTTTAGATATCAGAGGAAATGCTGTCACCTAGGTCCTTTCCCTGTCTTCTTCTTCTTCAATCTTCTGATTAAGAGTGGCCCGGGCTTCCCTGGTGGCGCAGTGGTTGGGAGTCCGCCTGCTGATGCAGGGGACATGGGTTCACGCCCCGGTCCGGGAGGATCCCACATCCCGCAGAGCGGCTGGGCCCGTGAGCCATGGCCGCTGAGCCCGGGCGTCCGGAGCCTGTGCCCTGCAATGGGAGAGGCCACAACAGTGAGAGGCCTGCGTACCGCAAAAAAAAAAAAAAAAATCTGCAGGAACCGCTGAGCCCGGGCGTCCGGAGCCTGTGCCCTGCAATGGGAGAGGCCACAACAGTGAGAGGCCTGCGTACTGCAAAAAAAAAAAAAAAAAAAAAAAAAAAAAAAAAGAGTGGCCCACTATGAACAGTTGGGTAGGCTATTGATTTAGAGACTCAGAGCCACATACTAGTAAATTATTCTGTTTGAACCTTTCAGAGCATGTCCAGTTTGATAGCTTGAGACCAGTGGCCATGACTGTACAGAGACACTAGTGACAAAAGGTTGACACAAAGAGCTTCTAGCAGGCTGGCTCCTTTCATGATCCTTGCATGTTTTGTTTATTTGTTTGTTTTGTTTTTTTGCAGTTCTTGCTCAAATTTAGGTAATTATTGCAGCCATTTTCTAGCTAACCCAAGCAGTCCCTTTCTCTACCTCTGGTATGCTGTCTGCCTGCCTGGCAAATGTTTTTTTACTCTGATTTTTAGTATAACTCTTATGCAGGTGCCTCCATGATGGGAGCCTCATGGAGACAGATGCATTATATGAGCCAGGATTTCTTTTTTGCCTTGAAACTCCCCAAATAGAGAGCTGTGGTCAGAGTGTTTTATAAAACAAAGAATGTTGTTCCCATTTGGTTCTACAAGGATTGAGTAATTGGCCACTGTAGTCGCAGACCTACAGTATGCTCTGAAAGGCATTCAAGGGCAAAGGTCAGGTATGAAGCACTCTGTGCTCTGGGAAAACAGGTAGAACAGGCCCTCAGATTGTTAGATATTTTCAGGGAAAATCTTTATTAACCCCGATTCTTGCATCTTCCCATACATAGAAAAAAACACTAAAACCATTAACTAAGATATCTGTTCCTTGTGACTGACTAGCAGCAACCTTCTATTGAGATGTATGCCTGATGACAAACATCCCCTCACCAAAACCACATATATACTGACCTCCCCACTTACCTCTTTGGAGCAGTTTCTCTAAGATTTCTGAGAGGCTGTCTCCCGGGCTATATTTCTCAGTAAGACACTGAATAAACTCAACTCACAGCTCTTTGTGCATTTTTTTTTTCCAGTCCACAGTTTTTTCACTATTTCCTTCTTATTTAAAGACCTTAAGAATCTGCCAGTTGCCTCCTTGTTTGCCTGCAAATATATTAGTCCTTGAGTAACTGGCTAGTATATTTGTACTATAAGACTTTTCATCCTTCCCAATCATTTGCAGTTCTAGGCATCCTCCCTATGTTTCCTGAGCTCTTCCTCTCTTTCCCAGTTTTCTTCTCTTCCTCCCTTTGCTGGTACAAAGCATTTCTTCTATCAACGTGATGATTATGGACATGACTTATAGAAGGAGTCCATCTATCATCCTTATACAGGTAACTATTCTTAATCTTTCTTCTGGAAATAATTTACTCATAATCCAGTAGAAGACTTAATTTCAGGATCATATTCTAGACCTGGACACTCATTCAATTATCTCTTCAAGAAATTCCATGTCTATAGATCAATTCAGTAGTGAAATGACACTCTGAAGACATTCTAGAACAGGGTTTTTCTCCTAGTTGTGGCCTTATGTAGGGTAGATACTTTGAGGATTCAACAAGATTCCACAAAGTCCTGTACACATAGCACCAATGTGCTGAGAAGATTTCCCATACTTACATAATCTCATTTTTTTTGGCAGAGTAAAGCATGGCTGCAATGTTTACCTTCACATTCAGCACTCTGCCCTGACCCAGGAGCAACCAGGAGGTCAGAATCAAAATAATGAATCACGAAAGCTTGTTAAACTCTGGCAAACTAATACTTATTTAGTTAAATGCCATAGAAGCAATTAGGATGAGAAACTGTCTCATCCTAGACTCTACCTAGGCTCTAAACTGTGAACTTAATACGAATGCATATTAATGAATGGCACTTTCTGTGATACTAGACAATGCTGATGTGGCCAGAGGAACCCAAAGAGTAAACTGCTAGTCACAATTCCAGCTCAACATTTCCCTTACTTTGCCCCCTGGAAGGAAGTTTTCCCCATCTGGGAAATACCAACAAATCACAAGGACCCAGGAGATGTCACAACTGCAGGAAAACACTTACTCTGCAAACAAATAAGAGAGTATGAAAGTGAGAAAGGCCATTGCCATTGTCATTTCTTCATTCATGCTATGTATTTTAGGTATCAGAGACATATGACCATATACTGTTCATTAGTTCAGTGCATATACAGTTTCCCTGAAGACAGTCCTGCAAGTCAGCTATTGCCTTACCTAAACTCTCTTCAAACTGTTTGCCATTCTACCACATTGGCTAGTATCAGTAAGGGAATGTCTGAAGGTTGCAAACTGTGTCTCATAGGAATGTAGGAGAGGTAATTGGTGAGATTAAACATATCAGGTTTAAAGTTTGGTGGAATTCAGGTACATACTTCTGAATATAAATGCTAAGCCTTTCATCTGAATCAACCCAATAGAAGATAGTTGAGATGACAACTAGCTATGTACATGTGAAGATAAAACCAACAGGATTAAATTAGATAAGAGTAGGGTGTAAGGGATTAGGAGAAGAAAATTATCTGTTTTGGTTTGACTAATTCCAGGCATGATGGTGCCACTTACTAAGATCTACAGATTTTCAATCACAGCAGGTTAGCAAACATCAATCAATATTTCTGTTTGGGGCTTCCCTGGTGGCGCAGTGGTTGAGAGATTGCCTGCCGATGCAGGGGTCACGGGTTCGTGTCCCGGTCCGGGAGCATCCCACGTGCTGCGGAGCGGCTGGGCCCATGAGCCATGGCCACTGAGCCTGCGCGTCCGGAGCCTGTGCTCCACAACGGGAGAGGCCACAACAGTGAGAGGCCCATGTACCGCAAAAAAAAAAAAAAAAAAAAAAAATTTCTGTTTGTATACATTAAAGTTTAAGATGTGAGACAATTTGAGATGTTAGCCTGGAAATAGGATATGTGAACTAGTAAATAAGAAAAGAGGTATGAGCTGAAGATAATCCTTATTATTTACTCACTATTAAATATTTTGGAACTCCCACTATAAATGAAAACTTTAAATGTAAAAAGAAGAGCACCAAGCATATAGCTCAATTTCAAGGAAGTTGCTAGAAAAAGTGAAAAAAAAATTATTATACAGATTTTAAGACAGTTATAGGCCAAGTTAAGAGATTGAAGATGCTTGTAAGAACAATGGAGAACTACATACTGAGAATCACCAAGGTAGATATTATTTAGGGAGCAAATGTCTAGAAAAAAGAGGAAGGTAAATTGTTGAAACAGAGGAAAGAACAAACACATGAGGAAGTAATACATATTTCAAGACCAGGAGAGTTTATAAGAGCAAGCTCTGCACAATGGGTTTATATTTATAGAGACTTTAAAAGTAAGACATAAGTGAAAAATGCTGTTGAGGGTGGAAGCAGAGAAAAGATCTGTAAATAAATAATAAGGAAAATTGATAAGGCATGAACAAAACAAATAGCAGACTGATGCCAATTTATGCAGAATGCTGTGATTCTCGGAAGTCTAGGAATACGCATAAAATGAAGGCTGAATGGCCAAACAAGCAACACATTTTTGACAAGTAAAGGAGTAGACAAGAAGAAGGGTGAGGAGGGGACAAAGCATCAGCACATACAAAACAATAAGAGATAACCATGGTTAGATTATTATGATCATGAGGCCCGTGATAGAAATTTAAATATGGCTTGCTTATTGCAGAAAAGATGAATTCAATTTCATAATTACTTTTTTTTAACTGACCCTTGTGTCATAAGATTTAAGGGGAACTACAAAGAAATCCACAGGATTTCTAATGAAAATAACTGTTATAATTAGGAAATCAAGCCAAAGCATAAAGAAGTTCAATGTCAAAATACTTGACACAGACTTTTTAAAAACTTCAGTGAAGATTTCTTCTTTTCCTATATCTGCCCTTCCTCATATACGTCCCCATGCCACAATTGAATTTCATACTTGCTATAATTATTTACATAATATACAAATGTATTTTTATGTAAAATTGGAAGTCCCACATCAATCCCCACAACCCACTTTCTACTTTATTCTTTAAGTAATTGTTATTATTAACTTACTGTGCACCACCATTTGCCATCATTTTAAAAGAAGAGATTTCAGATTCTCATAAGAAAATACATAATTACTACACCAGTCAGATTAGTCACAAAATACATCCCCATGTAATTACTTACCTTTTTGAAATGTTCTTGCTGTACAGAGACCAAAAAATCCCCACAACTATGTATGATATGATATGATATGAATACCATACATTCTAACTGTATATACTAATATATGACATTAATTTAGAAAACAAATTGTGATAAAACATTTAAAATTCTAAAAATCATATCCTTGATGTCTAAAAAAACCTATTTTCTAATATTATCAATAATCTAGTTTAAGGAATTTATAATATTAAATGATAAAATTTCACTTCATAATTTTGATCTGAATGTAAGTTTTTAAAATGATTGATGTTGAAATTGAAGTTTTCACGTACAAAGAACCTTATATGTGAATAGAAGATACAGTATAAAATACTAATTACTTTATTTCCCAGTGTACAATATCACAGATCTTAATAATTTTTGATGAACTTGTAAGAAATATATTTAATGTTTTAATGTTATACGAAAATTGTGGTCTCAAGACTATACAACTCACAGCAATGCTGCCTCATTGACCTAACTCTGAAACAGAAATTAATCCCGGAAGCAGTTCCAGAGGTACAGAACCTTAAAGAGAGGCTCATTGATTTAGGTCTGGGTTGCCTGCAATTGATTCTCTGATTTAATTTGATTTAAAGGCACTAATGACTCTTTTGCCAGTGGAAAAGGGGACACCAGTAGTCCATGGCATTGATTGGCAAAAGTGTTCATTAAATCATATTTTGTAGACACCTGTAATAAGTACCTACAGATGGCAATACTTTGAATAAAAAGTAATTGCTGCCCAAGAATATTTTCACTGAAAATGAAGAAATTAATGTAGCTGGTTGATTGTTTCTAAGTGTCTGAAGAACTTAGAGAAGCAAATATTGAGTTTAGGATTGTGCAATCTCATCTCAAGACCCAAGTAAAAAAGGAAAATATCAGAACGCTTATATTACTACCATCTCTTGTTGCCACAGGACTGAAATTGCTGATACTGAACCCAAAGTCTAAACCTGTGAGTGGCTGAAGCACGATGCAAATTGGATTCACAATTGCTCAGAGTCTCACGTGTTAAAGCACTGACTGGGAAAGGGGGATCCTGAACACTGGGATGAAGACACATGAATCTGAGAGACCTCAAACCCCTAAATTCTGCCCTGCTTCCTTTGCCAGAAGAAGCAGTCCCTTGAAGAAGTTCGCCTTCCCTTACCTGAAGAAACTCAAATGCCTTTCCCAGAGATTGTTGCCTTCAAGGGGACTGCATATCCTTCTCAGGACCTGCTCCCACCTACCAGCTGTCACTGCTTCTAGACTGATAAGCAGTCCCAAGTTCATCAGACACCAGAAGGTAAATACAAAGAATGCAAGTGTGATCCATGAAGAGATGCAATACACATCAACAGAATGCTTCTACAAGGCCACCGTCCATGGCTATAGAGGGAGCCATATAAGGCAGCATGACATTACAACAGCATTGCCTCTAACAAACAAACAAAATTAAAAAAGCATGGTCCTGAATTCTTGATGGAATTCTTATCACATTTTTTAAGACTTTGTATTTTTAGAGCAGTTTTAGCAGTTTCAGGTTTACAACAAAATGGAGAGCAAGATACAGAGATGTCCCATAAACCCCCAGCCCCTACACATGCCTTGACTCCCCCATTATCAACATCCCTCACCAAAATGTTACATTTTTTAACCAAAGATGAACCTACATTGACACATCATAATCACCCAAAGGCCATAGTTTATATTGGGGTGCACTCTTGGTATTGTATATTCTATGGGTTTGGACAAATATAAAATGACATATAACTATTATTATATCATACAGAGTATTTCTTATATTTTTCAGGCCAGCTAAAACAAAAGAATTGACTTGTGCATCATATCAGGAAGCACATGATGTCAGTTTATCCCACTGTTGTAGATAGTAACTTTGCCTCACTTGATTAGGTGGCATCTGCCAGGTTTCTCCATTGTCGTTACTATTTTTTTTCTCCGCAATTAATAATTAACCTGTGAAGAGATACTTAGAGTCAGTGCATACAAACTTTCATGTAATAGTTTTAATATCTGTTGATGATTCTTGCCTGAATCATCTATTGCCATAGTGTTGAAACTAGTGATTTTCAAACTCCATCATTCCATTTACATTTACATTCCATTTACATTTATTACTTGGCATGTCTCTGTTAAGAAGAGATTTCCCTTCTCCTGTGTGTATGTTCTGTGCATATGTACTCAGGTGTGTATACACATATATGCATGTACACATACATATGTATTTGATATGGATTTGTATGGATTTATGGATTCCTATTTTTTTGGGTTATAATCCATTACTATCTTTATTCATATTGATTCTCAATTGTCCCAGATTTGTCTGTGGGAACCCCTTTAAGCTAGCTTTTGACTTTTAAGTCATTTAGACTTTTTCTTATCATTTTGGGGACACTTTCTAACTCTAACACAACAAGATGTTGAAGGTTGAAAGTATACACTTTCTTTCCCTCCAGCTCTGAATAAAACCATTTTTTCAATCATCTCCAGTTCCTTTTTAATGGCATGTGTATGGCATGAGAAATGGTTTAAATTTATCTTTTTACAAGTGGCTTTCCAGTTGTCCCAACATACATATATATGTGTGTGTGTGTGTGTGTGTGTGTGTGTGTGTGTGTGTGTAAATATATATATCGTTTTTTTGGAGGGAGGTACTGTATTTATTTGTTATTTTATTAACTCCAGGGACACAGAAATTCTTGAACTTCCTTATGTCATTGACAGAAATAATAACGTAAGGGAATTTTAAAAATACAATTTTCTGGAGGGAGGTTGAGTTTCTTCCGTAGCCTGTTTTTTCTCAAGTGAATTGTGACTCTTGATTCATAGGATCTTCTGAGCATGTTTTTGCTTCATTCTTTATTTTTTTTTCTTGATTTACTTTTTCAATTGTATTTGTTGTTGTTGTTTTATTGAGCACATTTATTATGTCTTCTTTCCTGTTTCACTCACTTTTTCCTCAGTTGTCCCAACGTATTTTATTACATTTTTACTTTTGCCCCAATGTTTTGATATTTCAACTTTATTATATAATAAATTTCTATATGTTCTTAAGTCTATTTCTATATATGTCCTCCGGTTCATTTCAAAGGCTTCTCTATTCATGTTACCATATTGTTTTAAGTACAGAGGCATAGTATAACATATTAATATTGATTTAATATTATGTATTAAGTATTTAATATCTATTTGACACATTAAAGATATAATGTTCCCCCAGACAGCTCATTTTCAACTATTATTACATACTTAATTTTTTCCATATCTTTTTCCCCCATATTACCAACATCACTAGGTACAGAAAACAAAACAAAAGAACTTAGAGAAAACTTAAAACACAATAAAGCTATTTTGTTCAAGTATGTTTTAATTTTTTGTCTTTTAGATATTATCATTATTAGATTATTAGATATTATTATTTAGATATCATCATTCTCTAGAAAAAATGTGCACTTTTATATTGGTAACATATAAAAATCTTTGACTTTGAAATACTTAATGAAAATTGAATTTCTACCACAATCATATGCAGAGCTAATCTAAATCGTTATGATACAGTATATGAATTGTGTTATTAAAGTGTTAGACTGTATCTGTCCAACCTAATATTGAATTTTTAGAGCCAATACATTCTGAAACATAGGATGCATCCAACATATATTTATTGATTAAATAAAACTATGCATCTTGTACAAGGATTTTTTTCTCCACTCAGCTACTGTTAATTAAATAGGCACAGTATGAATTGCAATTTCTTGTTATTTAACCAACCAGAGAAAAAGGAAAATAATGTGCCCATATAATTATTGATGTTATTAATCATATTCTGCCAACAAATACAAAATGTAAACAGTCAGTGAAGAGTGTGAAAGGATGTAAAATGAAGTCAGTTGAGGGGAAAACTGTTTCAAAAAGAAGTATATTTGATTAGGAGTTCAATTTACCTTAAAGCTAAACCCACTAAGCTGAAGAGATGTAAGTGATCCAGAGCACAGGAAGTAGAGCTGGTAAATCACAGTGTGACTTGTGCACTACAACAAAATGATCTAATAAACTAGTAATTTGCCATATTATTATGAGCTACAAAGACAATTCAATAAAAACAATTTGGATTATATTGCTTCCAGCCTACTTGTGTAGTTTCACGATCATCTTCCTTTGAAAAAGTATAATAGTTTTAGTCATAGGATGATATTTTTATAATTTAAAATTTGTGCTGCTAAAATTGTTACTGTAAGTACCTTGGTAATAATCATAGTTTAAAAGGCATCCACTCAAATGCCACAATAAATTAATATATAGTTATAATCTACCAATATTTTAACCTTTCTGTATATGCCTTTCTGTTTTGGAAGTAGATTTTTAAAAAATAAACAATGAAGTCACTTTAAAAATGTTCCCCTCCACTGGAATTTTTGAAATAATCATGGCTATAAGAATTTTTTATGCATTCTGCAGTGGATGTTAAGCGATTATGTAAATGAAAGAAAATTCTCATGTTTTAAAATTTTTATACTCTTAGTAAGAATTATTTTAAAAGTATTAGAACAGAAAATATCTTAAAGCTATCTATTCTACACTTTCTTTGGGAAAATGGGGCAATTAAACTCATAAAAACTTTCCCAATTCCATATGACGCAGCAATCCTACTACTGGGCATATACCCAGAGAAAACCATAATTCAAGAAGACATATACACCCCAATGTTCATTGCAGCACTATTTACAATAGCCAAGACATGGAAGCAACCAAAATGTCCATCAACAGAGGAATAGATAGAGAAGATGTGGTACATATACACAATGGAATATTACTCAGCCTTAAAAAAGAACAAAACTGCATCATTTATAGAGACATGGATGGACCTAGAAACTGTCATAGAGAGTGAAGTAAGTCAGAAAGAGAAAAACAGGGCTTCCCTGGTGGCGCAGTGGTTGAGAGTCCTCCTGCCGATGCAGGGGACGCGGGTTTGTGCCCAGGTCTGGGAGAATTCCACATGCCGCGGAGTGGCTGGGCCCATGAGCCATGGCTGCTGAGCCTGCACGTCCGGAGCCTGTGCTCCGCAATGGGAGAGGCCACAACAGTGAGAAGCCCACGTACCGCAAAAAAAAAAAAAAAAAGAGAAAAACAAATATCGTATATTAATGCATATATGTGGAATCTGAAAAAATTGATATAGACAATCTTATTTACAAAGCAGAAATAGAGACAGACGTAGAGAACAAACATATGGATACCAAGGGGGAAGGGGGGTGGGATAAACTGGGAGATTGGGATTGACCTATATACCCTATTGATACTATGCATAAAATAGATAACTCATGAGAACCTACTGTATAACACAGGAAACTCTATTCAGTGCACTGTGGTGGCCTAAACAAGAAGGAAATTCAAAAAAGAGGGGAGATATATATAGCTGATTCACTTTGCTGTACAGTATAAACTAACACAATATTGTAAAGCAAATATACTCCAATAAAAATTTTTAAAAAACAAAGGAAATGCAAAAAAAACAACAACCCATAAAAACCCTCCCAATTCCAAAAAATTTTAGTTCAAATTCTCATTTTTAAAATCGACCATAGGGGAACTGAGGAAGATGGCAGAAGAGTAAGACATGGAGATGACCTTTCTCCCCACAGATACATCAGAAATACATCTACACGTGGAACTGCTCCTATAGAACACCCAGTGAACACTGGCAGAAGACCTCAGACCTCCCGAAAGGCAAGAAACTCCCCCATGTACCTGGGTAGGGCAAAAGAAAAAAGAAAAAACAGAGACAAAGAATAGGGACAGGACCTGCACCAGTGGGAGGGAGCTGTGAAGGAGGAAAGGTTTCCACACAGTAGGAAGCCCCTTCAAGGGCGGAGACTGCGGGTGGCGGAGGACATTTCTCCAAAGAAGATATACAGATTGCCAACAAACACATGAAAGAATGCTCAACATCATTAATCATTAGAGAAATGCAAATCAAAACTACAATGAGATATCATCTCACACCAGTCAGAATGGCCATCATCAAAAAATCTACAAACAATAAATGCTGCAGAGGGTGTGGAGAAAAGGGAACCCTCTTGAACTGTTGGTGGGAATGTAAATTGATACAGCCACTATG
>NC_041223.1:13124331-13128921 GCF_002837175.3 Physeter macrocephalus | reverse complement strand
TGGGCATATACCCTGAGAAAACCAAAATTCAAAATGAGATATGTACTGCAATGTTCATTGCAGCAATATTTACAGTAGCCAGGACATGGAAGCAACCTAGGTGTCCATCAACAGATGAATGGATAAAGAAGATGTGGCACATATATACAATGGAATATTACTCAGCCATAAAAAGAAATGAAACTGAGTTATTTGTAATGAGGTGGATAGACCTGGAGTCTGTCATACAGAGTGAAGTAAGTCAGAAGGAGAAAAACAAATACCGTATGCTAACACATATATATGGAATCTAAAAAAAAAAAATGTCATGAAGAACGTAGGGGTAAGACGGAAATAAAGACACAGACTTACTAGAGAATGGACTTGAGGATATGGGGAAGGGGAAGGGTAAGCTGTGACAAAGTGAGAGAGTGGCATGGACATATATACACTACCAAACGTAAAACAGATAGCTAGTGGGAAGCAGCCGCACAGCACAGGGAGATCAGCTCGGTGCTTTGTGACCACCTAGAGGGGTGGGATAGGGAGGGTGGGAGGGAGACACAAGAGGGAAGAGATATCGGAATATATATATATGTATAACTGATTCACTTTGTTATAAAGCAGAAACTAACACACCATTGTAAAGCAATTATACTCCAATAAAGATGTTAAAAAATAAATAAATAAAATAAAATAAAATAAACCATAGAATGACTAATGTTTGGGATAAGTTACTCAGGTATGACAGAGATAAATCTTTCCATGAAATTTATCATTCTAAAACTATTCCATTAAGTGTGATGCTTTCCCAAAATTATCCACAAGAATTATACATAATAGAGAAATGCTGAACACATTCTCTTTAGTTCACTACTAAGTCAATGCTGCTACACTATTTATATTTATATTACAATGGAGATCTTAGGTATTGCAGCAAGATATGGCAGGGAGAGGATTCAGACTCTGAAAGGGCAAGAATGTAGAGAAATTGGAATTGTCATACATTGCTGAAACAAATGTAAAATTTTAGCTTTGACATGTAAACTACTTGTAAGTCATCTTTCCTGTGTGTACAAGAAAAATCTGGACAAATTGAAAATCAGCAAAATTTTTTTTGGACCCATCGGAGAACTGACACCCCAGGGCAAACCACTACCCGGAAATCTGGAGAGAAAGGTAAATTTTGAGAGAAAAAGCTGAGATTGCTTACCTGGAACAATAGCCACTGTAGCCATGAACTGATGGGAACACACATATGGTAATTTTTAAAAACTGTGGTAAAATGTAAATAACATAAAATTTACCATATTTAACTTTTTTAAGCATACAGTTATTGGCATCCAGTACATTCACACTGTGGTGTCACCATCACTACCATCTATCTCCAGAAAATTTTTATCCTCCCAAACTGAAACACTGTATCCATTAAACAATAACTCCACATTTGCCCCTCAACCCAGCCTCTTGCAATCACCATTCTACTTTTTGTTTCTATATTTTGACAATTCTAGGTATCTCATGTAAGTGGAATTATACAGTATGTGTCATTTTATTTCCAGTTTATTTCACTTAGCATATTTACAAGTTCCATTCATGTTGTAGCATATATCAGAATTTCCTTCCTTCTCAGGCTGAATAAAGTCCACTGTGTGTTTATACCACATTGGTTTATCCATTTATCCATTGACAGGCATTTGGGCTGCTTTCACCTTTTGGCTAGTGTTAATAATGCTGCTGTGCACACTGGTGTACAAATACCTGTTTGAGTTCTTACTTTCAATTTTGGGGGGTATATATACAGAAGTGGAATTGCTGAATTATGGTAGTGCTGTGCTATGTTTAATTTTCTTGAGGACCACCATACTGTTTTCCATACTGGATGTAACATTTTACATTCCCACGAGCAATGCACAAAGGTTCTAATTTTTCTACATCTTAACCAACTCTCATTAATTTCTGTTTTTTGGTTTGTTTGTTCACACCATCACCCTAATGGGTGTGAAGTGGTATGGAATTGTGGTTTTGATTTGCATTTCCCTGATCATTGATATTGAGCATCTTTTTATTGCTTACTGGCCATCTGAATATCTTCTTTGGAGAAATGACTAGTTAAGTCTTTTGTCTACTTTTTAAGTGAGTTGTTTGGGTTTTTGATGTTGATAAATTGTAATTTTTATGAACTAGTATGAGATCAAGAAATTACTGGGGGCTACAGTCTTCCGGGAGCCTTCCATACTTTAGTATGCTTTACCTTCAGGAAACTCACCAGGTTCTCATGGTGAAGATTGGATAAAGATCTACTGATGAAGTAGGCAGAAAGAAGTGAAGCCTGATCTTTGTGAAATATGCCTAGAGCTTTCTCTGTAACAAAGGCCTATTCTCCAGAGGAAGATCAAAGCCTTATCCTAGCTAAGGGAAGAGAATTCTTCTCATGCTAGCTCCCTCTAGCCTTTCTTTCTCACATAAACAAGAAAAAAAAAAAAAAAATCAACAGGGGTCAGGAATTCAAAGAAATAGTTTGGAATGTTGCAGTTAAGGAAGAGACTAAGGAGCCGGGGGAAGAATCTATCCACTAGGGAAAAAGTTGTGAAGGTCACATCCCAGACACACAGGCTCATTAAAAGATGAGTGATTTAATTGGAAGATTATATAGAATATTGTCCCTTTCTCACATACATTACCACCACATCAACAAGTCTTCATCATGATAACAGTAGATCACAGCTGAAAGAGTTAAAAACACAGACTCTCTCTGAGGACGGGTGCTAAGAGAATTCTAAAATTAAGAGGAGAGACAAAAGCAAGGACTCTAGAGGAATTTCAAGTCTATGATACATATAGCTGAAAGGAACATTAAATATAGCTCAACTCCTAGCCAGATTGACATAATCCTCACACAAACTTATTTACCTCACTTTCTATTACCAGATACAATATGTTCAGCAATCACCAAAAATTACAAGCCATGAAAGAAGAGAAGAAGGAAAAAGCAGGAAGAGACAAAGCAAGCATCACAACCAGACTCAGAAACAACACAGATTTTAGAATCTTCAGACAGGGAATTTGAAATATATATGGGAGTAATATGTTGAGTTCTAATGGAGAATGCAGAGATGATGCAAGAAGAGATGAGTAACAGAAGCAGAAAGAAACTCTAAGAAAGAATAGAAAGGAAATGCAAGACATCAATCAAAAACACTGTAATAGAAATGAAGAATGTCCTTGATGGATTCTTCAGTAGAGTAGACACAACCAAGAAAAGATTTAGTGATGTGGAAGGCTTGTTCATGGAAACTTTCCATGCTGAAATGCAAAGAAAAAAGAGAATGAAAAACAGAACAGAGCATCAAAGGACTGTGGGCCAATTTCAAAAAGTGAAACACATACGTAACTGGAATACCAGATGGAGAATAAAGAGAGGACATATTTGAAGTTACAATGGCCAAAAACTTTCTAAAATGACACAGCCACTTTTGAAAACATTCTGACAGAACCAGTTCTTCAAAATGCTAAACATAGAGTTTCTATATGACTGAGCAATTCCATTCTTTGGGGTATATCTAAGAGAAATGATAATATATGTCTACACAAATATTTGTACATGAATATTGAGAGAAGCATTATTATTATTTTTTAAGATTCTTAGCAGGGCTCAGGTGATGTGGTCTCTTTGCCCACCTCTCCATTGCCCGCATTATACTAGTGTGTTTTTCTTTTCTTTTTTTAATGGTTCATTTATTTATGTAGGCTGTACAGCATGCAGGATTTTAGTTATCTAGTTCCCTGACCAGGGAGAACCCGTGGCACCCTGCCCTTGGAAGCGCAGAGTCCTAACCACTGGACCATGAGGGAGTTTCCCAGAGCATCATTATTCATAAGAAAAAAAAGTGGAAACAACTCAAATATCCATGAACTGATGAATGAATAAACAAAATGTGGGATACCCATGCAATGGAATATCATTTGGCGCTAAAAAGGAATGAAGTTTTGATATATGCTTCAACATGAATTAATCTTGAAAACATTATGCTAAGTGAAAGAAGCCAGCCATCATTTTATATATATATATATATATATATACACATATATACATATATAGTTTGCAAGAGCAGCAAACTAAAAGTGGTATAAATGTCCATCAACAGAAGAATGGCTAAGCAAATTGTGATTTTTAAAGCAATACAATAATATACCACAGTGAAAACAAATTAACTACATCCAAATCATTAACATAGATAATTCTCAAAAATATAAGTTGGGGCATAAAACTAAAAGCATGGCATAGTATAGGCAATAATAAAAATTTATTATTTACTAATATGTACATTGATGGTAAAACTTTAAAGCAAAGCAGAGAATGATTAACGTAGTATTTAGGTACTACTTTAAAGATCAGATAGATATATTTTATTAGTTTGGGCACGTGTGGTATTCTATAGTATAAGGTTTTTATTTCTTAGGCCCTGTGGTGAGTCCATACACATTCATTTTTATCTTATAAACTCTACTTATATGTTCTATAAACTCAGAATACTTAAATAATACATTTTTTTTTTTTTTTTTTGCGGTACGCGGGCCTCTCACTGTTGTGGCCTCTCCCGTTGCGGA
>NC_041223.1:13108371-13124284 GCF_002837175.3 Physeter macrocephalus | reverse complement strand
AATACTTTTTTTTTTTTTTTTTGCGGTACGCGGGCCTCTCACTGTTGTGGCCTCTCCCGTTGCGGAGCACAGGCTCCGGACGCGCAGGCTCAGCGGCCATGGCTCACGGGCCCAGCCGCTCCGCGGCACGTGGGATCTTCCCGGACCGGGGCACGAACCCGCGTCCCCTGCATCGGCAGGCGGACTCCCAACCACTGCGCCACCAGGGAAGCCCCATTCTTCTTTTTTTTAAATGAGCAGAAAAATCACAATGTGGATGCATTTATAGTTTAAGCCAGAGGTTGAGGGGAATAGATCCCGGTAAAATATAGTTTGTTACTACTTCAGGCACTTGTAGAGAAGCATATTTGGTAGCAATTTTAAAACTCTTCATTTTTTAAATAGATTTTTTTGAATCCTCAGTGAGGGAGAGATTATATTCACCATACTAATGTTGATTTCATATAACTGCTCTGCATAAAATGTCCTCAGCTTTCTTTATCCAAATCCTTGCATTGGCATCCACGACAACCAGAATATGCTTCATCTGTTTATCAGATCATAGTTGAATGCTGAGAGGTGGTAAATGTTACCACATATCCAAGTAATTAGTATGATGTGGGACAGTGCTGAAGGCTTAAAGCCAACAAAAATATGAATATTTCTTCCTTACCTCATTACAGTTACAAGTGATGGTAACTAAATGCCAGATAAGTAGTATACGTAATAATATTGGGTAAATACCTTTCTGCCATTTCACTGCCTCAGCACATATTATAATGAAACTTTGCCCTTTATGAAGTCCTAAAAGATACATTTAATTTTATAGAAGATCAAGAGCTGAAAACATAACACCTCGATTCATAAGTATACTAAAATAACTTTATTACCTCTGTAAAACCATGGCTTCTTTCTTTCCTATTAAGAGGTTAAGCGTGATAGCAAGAATAAAAATATATTTTTTAAGGAAACTGAAAATATTCCACAAAACAACATTTTTAATTAGTTTTGAAAACTTTAATCTAGTATGATTTAGGGTTGGTAAAATAGTTTTCTCACTTTTGTGGCCAAACAAGTCTGCTCAATATTAATATGTGTGGAATGCATTGGAGAAATTTTGAAATCATACTTTGAAATCAATATTAACTTTATTATTGCATAAAATTGAAAATAGAGTTAGCTCCTCTGGATTTAGGCAAACAGCCCATGTTCTTCTCTAGTATTTCCTTCAGCCTGAACAAAAAAAGGCAAAATTCATCACACTGAATTTGAAGTCTGGTGAGAAGTACAGCAGCCTTTTCCGTCTAGCTTCTTCCCACTGAAAACTGCTCTTGCTCAGAATTCTCACTGCTGCCTTCTTGCTAAAATAAATGAACACCAAATAATGCCCATTTCGCTAATCTTTTCAGCAGATTAGACACCAATGACCATTTTCAAATTCATGGAAGAGCCTCTCCTTTTTATTTTCAGGTCTCCACTTTCAGTGTTACCATTTCCAAGAAAGAAAGACTTATTTCTTATCCCGTCTGAAAAAGGGACCCTGCTATTCTCCTACAGAGGAAAAAAAAAAATATTTTTTAGTCTATCCCATATTACAATTCCAATTATAAGTTTTATTTATTGTCTGTTTGTTGCCTTCTTACTCTAGACTTTGAGCTCCTAAAGATCATGGACACACCTAATGTGCAGCAAAATTCAGGCTCTTGGGAATTTATTTCTGCTGATTCATTTCACTATTTTGTTGTTCCAGTTACCAATTTATTGCCTCTCTGCTCCGAATGTTCCGTTCAATACATGCTGTGATAATAGAACTCCTTTAAGCATTTCTTTCTTAAAGTGAGCACCATATTCAGCTTTCTCAGTAGAGGGCACTAGAAGGACGTTGTGGAAATAGGGGCTCTTCTACAGTATGGGCTGCTGCATGGTGGGTCAGTAGTATGTATAGAAGGACATACATGTGAGGTCCCCAGTGATTTTGCAGCTTTGACCTGATGATAAGCTTCCAGTGGACACAGAAACTGGTGACCTGAAAGATTCTTGTCTGCATAGGTATTTGAAGGCCTCCTGCCTGCTCTGGCATTCCTATTCCCTCTTTAACTCAGTTGTAGCCCAGAGGGTTCCCACCCCCTCTACCACACACACACACACACACACACACACACACACACACACACACAGGTCTATTGCCTGCTCCCTGCCTGCACTCTGGAGGGTTGTTGCTTGTTTGCCCAGCAACCCAATCAACTTCTCTATTATCCAGTGGGATGAGCTATACTTTTCCAAGGTCTGAAACACCCCAAATTTGTCTTTCTGTGGGTACTATCTTTCAGCCCTAGGGTACCACTTAGAGTTTCCTTGTATTTTACAGTTACTTTTTAAATCACAGTTTAATAATTCTTTACATTAAACTTCTCTTGTCTAACCTATTGTGTGATTTCTGTCCCCTGATTGGACCCAGACTGACATATTTGTATAATACTTAGCTGGATAAAAATAATATTAAAAAAACCTTTTTTCTATTGATGAACAATGGTGTAATTAACACGTATACTTCAGCACACTGTTGAAATTTATCTCAAACTTAAACAATAGGAAGTGAAATTGAGAATCTTCAGTTTATTACATAATATCAAATTGTTCTCCCAAGTAGCTGTACACCTTTCAGTACAATAAATGAGAGTTTATAGCAACCTTGAGTGTTATCAAGCATTTAATTTTGCCAATCTGATTGAAGCTATTGTATATCACTGATATTTTAATTTACATTTCATTGATTCCTAAGGAAGTTGAGTATTTTCATGTATTTAACTTTTAGTTTTCTTTGTGTGCGTGTGTGAAGTGCTTATGTGAATAATATGTCCCTTTTTTAAATTGAATTATCTGCCCTTTTAAAGTTACTTTGCAAATGACTGACATATTCTTGATACCAATTTTTGCTGTTATGTATGTTATAAATATTTCTTATCACTTTCCTTTTAATTTGGTTTTGGGTTTTATTTTTCCTTGATACATATGCTCTTTATTTTAAAAACAAATATATTGATTTAGTGACCCTCTGAACCAGTTTTCTGAATGAGCTGTACACGGCAGGGTACAAGCTAAAATGACTCGAATACGTGTCACCATGCCCATTTAAACTCTCCTTGTGGAAAACATCTTTCCTACCCTTAACTGAAATCTCAGATTTCATATATTTTTTAGTAATTCTAAAGTATAAAAAATTCCAGTGTAAACTAATATAAAAGATTCAGTACAAGGTTCATCTTCTGCTCTAGCTCAGACCTGACTCAGACAAGGAATCACACCAAAACAGAGTGAGGTGTGGTGGTAACTGTGAATTTCTTCCCTTTTCCATTCTCCACTGCCTCCTCTGCTCTTTCTATTCTTAGGAAATTCCACGGTTGGGCTGTGGAAGTTATGGGGAGAGTTAGAAGGAAAGATGAAAATCTTAAGGAGCTTAATATTTTAAGATTAAGAAGGCTGTAAACAAGCATCAGGACTCTTCCTGTGTCAGATATTCAAATTCTGGCTGACTCCATCCCATGAGGGCAGCTTTCACAACTTCTTAGAGTACTACCAGTCATCGTGCCATGATATAAGCAACTCTCATTACGAAGTCCTTTTCTAAGACTTTGACTTCTGGCAGTCCATCCGACCTAGTTTTCATCTGTTGAGTTCACCATTGTCTTTCAGAGATTCCTCACAAATGAATCCCCTTTCAAACAGAAGTAGTCCATATCCCTTTAGAAGGACCACATTTGGTCTCTGGAAAACATACTCCCTTTCTATATGGTTGGGTAGAGTCCTCAGAAGGATCTTACCTCAGTAATGGGAAATAATTAGGACTAGACTAAACATATATCTGATCCCATCTAACAAATCTAGAAACGAAATCAGAAGGTTCGATATATCTTCTATTAACTTCAGTGCATCCCAAAACAAAGCTCGAGAATATTTATAGAAATACAGTTATCCACAATATCCAATGAGGTAAGATACAAAATACAGCATCCAATCAAAAATTAATAGTTTCATAATATTGTGTCTTCTAATCTAAGAACAAGCTATGTTTTAATACTCTCTTGAGCAATAATTCCATCTTTAAAATCAGAAACATTAAAAAATATAAGTGGGCAGAAATATTTGAAACCCAAATCACTGAGTATAGACAAGTGAATACTATACATAATGCCCTAGAGAAAATAAAAAGAAGCTTCTAGAGATAAGGGAACACTATATTTATAGCTCATTTTCAAAAGTAAAACTTCAAATGGGCTGAATGGTGGCCCTATATCCAATCTTAATCACTGGAAGCTGTAAATGTTACCTTATATGGTTAAAGTTCTGCCAATGTGATTCAAGTTAAGAATTTTAAGATGAGATTATCTTGAATTAAGCAGAAGGACATTTAATGCCATCACTGTTTATATTATAAGACACTGGAGTGATACAGCCACAAGCCAAGGAATGCTGGCAACCACCAGATGCTGGAAAGCAAGGAACAGGTTCTGCTCTAGACTCTCTGGAGGCAGTGTACCCCTGCAGACACCATGATCTTGGCACACTGAAACTAATTTCAGACTTCTGGTGTCCAGAACCGTGAGAGAATAAATGTCTATTGTTTTATGCCACCAAGTTTGTAGTAATTTGTTACAGCAGTCTCAGAGAGCTAATACAAGTGGGCAATCAACATTAACAATTTCTACTGCACTAATAATCTAAAAAATATATATTAAAGATATATTATTTTAATCACAACATTTTAAAAATTTTTAAAAAATGATTGATATCATGTTAATGTGAAAGTAGTTATCTCTGGATGTCTGGATTCTTGTATTTCTGTTTTATAGCTAGAAAAAAATTCTAAAACAGAAAGATAGGTGGCATAGGATGTAACAGAAAGTACTCAGGAAAAATATGAATGGAATAGGCTTGATTAGTTTACTCCTAATTTAGCTAAAAGTAAACTTTTATGTTCTAAACTAATCCTGTTTGGACTTACACTATAAAAGCCAAAATCTTCCATATCTACTTTGCAGCATACTCCTTGAGAATCTGAGGCAGTTGTAGGCTACTGGTCAATATTCATAGATTTAAGGTCCAAATGAACTTCAGAGACAAGGCTGTTACTGGCACTTTCGTACATAGCTGTTAGATGAATTTATTAACACATTTTAATAATAATGCTTTTAACATTTGTCTTCTTCAACTAATAACGGACTTTTTCTAGGTAAATAATAAGATATTTGAACAAAGATTTATATGCAAGAATTCTATCTGGAGTTAATTTAAAATAGTTATAAACTAGACACTCCTTGGATATCCAGTTAATTCAGGGAATAGGTATGTAAACTCTGGCAGAATCAAACTGTGGATTTTTATACAGCCATTAAAAACCACACCTGTAAAGTCTGTTTAGAGAAATACTCTCAAGAAAATGTTCTGTTAAAAGAACAAAATCATTATACCTAACTTTATTGTGTTCTTGCCAAGCAATTTAAAGGTATTATTCTTTCTTTTTATCCTCATAACAACATTAGTATATAGATATATATATATATATTATTTCCACTTGAATGATGAAGAAACCAAGCCACAGAAAGGTCAACTATCTTGCTCAGAGTGACACAGCTAGAATTAAGAAGATTGATTCCATAGGACAACCTGCTAGTCAACATGTCATATCAGGCAGTAAACAAAATAAAGCCTGACTTTTTTTTTGAGCAGTCCTCCCTGACTACTACAATACCCAGCAGCACGGTCAGTTTCAATTACATCACCTGAGTGTCACCTTAACCTCAACCGATTGCCCTGCAGGACTTGAACTTAAGCTTAAGGAGAACCTTGTCGCCAGTGACTTCATGCCCAGTGCCTGGCATATCCACACACCAGCATATACAGTGTGTCAGGATTTTGGACCCACACTTTTGAATATTTTCCAAAAATGATACATACAACTATTTTTTAAAAATCTCAAAGTTATAAAATAAAATATTTCAGAAATAGAATATGAAGAAATAAAAGGGAACTCAAAGAGCAAGAAATCTGCTTCAGAAGGCATACTGCAGCAGTACCAGTCTCCAGTTGTTTTTATGATCAAAACACTCTTTATAAAATAGATAACCAACAAGGACCTACTGTATAGCACAGAGAACTATACTCAGTATCTTGTATCTATAATGGAAAAGAATACTGAAAAGAATATGCCTATATATATATAACTGAATCACTTTGCTCTACACCTGAAACTGACACAACATTGTAAATCCACTATACGTCAGTTAAAAAAAAAAGCAAAACACTCTCTTTAGGTATGAGTTTCTAGGGCCTAGCTTAATGCTTCCTATGTCCTGCACAGACACTTTTCTCATCATTTCTACAAGGCTTATTGCTTTATTAAAAGCATGCAAACAGCACAGAGCAATGACTTTGAAGTGACAAATATATTTAATACTTTGACACTGGAGGCTCTTCCCAGATGCGGAGTAAATGATGCCTGGAGGCTTTCAATATTTTTGGAGTTTTAATAACAAATAGTGTGGCAACCGGTAATCTGGGAAAAGAGAAGCAACTACACTCACAATTTTTTGTATTTTCTCTTCTCGCGGTATGTGGGTCTTGCATTTCTTGCATGTGGGAAGAGTGTTAGGAAGTGGTTTGCAGGTTGCTTTGCTGATTGCAATGAATTGCGTATCTTAATTCTATAAAAATTATTAAATCAATTTTCCTATGCTGTTATCTATATTTTTGCTATATTTTCCAGTAAGGTCTCTCTATCTCTCTCTGTTTCTATCTCTCTGTCTCTGCCTCTCTGTCTCTCTCTTTGTCTCTCCTCTCCCATAAGGTGTGTGTGTCTGTGTATGTGTCCATGTTTGTGTGTCTGTGACTATATATGTATATACTTAATAATCAGGTCTTCTGGTGAATTTTATCAGCTTGATTTTGAAGTGTACTGCAAATTTCAGAATATCTCAATAGTGACCAGCATAGGACCTTGAAATATACAAACGTTATTGGTAGCGGTAAAAGGCCACGAGGCATAGCTTTTTAAAATTTAATATGCACGTAAATCACCTAGAGAACTTGTTAAAATGCAAATTCTGATTCAGTAGGTCTCAGATAATACCTGAGATTGTGCATTTCTCCCAAGCTCTCAGGTGACGCCAATGCTGCTGGTCCATGGATCACATTTAGAGTAGCAAAGGCAGAGTGGAACTCACGTGAAATATGGCAGAACTGAGCTCAAATCTCTGCTCAGCACTTACTGTATATGTGACTTCCGTATGTTTTAAACATCTCTATTTGTCTCATTGCTGTCGTCTATAAAGTGGAAAGTAAAACCAAGACATGGGGTTGTTGCTGTGACATAGGATGTCATGTCTGTACAAGAACTTGCTAAATAGTCCATGTAGAATAAATGTTAGGTGCTCTCCATCTCTCTCAATACTGAGGACCATGACCACAAAGGTTATGAAGAACAAGACAATCTTAAATGTCCAAGGAGGGGTTTTTCAGAATGCTATAAAATATTTTTTGAAGTGTCAACTTAAAACTTTCTCCAAGAGACAAAAAAGCTTACTGTTGCAATGATCATTGTATTTCATAGGTCTCAACCTATGAGAAATTTTAGTTTAAATTTCATCATAGTAATGCTAATTTCTATGTCCTTTTATGGTCACTATTGAAAGAAAGTCAATGGGGAATCATGGCTACATCAATACTACAACAAATATCTATGTAAACCATTTAAAAAGAAGTGCAAAAAAGTACCCACATGTGCTCTACACATAATATCTGAGTATAAAAATAACAATTGAATGCTATTTCCATTTTGATCAGTGTTTTTTATCTCTTAAGTTTGGAAAATATATTTAAAAGCAAACAATAAACAAAAGAAATAATTTTTGAGGCATCTGATTAAGTTTTTCTTTTAATCTATTTAAATATCTACTCTTCATGTGCCCAGGGCTCAATCCTTCAGACCTTTCTTTTTTTGTATACTTCAGTTTGTATAGCAAGGTGATCTCATCCAGTCTCATTTTTAAAAATACCACCTGTATTGTAATGATTTGCAGTTTACATCTTCAATCAAGTCCTTTCCTCTGAACTCTATATTTTAAAGTATTTGGGCCAATTAAAATTTGAGGGCAATGGAAAAGATGTCCAGAGTTTGAGCTGTTACTGGTTTTACATTGTAACATAACATGCTTTACAGGATTATGCTTACCGTAATTTCCATATAGGTATCTAATGGATGTCTCAAAATGAAAATATCTAAAACTTAGTGCCTAGTCTCTAATCCTACCACCAAGATTCTTTAGTAGCTCTTTTTTTTTTAATTTTAAATCTCAGTTAATGGTGACTCTACTCTTCTTCCTGTTCAGGCCAATAATCTTGGTGTCATTCCTAGGTGCTGTGTATCTTCTACCCCACAACCTGATCAATCAGCAATCTATATTGGTTCTGCCTTTGAAATATAGCAAGAATTCAAACATTTCTCATCTCCCCACCTGCTACTTCTCTGGTCCAAATCTTCATATCTCATATAAATTCTTACATTAGTCTTCTAAGCTCCTTTTGTCCATGGACACCTTCAGCCTGAGTATTTAGCAGGAAAAAATAATTTAAAAAATTTGTTCAGACTCATGACATGTCATTAACATGACAAAGGGGAGCAAAGAGGCACTCCTCATCACCACTGCTGGACAAGAGCAATGCGTGATAGGAAAAACCTTCATTTAAGTTGTCACCTATGGGGTCAGAATAAGCCTTGTAATGCACAGAACCAAATTACATGCAATTTTTTTATCTCTTCCAGGATCCAGTTTCCATGGAAATAAAGGCAACAATGAAAGTCAAGAAGGAATCTCAATGAGTTAATAGGAAGTATAATAGGAAACATTTTCCAGCATCCTTTGGCTACTTTGTTAAGCACTTTAACACATTACGTCATTTAATACTATTATATCAGCTTAGAGGGAAATTGAATTTCAAAGAAAAGAAAAGTTTTTTTTAAGGTCACAGAGTAAGTAAGTCTTAGAATCATAATTTAAGCTAAAATCTGTCTGGCCCAAATCCTGAGCTAACACCTAGGCTATTTCTTCTAAACTTCTTTTTTTTTTCTTTACTCAAATAGCTGTTTGATTTCATTAGATTTCTGAGAACTATCCAACACGTTCAACAATTTGTACATTTAAAATTTTACTTACTTTACCTAATAGGATTTTTTTTTTAACTCAAAGATAGATGTCACCTTATTTTTCATATGGGTCCTACTGAAAAAAATTACAAAGGCTTACTGAATATTCTAACATTAATTAAGAAATTATAAAACAAATATGTAACACATTCCATAAATTTGTAAAGCATGTAGTAATGTTATAATAAAACGCCCAGTAACCTCTCAGGTTCTGGAATCATTTCTAATACTAAAATGTTTATATCGGTCCTGAATCCTTTAAAATGTAGATTTTTAACATTTCTTTTTTTTGAATCTGCTCTATGTCTTTTTTTACCTATGGGAAATTAATTTACTGCTTTAATTTTAGGTTCATTTTATTACTTTTTCTGAACTCTTTCAAGTTTCTTCATGACCATCAAATTGGCTTTTCTCTTTCCTCTCTTCCTTTGGCAAAATAGCCACAAACATGATACTGGTTTTTATTTATTTTTATTTGTATTTATTTATTTTTTGAGAGTTATGTTTTATTTGGTGGACATACTGAGGACTTCAAGCGTAGGCGGTAGCATCTCCAGTAACCCTGAGAAAACTGCTCCAAGGAGGCAAGGTGGGGAGCCAGGATATATAGGAGTTTTGCAACAAAGGGCAGGTAGTAGGAACAAAGATTACTGTTAAAAAAAGAAAAGTAGGTATCTCAAATTGAGGAATTTAGCACTTTTCTGTGGCAAGAGTCTGGGCTCACTGACATCATTCCTTTGATATGCACCTTGGCTATCTAGGGCCAGTATCCTGTGTTTTCACATCCTGAGTTTCCTCAGGGCTCACTATCCAGAGATAAATTATTTCAACTTAGCAAGTATTTGTCAAATTAAAAATAGGTTCTCAGCAATTTCTCAAGTTTTTATTGATTGAAAATCAATGATTGCTTGCCAAAAAATTAAACAAAGATCTTTAAAATAATCAGTACTTTACTGAGTACTGAAGGAAATTGGTTTTAATGAAAATGTGTAGATTTATGGTTTACATATTGGCAGAGCTGGAAAGAGAGTTAAAATCTCTTTGAACCAATTTTCTCTTTTTATAAATAAGGAAATGTATGCCCAGAGAGATGTGGTGATTTGCTCAAGGTCACATTGCTAACCAGAAAAAGAGTCAAGAAAAAGATATGGGAGAGCTGAAAGCCAGTTGTTGCTCTTTAGAATATAACTTCTTAACAGTTCTCTGCTTCTGCTCTTGATCTCTATAGGTTATTTTCAACACAGCTGCCAGGATCATCTCTTTAAAATGCAAATCAGATCATGTCACTTTTCTGGTGAACCCCTGAAAATGGCTTCCCATCTCATGGTAAAAGTCAGTCTGCAAATGCCTGCAAGTCCCTACATAATCCAGTCCTTTTTTCCTCCTCTGACATCATCCCCTACTTTTATACCCATTACCTAAGTTCCTTCAGCTGTATTTAGCTTCTAACTGTTCTTCCAACATAACTGTCGACCTTTCACTGTTGGTTACCTCTTCCTGAAAGCCTTCTATGAAATATTTACATGACTACCATCCCCTCAAGTTTTAGTTCAAATATCACCTTTTCAGTGAATCTTATCTTGTCTTTATTTCACACTACAACCTCTCTCTCTCTCCTTTAACCAGCTCTTCTAATTCCTCTTATGTGTCTTAATTTTTCTCTCTCTCTCCTTTAACCAGCTCTTCTAATTCCTCTTATGTGTCTTATTTTTTTTCACAGCTTGTATCATTTTCTAACATCTTCTAACATACATCTATTTATCACCTCTGTTATTTTTCCTCTTCCCTCATTATATTGAAAACTCCGAAAGAGCAGATTTGTTAATTTTGTTCTCTGGTATACCCTATGCCCCTCAAACAGTCACAAGCACCTAATGAGTATTTAATGATTAAGTAAATACATGAGTAGACTAACAACAATTGTTTTAATCTTAGTGTTAACTGAACCTTAATAAAATTGAAGTCTGAAAAACCAAAACTTAAACCAACATATTATTATAAAATATTTTGAAATGCCCAAGAGAAATCATATTACTCATATTACAATATAACTGCCATGGTATCATAAAGTACAGAGTTAGCCAAGTGCAATTTCTTAAGATTTGGAAAAGTATAATAGGACTTGACTTTCTGTGGGTTGATACTAAAACTTAGGCATATGATTTTTGGAAGAAGAAACCGACAATGCTGATCAAATGTGTCTTTAATAGTTAGTGTTTTACCACAAATGTAGCTCCAAATGTTAGCTTTTCAAACACAGCCTGGTGAAAATGGAAACACTGATTTAGCATCTGGGACTGCTAGTTTTCTCTAATTTAAAATGTCATTTTATGCAGCTTGAAACGTGGAAAGCACTTTTACATGGAGTATACCCCTCACAAATTTGTAAGATAAACAGAGAAAAATCATTTCTTTTCACGTACCCTGAACTTCTTCCACACTGAAAGCCAAGCACTCCTTAATCACCTCTGAGATACTGAGTCAATGGAAAAATAGTTTACAAGCAATTCTGTACTGGTAAGATATAGCTGCCACTTTTTCACTGATTAAAGACTATTTATTTTTCTACAAATAACTTAAATATTATCTCATTTGTTCATTTACTATTTTTTTCCTCAATATCCCATATCACTTTGCAGTGCTAACATTTGAGACAATAGATTCAGATACACATTTTATCATATGTTAGTTGTACCCTATCTCTTTTTGTTTTTCCCATCAGAAAGTGATCTTGCTGAGGCTACGGATCATACAATGGAAAAAGCACAGGCTTTGGAGTGCAACGACGTGAGCTAAAAGCCCAGCTCTACCACTTGCTAAATGAATATCCTTCAGTAAATTCTTGAAGCCCTAAGCTTTAGTTTCTTACTTGGAAAAAGCAAATTCTATTGACTCTGTCAGACTGTCATAAGAATTAAAAATACCTGTGCAAAGCATCTGGCCTACTCATTTAGCAAGTGCTAATATAGCTCTTACGGAGTACCAGGCAAAGTTTTCCGTACTCTACATTTATTCATTTTAATCCTCATAATGTCCTGACAAGTTAATATTTTTATTTGCTTTATTTTACAGGTGAGAAAATTGATGCTTAAGAGGTTAAGTAAACTTCATAAAGTCATCCAGGCAAAAGGCAACAGAATTAGGACTCAAATCCAGACAGATTGGCTTTAAGGTTTGCGCTGTTACAGCTTCGCTATCCTGCTCCACCAGAGAACAGAAACACAGTGTGGGTAAGTGGCTCGTGCAAGATCATACAGCCAACGATAGTGCAAGCAGAATTAAAATCTACATGTTCTTACTCCTGAATGAGACCATGGTCTAATATGTCAAACTCCGGCCAATTAAGTGCATTTGGGCATTCATAAATTCAGGTAAACTTGACTCATTCAAGTCCATCCTAGCTATGGGTTCACAGACGGCAGCTGTTCTTTCTCTGCAGGAATCATGGGGATAATATCTACCACAAAGAATTATGTTCTATCATTAAGTCAATTTATATTAATGCTCTTTGCTAAGTATGAAGTGCTATGTTACCAAAAGTGTTCAATACCAAAGTTACTAATATTCAGATCAGTCTGCTTTCTAACATGTGAGTTAAAAAATATAGGAAAAGGTAACTAAATTTATGAGGATAAAATAAATGAGAAAAATATGCCATTTCTCTCAAGGTCATCATGATCATAAGCCATTCCTAGAAGATTTTTTTTTTTTAATTTATAAGAGATTTCAGTTCTCCCACTGAAATAATTACTGATTGTAATGAAAATTAGTGTACAAAAATACCCTAAAACATAATAAATATTTTGGAATTTCATACTACTTTATAGAGACATAAAAGTCCCAGATATGGATTAAATTTAGTTTTTAATTTTCTAAAAAATGTTAATTTTTGTTGATTTTGTTGTTGATTATAGTGGTTAATCTGCATAGACTGCCACAGAAAATTCAAAATCTTTACTGTGTAGACTGTTTTAGAGAGAAACCAAAATAATGGCCATTTAAATAACAGAGAAAACTTTTAAAGAAGTGCATACAAACTATTTTAAATATGTATATAAATGTATTTAAAGGACTAACAGATGTTGACAGACTGATTAGTTTATAGTGGACTATTTATTGTTTCAACAGTAGTTAAGATTTTCCTGACAATGACAGAGAAATGCCTCACTTGTTATAAGAAGCCCATATTATGTTCATCTTCTAGGTTCTCTAAGATAGAAAAAGTAGCATATCACCATGACCCTGGTTTCATTAACATACTGCCAAATAATTAAGTTATAATAATTTACTTACAGAAAGAATATGGGAATCTTTGGCATTGTAATAATCAGAAAGAGCCTTCCTTGAGTTCTATATTTCACTTTTTAGAATGACTGAACCATTTCTATTTCTGCAATTTTTTTAAAATGAATACACTCTTGTCTCAGATTAAGTGGGAGAATTGGATGTCTCTTGTATCTCTAGCATCCATGCTTCCTTTATTCTTCCTCTGATTTCCACTGAAAGATCTAAAATAGGATAATCAGAACACTCCATATCCCTGCCCACATTTATTAATGTAGTGGCAGATTACCTTTATAAAAATGCCCTTTTCATAGTGTATCTTAGAACTTTTTTCTGGGGGCTCCTCTGATTTCCACTGAAAGATCTAAAATAGGATAATCAGAACACTCCATATCCCTGCCCACATTTATTAATGTAGTGGTTGGCAGATTACCTTTATAAAAATGCCCTTTTCATAGTGTATCTTAGAACTTTTTTCTGGGGGCTCTTTTCTTCTTCTGAATGGTGTGGTATCTACACATAAGAACTGAAACTGGGGTAGCCATCTTGCCAGTGAGTGTGAAGCCAGTCTGGAAACAAAGGCTGCGTAAGACATGACTTACGGTTCTTCTACTGATGGAGTTTATTCAATTACATGAGCCAAGGAATTGCTTTTATTACTTAAGCAAATTAGCATTGTTTTTTGTTACATGTAACCAAAAGCATTTAACTGATCAGTTGGCGGTAGCCTTCTTCAGTTTTATTCCCTATGTGTAAAAACATGAATTCATGAGTCTAAACATTGAAATAACGTAGCTGATTTCAAACAAACAAAGACAAACCTGTAATCAGAATTTCCACTGTTTTGTACATAGTTCCCAGTTATCCCCAAAGTATTCATTTCTTCCCCTCACCATTATTTAAATAATAATAATCAGAAACCTAAAAACAGGTATAGTGGACTCAATTGTTCCCCTACACCTCTCTGTCCCCAATTTATAAGTAGAATCCCTAACTCCCAATGTGACTGTATTTGGAGCTAGGACCTTATGCAGGTAACTGAGGTTAAATGAGGTCATCAGGGTGAAACCCAAAACTGATAGAACTTATATTCTTATAAGAAAAAGAAAGACATCAATCAGAGAAGTCTCTCTGTCTCTCTGCACACAGAGAGGAAAGGCTGTGTGAAGAGACACTAAGAAGGTAGTTATCTGCAAGCTAGAGAGGCTTCATCAGAAACCAACCCTGTTGACAACTTGATCTGGGACTTACATTCTCCAGAACTGTGAGAAAATAGATCTCCGTTGTTTAAGCCACCCAGTATGTGCTATTTTATACTTAAATCCTAGAAGACTAATATAGCAGGTCTTGAGAGGTTAACATAATATTATTTCAATATTTAAATCAGCAGTCATGATTTATAAGAAATTCTGAACTTTATTTTAGAAAGAGATCAAAGTCCCAGTCCTTCCACTTTTCTCCTGGGAAGTTGGATGTATTTAAAGAACTAAATGGAATCACCAAGGACACAAATTGAGGTGACTACAATAAGTATTCGTTAGGAGGGTGATGTTTGGAGGACTGAGAGGATAAAGACTTCCTCCTCTTTACTCATTACTGTATGTGGTTGGTGAGGTTTGATCAAGTCAGGAAATGGAGTCCTTTCTTATTCTCCTAGGAAAACACTGATTGTTACTTGGCCATGAAAGCAAGTTAAAGACATCCCTTATAATCAATTACCCTAAGTGACCACGCTTCTGAATGCCAACCAGTCAGTGACAGGCCATGCTTCTGAAATCAGCCAATTAGGAGACTGCCTCAGTTTAGCAAATGCACTTCTGAAAATAAGCCAGTCACAGTCTCTCTCCAGCAGCTTGAATTTAGGTTCTTGGTGCCTCTCTTCTTGATTTCTCAGTTTTCCATTTGTCAATTATATCATCACATCTATAATATTTTCATTTATTCTGGCATATAATTTCCATGGGCATAGAGTCTTGACATATTTCACTTTCACTTTTCTTAACTTTAATACTCTCAATTATTATCCTTTTAAGAATATCTCTTGGATGAATGAAGGCAGCAATTGCTCGCTTTAGGATAATTATATCTTTAACCTTTCATAAGGTCTGAAGAAGAAGGACGGCATTAAATAGTATAATGTGGGGACTTCCCTGGTGGTCCAGTGGTTAAGACTTCACCTTCCAATACAGGGGGTGTGGATTCAATCCCTGGTCAGGGAGCTAAGATCCCACATGGCTAATGGCCAAAAAAACCCCCAAAACGTAAAAAGCAGAAGCAATACTGTAACAAATTCAATAAAGATTTTTAAAATGGTGCACATCAAAAAAAATCTTAAAAAAAAAATAGTATAGAGCTTCCCTGGTGGCGCAGTGGTTGAGAGTCCGCCTGCCGATGCAGGGGACGCGGGTTCGTGCCCCTGTCCGGGAAGATCCCACGTGCCGCGGAGCGGCT
>NC_041223.1:13052712-13108272 GCF_002837175.3 Physeter macrocephalus | reverse complement strand
AGCCTGTGCTCCGCAACCGGAGAGGCCACAGCGGTGAGAGGCCCGCGTACCGAAAAAAACAAAAAAAAAAATAGTATAATGTGTCTACCATTTGCCAGACATTCTTACTATAATCTTTAACTTTTAAAAATAGTGACAACTTTTCCTATGGTAACTGCTCCCCAAATTAAAGTCATTTGATTATGCATGTTTCTATGTTGATTAACATTTGGTCTTAGATCTGCCTCATTTAATAGTTCATGAGTCAATCTAATTCTTGAAATTTATTTCAAGGATTTTTCATTAGATTTATACAATGGAGATTAGGAGAAGTGGTAAAGATGGCAGAGCAGGAAGACCCTGAGCTCACCTCCTCCCACAGGCACAACAAAATTACAACTATATACAGAGCAACTATTGATGACCAAGACCGAATTTACCAGAAAATATTTCCTACATCTAAATATATAAAGAAGGAACCACAACAAGATGGGTAGGAGGGGCAAAGACACAGTATATTTGAGACCTATACCCCCCCAGTAGGTGACCTGTAACAAGTGGATAGTTACAATTGCAGAGATTATCCCCGTGGAGCAAGACTTCCAAACCCCACATTGGGTTCCCCAGGCTGGGGGCCCTGAATTGGGTAGATGAGCCTCCAGAACATACAATTTTGAAGGTCGTTGGGGTTTACTTTTGGGAGCCCCACAGGGCTATGGGAAATAGAAACTGCACTTTTAAAGGACTCGCACAAAATCTCACATGCTCCAGGACCCAGGGCAGAAGAAGTCATTTGGAAAGAGCCTCAGTCAGACACACCTGCTGATCTTAGAGAAACTCCTGAGAGGCAGGAGGCATCTGGAGCTCCCCTTGGGGGCATAGATAATGGCAGCAACCACTCTGGGGGCTCATTCTACCATAAGGACACTGATGCTGGCAAACACTACTTTGGAATCCTTTCTCTAATTTATTAGCACTGGGCCCAGCCCTCACCCCCCAACAGACTGTCAGCACCAATACTGGGATGCCTCAGGGCAAAGTAACTGGCCCCAGTCACAAGCAGGCTGGCTGCCCTAAGAACCCCTGGTTCTGCTGTAGACAAGGCCCCGTCCAGAGACCCAGCACCTGACCTCACACATCATTGTGCTGGTACCAAAAGCAGCTTTACCAGAAATGGTAAAGGAATTTCTCCAATTAAAAAGAAAAGGCCAAAAGAAAACTAGAAACATGAACATTATGAAAGGAAAAAGCTCATTGATAAAGGCAAATATATAGTGAAGGTAGTAAATCAGCCATGTATAAAGCAAGTAGGAAGCTTAAAAGATAAAAGTAGTAAAATCATCTATATCTGCAATAACTAGTTAAGGGACACACGAAATGCAAAGATGTAAAACATGATGTCAAAAACAGTAAATGTGGCAGGTAGGGGAGTAAAAATGTAGGATGGTGAAAATGTACTTGAACTTAAGAGATCAGCAACTTAATATGAATTAAGCCATTGCTGCACATAAACTCCATGGTACAGATACTGTCACGATAAATTGTATTAATTAACCTGATTGATGAATCAATGGGTATTAATTATAAAACGTTGTCGTGTGTGTTTGTATGTACTTCAAAATATTGATGTGTTATTTTTCACATTAAAGCATTATATTAAGTTGTGCTACATATTATAATAATGCTATATACAAACTTCTTTAAAAGCTTCTAGAATAAAACAACTGACTTCCTGAAATAGAGGAGAACTTGCATTAAATCATTTGTTACAAAACAATATGTAGAATATGTGACACTTTATCAGGCAAGTTGGATTCTCTGATGTCCCCTTCCCTCAATTTACCGTTTCACTGATGGTTAAATATTTATGTCTTTCAGCATTTTTTTCAACACATAAAATCAAAATAGACAAGTAATAAAGCTATAGAATTTTGCAATCATAATATTTCAAAAAATGTGTTCTGTGTGACACTTGTTCTATCAAATGTAAGCTGACTGATTAAAATGTGATTAAGGAAAGCTAAATAGATTTTTTTTTCCTGTAAGCTTTCTTACAGTCTGCATTCTACAAATATAAATCAAGAACATGAATAGGAGGGCGGGCAGGAAGTTTTATTCGCAAGCTTTCGTATCTACCAACCTTTTCTCAAAGACTGTCTCACAGAACAAATGCTCTCAAAACACAGATTGAGATACACACTGTTGGACGAGCATTCATGATTCACATTCTCCCGATTTTGCAAACTGAAATTTCAGACATCTCAGTCACTATTAACTACAAACCTTAATAGAAAAATTAATGTCTGTCTATCAGGTTTATAAAGATTATTTCTCCTTTAATACTTATCCTCAATTTTGTTTTCCTTGTCAGTAAGTTAGGAAACACATTCATTATTGGTATTCTTATTTTACTTCTATTCCACCTAAATGTAGGTGTCATATTAATGATGATACATTACATTTTCAGTACTAACTAGTAATTTTAGTGATGGTTTGTTCTCCACGAACAACTAGTGGTTGACTAGCTAGACTACTAAACTAGAGGTTTTATTTTATTTTATAACAAACAGTATCTCTATATATGAAAAGAGCTGCTGCAGTCAAAACCTTATCTCAGCTATACATTTTTAAAACAGATTATCTGGCAAGTGAAGCAAGGCTCTTTCTACCCTGGTAGATATTTTATTAACAGGTCTGCATTCTCACATCCTGTGACTCTCCACTAGCCTGTATATACAGACTCATATGTGCACACACACTAACACACCTGCCTATTTCTGTATTCACAGCACATCCCCCCAACAAGATTAATGTTCGTGGATTTTTTAAAAATATATTTCTGTTTACTAGTATTTGCTTACCTGGGAAAATATTAAACATTGTGTAGTTGACATCGTATTGGAAAGCCTTATATGCACATAAATGACCACTAGAAACATTAAAGATCAGTGAGCACTAAAGACACACAATTAACAATTCAAAACAAATTTGCGGTATCTTTCTGCTTTTATAATGTGCAAACTAGTAACAGAAATCTTAGCTATTTGCTTTGAGAGACTTAAATATACTGTCTGTTCTTCAGTCTTCGATAAGTCCTTTACACGGTAGTAGTAAATACCTAATTGTGCTAATTCTAAATTACTCTTTGGCACATTGCCTGGTAGACTGCCAGGGCTCTTTTTGATGGAACAGCATACTCTGAACCGGTTTCTGAAAAGCTTCTAATTGACTTTGATATGAATTATGTCTCCTCTAATTTGAATCTCAATCAAATAGAAAATGTTATATTGAATTTGAATGTAATTAGGCTGAATTCAGTAATGGATTCCAAGACTGTTGATTTAAATATTGAGTAATCCTGTGGGTGGTCATCAATATATTCACAGTTTAATATATTCAGATTTTGTTGAACCTAAATATGTCTATATATGTTTCAATTCTTGCATTTTCACATATTATATTCCACAATAAATTAAGAAAAAAAAAAGGAAAAAACCCAAATACCCATAAAGAACATGGAATGCCTAACTATATTCTTAAACATTATCAAAACCACATCTATTTCTGGAACTTAATATTGCAGGAATAAAATAGTGAAATTTTAGATGATAGGTATTAATATTCTGTAATCCTTGAGGCATGCAGTAAAGAGTCAGCAAGTGAATTGAGATCTGTGTTCTTAATCCTGTATGCTTTGTTTACATTAACAGTTTGGAACTATGCTCTTTCCTCCTCCACTTCCAACTCTAAGCTACTTGCCTCCCTTAAGACAGAAAGCTGTGAAATCTACACAGTACAAGTAATAAGCCAGGTAGACAGCTCTGTTGAGAATCTGAAGTGGGAACTGACATGGGTTTCCTCCTCCATAGTTTGGAAAATATAACAAAGAGCTGTGAGAGAGGCAGGGAGCTCAAAATGGAGTAAGAGAGGGGTAGTGAAACCTCAGAATTTGGCTTCCTTGGATTGGTGAACCTGGAAAAGGAGAGAAAATATTTAGAGAAAAAACTGTGGTGATGGTCCCACAACCATGTAAATACACTGAAAGCCATTGTAGTTTATTCTTTAATTAGGTGAATTGTAGGGTATGTGAATTACATCTCAATAAAGCTAGATAAAAATAAATAACGTTAAGGTTATTTGTACTATTTCACATATTAGATGCAAAAGAAAGTTTCCCATTTCATATCACAACCCAGTTTAAATCTAACATAAAACTTAACAAAGAATTTTAAAAAATAGTTAAAGCTCATGTCATTTAGGATAATGGGTGAAAATGTATAAACTATTAAAAGCAAGTAAAATCCAGGCATCTATTAAAATAACACCTTGTAACAAAGCAGGAAATTTAAGGAGCATGATGATAAGAAATCCTTTAACCTAATCCATAACATCATAAAATTACCAAACAAATCAGGTTAATTAACATATCCATCATCTCACTTAGTTATCTTTTGTGTGTGCGTGTGTGGTAAGAGCACTAAACTCTACTCTGTTAGGAAAGTTCAAGTATACGGCACAGTATTATTAACTACAGTCATCATGCTGTACATTAGATCCCGAGCTCTGTTACTTTAAGACTTCTTACAAAAATATTCTTGAATAATGCATAGAAAGTTCTTTAGAATATTCTTTTCTTAAGTGGTTGATTTTAATAATTAAAAATATAAAGTAGTCACTGACATGGAAAACAAACTATGGTTACCAAAGGCGGGGCATAAATTAGGACTATGGGATTGACAGATACACACTACCGTATACAAAATGGATTATCTCTGGCAAATTCTGGGTCAACATCCTGAGAATTTTCTGTAAATTCTATGATGTCTGCATGAGTTTAGTCATTTTAACAGTGTACCTTGCCTCAGTCAGTAGTTTATACCTAAAGTTTCTAATGGTGATCTTTTAATACAGGGAATAACTAATTATGAAAAAAGAACAAAATTATATAAATATATCAGCAGGGTGATGAAAAAACCTATAAAATTTAGCCGTAAAAATACAATAATAATACACAAGTGACATGGAATTAGAAAGAAAATAATTCAATAACAATTATTTACTAAAAAAAAGAAAAATGTTTTCTGATATGGTTAACAGTAAAACCATTTCAGTTAAAGACAGGAATTTCATGAAGATGCTATAACTACTATGATAATTAATTAAAAATTTCTTTGAAGTTTTGGCAAAAGGAATATGAATGAAAAATGAAATAACATATTTACATTAGAATAGGACAAATAATTTTTTTTGTTTGTAGAGTCTATAATTCCGTACTTAGAAAGACACACTTGTAAAAGATCCAAAATTCACTAGAATTAGTTAGATGGTAAAGACAATTGAACATAATAGTAAAAATATAAGTATGTTTTTCCACTTTGTCTGAAAAAAGCTAGAAATAAACATCACAAAAACCGATTTAAAGTAGTAGCAAAATTATAAAATATGAAAAATAATTTAACTGCTGAAATAGAAAACATTTATAGAGATAGTATCTGATTAGAAAACTTAAAATTAGATATGAATAAAATAAAAGACACACTCCTGAGTGTAAGATTTAAAAACATGAATATAAATAAAGTTCATAAGATATTTATAAGTTTATTTAGAGTTCTGATTCTGGTAATGGCAGAATCCCTTAAAAGTATATATATACTGCAGATAAAATAGAGAAACAAACAAAAAATCTACTTGATGGTACCAGATGATACCAGAAACAGACAGAAACTGGAGAGATATAAATTTTGAAAGAACAAAACCACTAGATGAGAAACATTTTATACTGCTTTTCTTCCTGGGAAACTCCCTAGTTTTTATAGGACACTGACAGTTAGAGACCCTTATATCAGATCCCTTGACATAAAACATTAGTATATAACACTTGTGGAAGTTGTATTCAGTTGGAAAATGGTGCAAGCACACTCACCTCCAACACACATACATGGCAAAGGACTTGTATCAACTATATGTGAAAAACCCTTAAAACTTAATAAGCAGAATAACAGCCCAGTTATAAATGAGCAAAAATTTGAACAGACTGTCCACAAATACAATATACAAATGTCTGCTAAGCTCATGCCATGATGTTCGCCATCAATAGTCATCAGGGAAGTGCAAACAGAAATCTCAATAAGATACCACTACTCATCCACTGTAACGACTAAAATTAAAAAGAGCAACATTAACTCTCATACATACCTGGTAGCAACATGAAATGGTAGAACAACTTTGGAAAACTATTTGGCATTTTTTAATAATGTAAATATGCATCAACCATACGACCCAGCAATTCCAATCCTAGATTTACCTAAGAGAAATAAAAGCATATGTCCAGACAAAGACTTGCAGGTGAATGTTCATAGCAGCTTTATTCATAACAACCCCAAACTGGAAACAATGTAAATGCCTATTAACAAGTGAATGGGTAAAAAGCATTATGGCATATCCTTACATTGGAACACAACTACTAATAAAAAGTAACACGCTATTTATTCACAGAAGATGTATGACTATCACAAGTAGTATGCTGAATAAAGGAAGTCAGACACAAAGGGCAAAATTAATTTATAATGGCAGTAAGCATATTAATGACTAACCAGGGCAGGGTGTGTTTGGGGAGATTTGTTGACTATGACAAGGGAATTTCGGGGGAACATAGAAATGTTCTGTACATTGATTATTTATACAAGTGTATATATTTGTCCAAATTTATCAAAGTGTTCCCTTAAAACAGTGCCCATTATTATGTCATTTATATCTCAATAAAAAAGAACGTAATAAATAGCAATATGCCTCCCATTCACAGCTTATGACTCCCTATATTCTGTAAACTGCTTTATTTTTACAATAGCTCTGATCTGACATGTAATTTTTACTTATTTACTTATTATGTCTCCACCACTATAAGTTAAGCACCTCAAAGTCAGGGATTTTTGTTTGAATTCCATCATTGAGAATAGCCTGACATTTCTAAATATTTTTAGAATAAGTATGTGTTTAATGTAAATTTTATTTCTCCTCCTTTAATGTTATTTTCTAAGAGGAAGGTAGCTGAGCAGATATTTTAGAATAGCAAAAATAGCTGTGCATAATATCCATGATTATAAAATATATCACACACAAAATTTTGCATTTAAAACCAGAAGAACATTTAATTAAACTGAACTATTTTGACAATTCCTTTCCTTGCTTAAACACCAATGGGGTTATCTAGTCACATCTCAAAAATGGAAATTTTTTTGTGGAATCCATGTAATCTAAAGCCAATTTCACAATTCAGTCAAAGTTAGCATTAAGAAATGGTAACAAGGTAGTTGATATTAGAACTTCTGTGAATGTTATTTTTTGACTGATTCTACTTCACTTTATCAGCTTAATCTCCTATGCTCCTCTTTCTCTCAGATTTTCAAGATGAAACAGAAAGAGACTCCACTCTGATGGAATAGAAATAGAAAAGACCTGTTGGTGAAGTTTGAGGACAGATTTGTGACTTTCATTTCCAGGAACTCAAGAGGTAAGACAGCCACAAAAATAAGTACTTTCCTTCAAAATTCCTTTCCTAACCAGAGGGTGTAGTCATGACACCCATTAAAGCACAGTTTTGCAAACACAGAATTGTTGAATCTCTTAGCAGAACTGACTTTACCAATCACCTACTCAAATCCATTATGACTTTGCTTATTCTTGAAATATTACAAGCCCTGCAAAAATATCTACCTCCAAACTAAGGTTCTCATGCAGAGAGGATCACTGCCCAAAGCATTGGAATGTGCTGTTAGTTTCAAACTACTCAGGAAATAAATGGATTGCCAACAGAAGTTATGACCTGGCATTAATTAATTAAAATGAAATAAAACTATTTTTCAGTTTGCTGTGTCTTAGAAAGAGTTGACTTTTTATGTACACAGTCTGAAGTAACAATATAAGAAAACTTGTATTTCTTGTAATGAAATAAAAAGATAAGGCTTATATGGGTTAAATGCCTTTTTGTGAAAGGATTCATTAGTCTTTCTCATGCTGTAGGTACCTGGTGTGCCTAGAGATTGATCAAATGTCTTGGGGAAAATGAATACACTATAGATATTAGACCCCTTACAATTAAACACAAAGAGGAGGTATTTCTATAGTCTTTTCAAAATGTGACTTTAATGCTAAGAAAGGAAACTCTTAAATTGCAACTGATAAGGAAGAGTCAAACGTCTCCCTAGAATCAATTCTTCCTAAACTCCTAGGAAGAAAGATTTTGAAGGGGAATTGGCATTGGCTAGCCAGCAGTCCTCACAAGCCCGGCAGAGGACCCACGTACAATGAAAAATGTGAAGAACTGATTTTTCAGTGAGGACTGAAAGGAGATGTTCTTTTACAGAAGGTGATTGCCTAGGAGAATAATATGAATCCCGTGTGGGAATTACAATATGTTTCTTCCAGAGAAAAGAAACCACATTTTCCTCAATCTCTGACGAGTTTCCTATGCTGAATCATATAATGTGAACAGACATCTTGCATTAGTCAAAAGAACTCTGAGTTTTGAAATTCATCTTGTTCATTTGTCATCATGCAGTTCATTTGTTGCTGGACTCTAAACCTTTTCTTTCCTTTTACCTCCTTCTTAGTGTTTCCTTCTTGTTTTTGCTTTCACTCCTTTTGCATGTATTTTTACTCATCAAAAAATAGTCTTCTGACTTCTCATAGCTCTCCTTTACATCAGAATGTTTATAGCTAATTTCCATCCAATATTCCTAATTGCTCCTGCTTCTCTGAATTCACCAATTCAATTTGACTGTGTTCTGCATCTTTCCAACACCAGTATAATAAAAGAAGCCTAATGGGGGCTAATGTTTTTCTTTTTTCTCAAGCCGCAAGGCAAGATACTCCAGGCTACCTCTCATTTGTGTCTGAGGACTTCAGAAACCTGGTCTTTAGAGGTTTCTACACCTGTATTCATAGATTTTGTTGGAAAATAATTACGAGCCCCCTGCTCGCTCACCTTCAGGATCGGCACCATCCATTACCCATCCATTTGCCTCCACCAGACACACTCCTTCCTGCCAAATAATTCACACGCTTCTCTCTTCTTCTTTCACAGATTTATTTCAGTCCCTCATCTTCTCTCACTTGGGCATAACATTTCTCTTCCTCTATAGTCATGTCTTTCTAATCTTTCAAACTGACCTCAGAGTGATGTAATATCCCAGTCTTATTTCATTATACAAACATGTTAAGTGAATATTTATATCCAGAATAAATCTTTAAACCTCTGCACCGTAACCAAGCGACTTTGATTGGAAACCTACCCAAGGCTTGCTTTAACTCCTTACATTTATTTTCCAACAATGAACTATTTCAATATCAGGAACTATGTTAGTTCTCCCGAGTCTTTTTGCCTGTCCTCTTCTTTCTGCCTGGAGTGCTCTGCCCTTGACTCTTTCCTCTCCTCACTTCTACTCATCCTTTAAATCTTATCTTACATAATACCTTCTATGTGAAGTCATCCTTTAAGCCCCAGGAAGATTTACCCACTTTCTCATGCTGTACATAAATGCAGAGTCATTATCAAACACAACTTCAGGTTGATTAAATCTTATCTTTTGAAAATAATATTGCAGGACATTCTGTTCTAAAAACAACAATTTCTCATTGAGAATTTCCTGTGGATACACACACACTTATGACAATCCTAAAGGGCCTTAAGATTTGGAATCCTGTTTTCTTATAATCATCCAATTATCTGATTAATCTACCAGACTGTACCTGCCTAAGACTACGGACAAAATTGAACAAGTTTGTGTTGTCGTCATTTTAAACATTTTCAATGTAGTTGTGATATTTACTTTTGATCTAAAATAAATCTAAGAGCTGGATTGGATTTCCAGCGTGCTACTGGTATTTTCATCAGTAGCATCGTCTACATTCCTTCGATGACTGTTCCTACACAAGAAACGTAGTGTACACTATGAATAAACCATTTATACATATAATTCAACTGCATGATTGTTAGCTTGTAGATAGTTTCAAAAACCTGGAACTCTTTCAACAGACGTAAAGGAAAGATGATTTTCCAAGAGAAGGTTGTAAAAGTGGTCAATGAGAAACTGAGAAAGGTCAAGGGAGAATGAATTCTCTCACACGAAGTCTGATGGTAGGTTCCTGAAAAGGTTAAACTTGAGATGAGTCACTGATTTTCTAACTTGATAATAGTGAAGGAATGTATGAAACAGCTTTGTGTCCTCCCTTCACTCTCTGCTTCCCCTGACCCAAAGGCACACAGCTGTGCATTTCTAGAGCTTTTTTATTAACAATTATATTACAGGACTTCCCTGGTGGTCCAGTGGTTAAGACTCCACGCTTCCGCTGCAGGGGACATGGGTTCCATCCCTGGTCGGGGAAGATCCACATGCCACGTGGTGTGGCCAGAAAAAAAAATAAATAAATAAAAATTAAAATTACATTACTAATTGTATTACTAGCTGAATATAGTGGAAAAAATGCAGAACTATTAATTAGGGCACATGAATTCTAGTCCCATATCTGCTATTTAGCAGTTCTGTGACCTTGACCAGGTGAATTATACTTAATCTCCTTGGTTTTCTTTCTCCCTCGAATGAAGATGAGGTTTGCCCTTTCTCTACAGAATCCTCGTGAGGAACAAATACTATAAAGGCCCCAGGTTACTTTGTAAATGCCAGAGCGCTACACCAATGTCAGGACTTATTATTATTTACGTGCCTGGTTAGCTCTCATCATCTTCCCCCAACCTTTCCCTCCTCCTTTGTGCTTCTGTTAAAGACATCACTCTCCATTCACCACCTGCAGGTTGAAAACACGAGCCATTGTTAGGTGTCCCCTGCATCAATTCAGCCATCACTCCCTCTGATTAGGCCTAAACCCTGTCTATCTAGTTGTTCCTCTCTTGCTTCTTTCTACTCCCAAGCCAAAGCTTTTGCAGGCCTCATCATTTTCCGGAAAGGCTATTGGCTGATCTTTTTTCTTTTCTTCCAATTCATTGTCAAAAGTATCTGAAATTCTTTTCTACAAATACAGGTTTCTATCAGATAACACACAAACTCCTCAGGCAGGCATTCAAAGCCCAACAGAGTTTTATCATTTTCATCCATTCCTATCCTATATGTGTTTAGGGACGTTCCAGTAATCAATGCCTCCATCTTCCATACATCATACCCACCACAGTCAAACTTTTCTGCATTAACTCAAACTATCCGGTCACCTTGGGATACCTGTGTCCCTCCACCACTTACATACGAATGCCCTTCATCTCTTAAGCCCTATTTCATATTCTTTCTTCAAACTTTCTGCTAGCGCTCTAGTTGTAACAGGTCTCTCCCTTCCTCTTTCTTCTGTATTCATTATCTCTGTATTCAGATATTCTCTGTATTCATTATCTATTGGTGTGTCAAACATAACCCCAAGAATTACCAGCTTAAAATAGCTAACATTTATTACTATCTCACACAGTTTCTGAGAGTCAGGAATTGAGGAGCAACTTAGGTGGCTACTTATAGCTCAGGGTGTCTCCTGACGTTACAGTCAACTGGTCAACCAGGGCTGTTGTCATCTCAAGACTTAACTGGGGCTGAACATACTGCTTCCAATTTCACTCACGTGGCTGTTGGCATGAGGCTTTCATGCCACCTTACATGGATCCTTCCTGAGGGACATGGATTTCCCCAGAGCAAGGGATCCAAGAGAAAGTGATCCAAGGGAAGGATAGAAGCACTCAAGATGGAAAGCATAGCCTTTTTATCACCTGATCTCAGAAGTGGCATACCATCACTTTTTCCTCTATGCTATTGGTGACACAGACCAAGTTTAGTGTGATGTATACATATAGGGCATGGACACCAGGGGACATGGATATTTGAGATGGTGGAGGCAGACTACCACATTCTGCTAGCACATTATTTTGTCACCATAGCACCTTTCATTATAGCACAGATCTATCTCCTCCTTCTAGACACCAAACACTCTTGTTTTGTTCATTACACTCTTTCATCATCTGGAAAAATTTTTTATGCAAAATAGACCCCCGTGAAATGTTACTTTACATGAGTTCATATCTATCGTGTTCAAGGTTCTGAATTATTTGTAGCCTTTTGTTAAGAAAGTTGAGGTCCTGAATTTGATTTTCTCAGAGGGCTAGGGAGTCATATGCTGAAGCCGTATGTATAACTTGTACCCTAGACTTGGAAACCCATATTCCAGACATATGTTAATGTTAACAAGATGGTTTATGAAAGATATTTGGGTGGCATTAATGTCATTCCATCACCATTATTAAAATTTAGTTAATGGTATGTGCTCTGTCAACCTACGGATAGTGGTTGAATATGCATACTTGTTTTTAGAGGGAGAATGTGGTGGATGGCAGGAAAAATACGAATCACAGTTTCAGAGGACTTATATTCCAAGATAAACTCACTTCTTTGACTTTAAACAGTTTGCATGGTGCCTGCTACCCTTAACGTGAGACAAGTTCACTCCAACTCTAAAATAGAGATAAAATTTTCTTTTGTATAACTGAAATTTCTACTGAAGCTCCCCCAAAACCAATTAAATCAGAACCCCTAGAAGCAGAACCTTAGTAACATCATTTTTTAAAGATCTTCAATAAATTCTAACATGTGTCCGTCATTGAGGATCACTGGGGCATGGAATATGGAATGACAAAGAAGGACTTCCAGAAAGCAAGCAAAAAATGTAATTTCGTTTTGTGCTCAGCAAGTCACAGAATTAGAATTTTCCTAACCTGAGAGAGGGCAACTAGATTGGATGTGAGTCACTGAGTTAATATGCAAATGAAACATTCTCTTCTTGATTGGTAAATCCAGAGCCATAATATTCTTTTGGTCATGCTTTTAATATCAATGTTTTTCATATTTAAAACATACATAATTGCAAATACCAATCTCATTTTCTGGTTTGTTTCTCTTACTAACCATTGTACATTTTCCAGTAAGAGAAGACCATACTTATTTCTCTGGTACTAATTAGCAAAATAAATAGCAGATGTTAGACCAGACTTCATGTATTCAGATTGGTAGCTCTGTTTTCCCTCCATTACATTGCGGTAGAGTCAGTAATACAACTTGTTATATGATACTCTTGGTATATGTGTTTAGTGTGCAGGGAGGGGAACCATGTCTTCCGACAGATACCTGTACTGTCAACCAAGAAAATGTTTGGGATCTGGTGGATCCCTTTATTATAACCTTTTCAGGAAATTGCCCTCAGACTAAGCTAAGTCCTCATTGGACTCTCAGCTTCTCAGCAAACTATTTTGAAATCAAATCTCTGAAAAATCCAGTTTCCTTTGTATGTATTAAAGAATACAAAGGAAAGATTATCTGTGATCTTGTTTAAGGGGTCCTCTATTTTCAGTACCTGTGAAGAGATGCTTCTATTTATTAAAAAAATAAACTAGAGGAAGCCTGATTTTTTTTTTTTGGCTTCTTGTCTACTATCAATTATAGTAATATATAACTGATAGTAAATTATATATAAAATAAACACAAAAAGATACTCAAAGTTTAGTATAGTTTGAGAAAACATGACCTTAACATCAAATGCCATGTCTTTAACTCCATGTAAGTCACTCTATTCATCAAAATGTTAAAGCATGCCACATTATAAAGATGAAAGCCAAGTTTCTTTTCATTACCAATATCCTCCTGATGAGTGTTAAGAAACTTATATTTTCAACAGTGCATTTGACCTTTTCCAGTTAAATTATCCTCTAAGTGAACTTGATAAAAAAATGAATTATGTTAAAATTAATGCTCTTCCTCATTTTTCAAATATGAACTATAATAAGTTCTTCTACTTTTAAATGGTAGTATCAGATAATGATCTTCTGGTTTAAGCTCTCTCTTGCTATATAGAATCCCACTGGATTAATATTGAGGCAAGGTTGGAAATGAGCCCAATTTGGTCTGATGATTTGGCAGAAATAGCTAGGATATATTACATATCCTTGAGCAAGTTTTCTGGGCATACATTTACAGTTTTTATTATGTTTTGTTTTCTCTTTTACTGTGAGGAAAGATTCTTTTGAATCTGTTTTGTAAATGAAGAGAATGTAAGATTTTATTGAACATGTGCTTGTGTACAGAATAGTGGAGGGGACTCTGGGCTGGGAGTCGGGTTAGGAGAGCTCCTCTCACTGCTGGCTCTAGGGAGCTCCTGAACCTCGGGGTCCATACTTAGCACAGTAGATGGTGCTCAGCAAACATTTATTACAGAAGACTTTGAGGGATGAAAACTGCATGGTGAGGCTTTTCATTCCTCTCCAACTGTAAAATTACACAAACGGAGTTAATACAATTACATATTAAATCTCAGCCACTAAGTAGGTCAAAGTAAGATAGAAAGGGGATACATATTATTCCTGATAGAAAGGGGATACATATTATTTAACCAAATGTTTTCTGTGTCACATGATTCTATATATCTAGATAACATAACAAAAGAGGTTTTGCATATCTGATTACATGACCAAAACAAAGGCTCAGATGAAAATGTTTATAATTTACTGACATAAACAGATTTCTAGGATTTTCAACATTTGCATGGCTATGTGCTGCTAGCTTAACAGCACTATGTTTAATAAGGACTTAGTAGTTTTGTGTGCCATCAAGTGAAATATCAGTCAACAGTATGATGAGAGTGACGAAAATGCCAAAGCAACCATTGACTGTATCAACGCAAGGACAGTATTCAACATAAAACATGTGGTGCCTCTTCTTTACATTGTGTTGTTCAGTCAGCAATTGGAGAAAGGACAGGGTTTTAAGCTCTGGGTACCACACTTTAAAAATGATATTAATAAAAAAAATGATATTAATAAACTGTTCTTTAGACCAAGGAGAATAAATAGGTGGTAAATGATCTTCAAATCATACCATATACATAATGATTAAACAAAGAGGAATAGACCAAGTTCTGAATATAATAAGTCAGGATAAGAGAAATTTAAATGACCAATATTGAGTAACTTCTCAAAATTAGAACTTCCTTGAAAATTAAACATTTTAAAGTCACAAAATGCTAATCTTTAGTAACTTTACTAATATGTAAATACTTTTACAGTTATTACATAACGGGGAGGTTAGACTAGATACTCTTTAAAATAGCTTCTGAGATTCTGAGATTTCAGCTTTAATTACCCATGTAATGACCTATTGGCTTAGTGTGAAGCAGGGTAAAACAACTATTTTATTTGCTTTTTACAAGTTTGCAGTAGACAGGTTATGAGTAAGATTACCTCTAGCCAAAAATTAAAAAAAATACACTTTCCATTATTATAACAATTTCATTGCCCTGGTTTTGATCATTTTGGTGGAAGGGTATATGAGAATACTCTGTAGTACTTTTGTAATTCTTCTGAAATCCAAAATTATTTCAAAATAAAAATTTAAAAATTATATTCTTTCTCTCAAATCAAAAATATTTAATAGTAAAATAGCAAAAAAAGTAGAAAGTGACTTTTTATTGGATTAATAATGGCTAAATTATATTTTGTTTTTATTCTTATCCGTATGTATGCAGCACATGCACAGATTATTACTACCGCTGACTACTTTCTTTGTTGTTTTATATAACCATAGTCATTTCTTCAACTGCAAGCCAATTACACTTTGAAACAAATAGGAAATTACACAGCCATTTTCAGAATATTTTATGTTCTTAACAGAGCTTGCTAATCAAGTACAGATACCTGTGGATATACTCCTGCCTAATCCCTGCTGGAGAAGGGGTAAGGGTTGGAATGGAAGGGAATTTTACATTCCTTAGTGTTGGTACCAAGAGATAGAGGAGTTAAGTGAGCGAGAACCACAACCGTTGCAATCCCATTGCAGTTGTCATGGCCTGGGTTCCCTGATAAAATACTGAGGCTCTGACATGTGCAAGCAGGGAGTATTTGTTGGAGCATGTTTTCAGGGAAAAAAACAAAAAAACACAAAACCCCCCCAAAAAACTGGAGAGATGAGTAACTGAGGACTGGGTAGAGATGGAAGTTGAACTATGCTGTGGTTGCCTCAGAGGCCCCGCAGTTGGGATGGCCCCTCAAAGCTGAGCTGAATGAGGCCTGGCCTTATGACCCTGTATGGATCCGTCATCGTAGGTGCATGCACCCAAGGGAGGGGCCATGGCCTTGGATCTATTCAGCTGAATGCCCCATGAGAGGGACAGGGCTGAGAGATGTCAGCACAACCCTGCCAGTAGTTGGGAGAAAGTGTCAGCCCTGCAAGGGGGCTCTTAGCAGCATTCCACAGCATATACCACAGTTCATCTCTTGCACTGCCTGGATCAAATTGCTTCATATAATAAATCTGCACAGCTTCTACAGGATTCTGATTGTTCCCTTTTCATGGATAAATGTGCAAGAGAAAGGCTAGTGTGACAAACTCCAGCCCCACCACAGCAGCACATCCAGATTGCAGATGGATGCTCATTACTTTTCTCCTCTATTGCTCATTCTAACTAGTCCCTCTTTTGAGTCTCAGTAACTTACCTGGTAGGGTGACCCTAGCACCACCTCTGTGAAGGCTGAGACAGGCTATGGCTGCTGTACTTGTCTTTTTAACCTTCAAAATATGGCAAGGGAGGAACAGAGCCTCACCAGTGGATCACTTGTGTGTGAAATGCATTCTTCCCAGTCCCCTTGTGCAATAAGCAGGAATAAAACCCCCTTCTGATAATCAGAGTGAATCACGCCCACCAGCATGGTGACTGTTTTTCTTGGTGGCTCGTCTCTTGGGAAAGCTGCTAAAAGAACCCAACAACTGCCATGACTTAAAATATAATGGGTCTCTTGCTGTGTTTTCTGGTGGAAACACTACCTTTCTGGAAACTAGAATGACTAGACATGCAGAACTTAGAGATGAGAGAGGAAGCACAAATTCCCCAAGGGGGTCACTGGGAGTGATGATAAACAGAGGCTTTCCTACTGCCATCTTTCATTCCCGGGCCATATAGGAGACATAGCAAGATCCAGTCATTATTGATTTAAGGTATATTTTCCATTCTGAAGGATGACGCCCCATCCTTTCAAGGTGTCATCCCTAAGCCCAGCACCTCAGCTGCACCTCCAAAAGGCTGTTCCATTGTTCTGTCACAGAGGAGCTCCTGGGAGTTGCAATAGGTGATGTGGCCAGTGGATCCCATGGTCTTGTGTGTGTCCTGGCATGTCCTTTGCTAGAAAGTGGGAGTTGCTTGGTCTGATGCAATATTATGCCTGCCCTTGTGTTGCCAAAGCAAACACTAAATAAGCCCTTGAGTAATGATGCTTGTTCAGTCACTGAAGGCAGGAAAAACAAATAAAAACCCGGAACATCTGCTGATTTTAATCAAGATGTAGTTTCCACTTCTAAATCTATAGTATTCTTAACATGGACCACTTGTCCACAGAAATGACCTGTGGGAGGGTTTCACACATCACTCTCTCTCAAGGCATCCCTGAGTGAGGCTGTAATGCAGTGTGGTCCATTTTGGCTCAGGCCCACGTACTAAGATAGCTGACCCTTCTGTGAACCAAGCTTGGCTTATTTCCAACTCCTGCAGGTTGTTACAGGTTGTTAGAAGCCAATCTACTCCTCCCCAGACACACACAGAGCACCAAAACTTCTGGGAGCATCTTAAAAGCTTTATATAAAAATAGATTGCTATTACCTGGGTATATAATGAGATTTGGCTCTAGGGATATTCCCTGCTAGTGTCTAACTGAATACAAGTAAAAGTTACATGGACATAATTTGTCTATGAATGTAGGTGAAGATTTTCAAAGATCATAACTCGTAGTAGGTTAACGACTACATCTAGATCTAGATCTAGCAACATCTCCAGTTTAACGGTGGGAATGGAAGCCATATGTTTGGATAGAATCAGCAAGAGGGAGTATGTAAAGTAAGGAAAGGAGAGAGCCAACTAATTGCATCATTTAAGCTGAGGGCCAGAGTAGAAGAACCTAAGGAGCTTGAGGATAAAGAAATAGGATTAAAAACCAGGGAAATGTGATCTCAAAATATAACAGAAAAGAATGCTTTTAAGAAGGAATATTTATACTTTCAAAAGCCTTAGGTAGTAAGAGAGAGGAAGAATACATATAATGATTATTAAAAAGTGAGTGTATATAAAGATTATTTGTTCTGTGAGGTGGTAGTAATTTGAGGAGGGTAGTTTTCTTATAGATAAGAGATTTGGGACCACGTTTAAACGCTGATGGGAAAATATATACTAAAAGGGCTTTTTTGAAAATGAGAAAATGACAGCAAATGAAAGAGTCTGCTCTCTTTCTAGATTACCCATCAATGCAAAGAATTTTTTTTTTTCGTTTGCGTAGAAGTAAAGCCTAGAAGTCTATTTGCCCAAAAGTTTATAGAAGGGACCTTTGCATTTGGAAGGCAATTAGACTACATGTCTTTCTCTAAATTTCTTCCAAACCCAACACTCTTTAATTTTATGGTCACTAAAGTAATCATAGTTTTCTATTTGTCTAGTTGATTTGATTGAGCTAACTTGAATGATGAACTGTGTATTTATGAACAGTAGGTAAATGACTTCTAGATCTGGTAAGGTGGTGGACTAAAATGGCTTGGTCATTCTTTCTTCTTCTATCTTCAGATATAAGCTACCGGCATTGTTGGATAACACTGAATATGCAAATTATAATTTTATCTACAATACTGAACCTATGTTATATACACATATGATTCCATAGAGTCTAGTATTACTGTATATCTTAGCAGATATTATTAGTAGTAATGATACTATAATTTGTCAAATGCCTCCAGTTGACACCATACATTTTATAAGTGGAATTTTCTTATTTAAATCTTACAGTAACTGAGTTATTTCTATATACATCCAATTCCTATAAATTTAATATATCTCATATTCTTGCATCTTAGAGCACATACATTTCCTCTCATTAAAACATATTTGTAATCTGCCCTTTCTTCATTATTATTATAGTTTCATGATTTAATTCATTTATATATTTTTATTACTTGTAAATTATTCATAGTTTTACTAAACTCTGTATGCATCACAGAATAATTTTAACACACCAAATCCAGTGGATTTCTAGCCATTGTCAAGTAATTATTTGCAAAGTTGATTTTCTATATATGAGATACACAAGCTACTGTATTAAAGAACCAGAGAACATATTTTGTTTATAAGTAGGTTCTCATCAGCCTTAAATCCCAACTAAAAATGTAATCAGTTATTGGAACATTATCACAGTTTAATGATACACAAAGGGAGTCAAAAATATAAAATCCTTTTAAAAATTGTTTTCTGAATTCCTTTCATTGACCAATTGCTCTTGACAGTTCAGTTTCTTTGTGTCTTCAACCCCTTTCAAATTATTGGCACTTTGGTATTTCTAGTTCAAAAAAATAATATTTACTAATGCCCTAAAATATGGTTCCAAGCAGTCTAAGAAGTAGGCAGCCTGACTGAGCTGTCAGATGTTTTACTCCTAATGCCATTTTTATACATTTGTTCCTCATCACCAATCAGGTCTTTTGGGGGGTGTCTCAAACTATTGTCAAACTGATGGGGTGACTTAACTCCTTGCCCAGAAAAAGCTAATTACTCATAGGTATTTACCTATCATATTGAACATATACATACGCACACATGCACACAGAAAACAAAGTTTGCTGCATTGAAAATGTTCATGAAAGCTGGCAAGAAGGGAAAGGAGAGGTACTTGCAGTATACCTCTAGATCTATTTTAAATATGTGAAAATAGTGGAAGAATTATTTATTCTTAGTCGAGTTACTTAAGAAAATATGCAGTCTCAGTGAAATATAAGTAGATGCAATGGGTACAGATAGTGATACATTAAGGAACTATGTATTGTAAAAGCCAAGATAATAACATTCATTTTTTAAGTTGAAGTGAGAACACAAGTCGTTTCTAAAATGCTTCACTGTTTGCCTATATTATTTCATCAGTAAATCACTAAGCACCCAGGGATACCAAGACTGAGAAGTTCATGAAAGAGCCATACACCATAGTTCCTCTGCCTTTGTGTTCAATATAATAACAAGTAGATTCCAGAGTCTAGGGGGTATGTTCATATATTTGTTCTTCATTTTTATTTATCACATGTTATTTAAACATGTGCCATTGCTTAACACATCTATAGTACAGTTTCTAATCGGAAAAATGTGGTCTGTTTCCAATCTCTGAATTTCTTTGAAATTCCAAGAGCTATTCTTCCTCAGAGCCTCCAAAACTAATTTGTAATGTATTGGATTATAAAAGCCATGTAGGGGTAGGTACTTTGTCAAACTGTGCTTGTTCTTTTGTAGTCATCAGGCATTGGAATGTACTTATGTTTCTTAATTTTAAATGGGTTATTAAAATGTTAAGATTATGTATTTAAAAGATGGTTATTAAATGGGCTGTTAAAACATATCGGTCAGAGAAATGAGTCATTTTTGTTTTACTTCATAATATTATTGACCTTTTGTTTGGATTCATTGCATTCACTTCAGATGTAGCTTCTCCATGGCCACTGCCTTCTCACTAATGAGAGATCACAGGCAAGTGCAAAAATTCAGCGTCAGGGAGACCCGATCCAGAAATTGCTGTAGTGCCGTAGAGAACTGTCTACATATCATATCTAAGCTTTAGTTTTCTAACCTGTAAAATGAAAATAGCATGTCTACTTACCAGGACAGTTTTCAGGTAAGCAGAGATTATGCCTGTAACTTGACAGACACATAATTAATATCCAATAACATAGTATCACATAAATGGTAGACAGTGTTATCTATAATACTTCTTTCTTAAGACACTATATATCACCTTATTATCTTGATAGGGCTAATGCTAGTCATTTTTCATATTTTCCTTTCATCATATCTAGTAATTGCAAGCCTAGCTCTGCAGAGCTGTCTATCACCTTTGTTTCCTCCTCCACCCTACAAAAAAATAAATTGTCTTAAGAATAAATAAAATTTGCATCAGGATTCTTTGGAGAATAATCTAGTTTTCCATGTTTGTTTGTTACTTCAGACAAGTGTTTTCCCCAAAGGCCCTTTACATTGTATCTTGTGCTTCAAAGTTTGACTCCTATTATCTCTCATCTGGGCAGTAGATATATGTGTCAAATATCCCATTTACTGTACCCCAAGGTAATGCTAATCACTCTCTCACCCCAAGGTAATGCTAATCACTGTCTCACCATTGTTACTGTATAAATGTTTTTTTATTGGGCATAACATCCAATTCCTTCTGTTTCATGTTCTCTTTATTAAAACATTTCCAAAATTCTTGAAATGTGTATCAACTATTGTCTGAAGTTTGGGGTTCCCTTCTACATTGCCCAATGGTTATTGACAATGATATTTCACTAGCCCAGAAATAACCTCCTAATTTTCTATAGAGTACACTTTAAGAGTTTGTTCACTTATACTATTTCTATGTGCATATTAAGTGTATATAAGATATTAATTATTTTCCATCTCCCACCAGTTCAGAACCCCACAAAATTTCCATAAGTGATTATAGAGTTGTATTCTGCCCCACTGTTGATGAAAGGCTGTTAAATGGTGTCACAGAGGAATTGGCAAGTGAAGTGACTGCACACATGAACAATTATTTTTTAGTTTAGACTCCAAGCCAGTAAATTTTCTTCACACCAAATGGGCTTTAAAAGCACCATGCCTACCAGCAGCCCAGTCTGAAGAATAATTGCTGATTGTTACAGATCAATAACATCCAATTTAGAGAGACTGGGTGCTGTAGAATTCCATAGCCATAATTTTGTAAAGCATTTTTGAGGAAAGCAAAACATTTGTAGTCATTAATGAATTAGAACTCAAAATAGCAGGGAAACAGAAACTAACAAGAAATAAGTAATATGGGTCAGAAACTAGAAACATATATACCTGACTTAGATGTAAACCCAGGAAAAGATCCACACTGGGCCAGGACTAGGTGGCTCTGGAGACATACACATGTGCTCTCTCTCTCGAAGTGTTTGCTATTTCTAACTATGCAAAGCCCAGAAACGATTTAAAGCTTAGAGATAACATGGCAGGTATTTTACATGTTTCAAGAAATGTTGCCTGTTTCAATGAAAATAATTTTCTTAAAAGCGTTGACTTCTCCTTCCTTAGTTTAGCATGCATTAAATGCTTAAGTGTTTCTACTAATTATCTAGCACATTCTAGACTTAAGAATGTTTTCCATCTCATAGGTCTTCTCTGAAGATCAAGATTCCTTGTGCATGCGTGTTTCATTTTATTTTCCTAAGATGTCACACATCTCTCTTTTTATCTGCAAATTCTCCAATTATTATCTATACCTTGTGAAAACTATGTTTCTCCCAGCCAACCTAGAAAGTAAGTGGCTGTCGGGAGGAGAGTAAGATTGAGAGGCTTGTATCCTGTATAACAGGGAATAATGCAGTTTGTAGGGGCGTGCCCACAGTGCTGAACATTTATTATTAATTTAAGCAGCGGCTGAGGGAATAGAAAGACTTTTAGGGAGAATAGGGAGAAAATGATCGAGGCTTGCTAAGATTTTAAATTTTAAGTTATTCTGCTTACTTTGTCTTTATGGCCACAAATGAGATGGGAGTTAATATTCAGTGAGGATACAAAAGAAAAAAAAATAAAATAAATATGTTAATTGTTAAAAATATAGGACATCTTAAATATAGTTTGAAAGCATTTAACATTACCATCATAATAGACAAAGTCCCAGAAATCATCATTACAATTTTAACTGAGAGATAGAAAGGGTATAATCAAGATTTTTAATATCTATTTATATAACTGAAGCCAAGAGATCAAATTTTCTTATGCTCTGTAATTGCTTCAATTTATACCATAAAATTTGAGCTTGAAAGATAATTCTGTATTCCGTTAGCTGTCAGACATCTCAGAGATATGATCAATCAATGCCAACAAATTAAATTGAATAAATCCTTTCTTATTTAGATAAATGTATTCTGAAGGTTTTCATCAAGAGAGGTATACAAGTATAAAGAATCTTCTGGGCTCTTGTCTCTGTTCCCTGAAGGACCCTAATTTTTACTGGGTACACAGCAAAATACTGATTATTGAACTTATAGATACAACCGAATATAGCAGCCTCCATAAAAATGTAAGTACATGTAGCAGCAGCCACCAAAGAACAAGACAAATCATGCGTCCATAGCATAATTAGTACACAGTGAGGTTTTAGTCTGTTCCCCAAGTAGATTTGTAGCCTGAAGTTAAATCATATGATTGTCAAATACCATGCTAATAAGAACAGCCACTATGAGACTGAGAGAGGTTCAATTTCTAGTGCTTAAAATATCGTGATTTAAAAATAAATAAATAAATAAAAGAAAAAGGAAAATAAATTACAGAATCAGCATGAAGCAGTTGTCATGGAAAAAATTAGAGTTTTGGAGCCTGATAGATCTAGGTCCAAATCCTAATTCTTTTAATTATTAGCTGTGTAAATAACCTGACCTCCCTGAACTTCCATTTCTTCATTGGTAAAAGGGCAAGAATAATATCTAGTTTATGTGATTGGATGGAATAAGGTAGATAAAACAACTACCATTCAGTAGAGGTCAATAAAGGTTCATTTTCTTTCAGAAAAAAAAGAAAGAAAACAACTATAAACTTAAATATGTAACAGGGTCACTCTGGATGATGGAGCTTTGGGAAAGCCCAGAAAATTTTGTGGATTTACTTTAAATGGACTAAAAGACATGGAAGAATAAAAAGCTATTTCAGATAGTAAAAAAAAAAAGGATCATGATTCAAAGCTTGCCATATGCTGAGTATACATATTAGATATACATTTTAGTCGATGTTTCTAGATATTTATCATACAATATTTAATAGTAGTCATTAGTTTGGCAAACTTTTATCACTGTCCCAGTTAATCTTTTATCAATGTCTTATGGAACTTTATATAACTTATTTTTCTTTCAAATATTTTCATTAATAATTTCTGATACTGAGTTGAAAGGAAACTTCTCAAATTGAAATTAGATAATAAAAACTGAAGAATGGTGACCTGTTAGATGTGAGAGATTAATAATTCCAGAAATAAATTATAGGAACAATCCCACATGCTAGTGACAGTATGTTTTGTTACATTATTTTTAAAAATTTCAGCTATATATGGAAAAAGATAATTATTTTAATCTTAGCACTCTCTTTATGTCTTTTTTAAAATTTATTTATTTATTTATTTATTTTCGGCTGCCTTGGGTCTTCCTTGCTGTGCGCGGGCTTTCTCTAGTTGCGGTGAGCGGGGGCTACTCTTTGTTGCAGTGCGTAGGCTGCTCATTGCGGTGGCTTCTCTTGTTGCGGAGCACGGGCTCTAGGCATGCAGGCTTCAGTAGTTGTGGCTTGTGGGCTGTAGAGTGCAGGCTCAGTAGTTGCTCCATGGCATGGGAGATCTTCCCAGACCAGGGTTCGAACCGGTGTCGCCTGCATTGGCAGACGGATTCTTAACCACTGTGCCACCAGGGAAGCCCCTAGTTTAGCACTCTTAGTGCACATACATTGATTTCTGCTAGTCATACTTTAAGTTTTAAAAAATGATGAGTGTTACATGTAAGTTACCTTAGGATACAATTATAAGTCTCTCATTTTCATTTTGATGCATATTAAATAATCATAGCGACTGAAGTATTGTATTAAAAGCATCGTGTTAGAATGCTGCTTCTATAAAAACAAAGAAAATTCAATCACAAAAAACAAGGTCAGTGTAAGATCATATATTCCATTTGTCCCCAAATGCTGGTCCATGGAAGCTGTCTAACTGGTAAATATGTTGCACCAGGCCAGATTATTTAAAACATCAAGTGCCTGGTCCCACTATGAGACACCTTTTTTTCATAAGTTGTAAGTGGACCCTAAGGTCTTTATACTCAAGATGTGGCCCTGGGCACACTGCGGATGTCACTTCAGAGCTTGTAAGCCTTCAGACACTCAAGCCTCATCCTACCCGAGACACGCATTTTAAAAGATCCTCAGGAAATCTGTATGCACATGAAAGTTTGAGAAACAGTGGTCTACAATGCTGGTTTTGGGGTTTGTTTATCCTGTTTTCAAAACACCCAGGTGAGCTTTATTCATAACTGACCAAACTTGGAAATAACCAAGATGTCCTTCAACAGGTGAATGAATAAATAACTGTGGTACCTCTAAACAATGGAATATGATTCACTGCTAAAAAGAAATGAGCTACCAAGCCAGGAAAAGACATGGAGGAACCCTAAATGCATATTACTAAATGAAAGAAGCCAATCTGAAAAGGCTACATACTGTATGATTCCAACTATATGACATTCTGGAAAAGGCAAAACTAGGAAAATAGCAAAATGAACAGTGGTTGCTAGGGTGGGGTGAATGGGGAGAGATGAATAGGCAGAGCACAGAGGAGTTCTGAGTCAGTGAAACTGCTCTGTATGATATAATAATGATAGATATATGTCATTATACATTTGTCCAAACTCATAGAATATGCAACACCAAGAATGAATCCTAATGCACACTTGACTTTGGGCGATTGTAATGTGTCAATGTTAGTTTGTCCTTGGTAAATAGGCACCATTCTAGTGAGTGATGTTGATAATTGGGGAGGCTATGCATGTGTGTGAGGATGGGGTATATGAAAAACCTCTGTACCTTCCTCTCAATTTTGTTGTATACCTGAAAGTCCTTTGTAAAAAAGCCTTTAGGGCTTCCCTGGTGGCGCAGTGGTTGGGAGTCCACCTGCCGATGCAGGGGACGTCATTACATATCTCTACCTATCCTACCTACCTACTTATCTACATACTTAGCTAGATAAAGATATATAGACACATCCTTTAAACAGGTACTGAAAGTAATCCATGTAATTCACACAACTAAACCTAGCCTTAAGAAATAAGCCTGCAGGCTTCCATGGTGGCGCAGTGGTTGAGAGTCCGCCTGCCGATGCAGGGGACGCGGGTTCGTGCCCCGGTCCGGGAGGATCCCACATGCCGCGGAGCGGCTGGGCCCGTGAGCCATGGCCGCTGAGCCTGCGCGTCCGGAGCCTGTGCTCCACAACGGGAGAGGCCACAGCAGTGAGAGGCCCGCGTACCGCAAAAAAAAATAAAAAATAAAAAATAAAAAAATAAAAAGTCTTTAAAAATACCCAACTGATCCAAGATTTCAGAAACACTGATCTAATACAATTTCTCATAGGTTTCTGACCTTCAAAGATGATAATATCAAATGACATCACTTTTCATAGACCAGTTGAACTCAGGATAACAGAGGATTAAAGGAACTATAACTGGAAGGCATTTTTGTGTCCTTTTTTTTTTTTTTTTTTTTTTTTTAAGATCCTCCCAACTGATGAAGACAGCTGAAAGCATAGACACTCTTGGATGAATGGCAACATTTTCAGAGGCATATGCCACAGGAATCAATTACTATAGATTGTAACTAGATTTGAGGAAACTTTGAGAAAATCACATGTAAGTATGAAATTTAAGATTTCCAAGAAAAATGCTCTTCCTGAGTTATCAGACCTAGGAAAACTCTGTCCTCAATGTGTTGAGAGTTACTCTAGACAAATAAAATTAATGCAAATGATCCGGTGTCTGGGGCAAGTGAGTGCATTTAGATAGGAAGCTCAAAGCTTGTACATGGATAAATAAGCCATCATGATGAAGTCATTTTTAAAAGTCATCTTAAAAAAATTTTTTTTAATAATACTATCTATGTATTAAATCACTCAATCATCACTGTGCTTACTGGATATTTACTTATGAAATTACAGATTTCATTGGACCCTGATAGATTTTTTTCCCCTGCTTTCCTAGTTATTTGCCTTTGGCAAAGATAGCAAAAGGCCATCGGAGTTTCCTAAGGCATATTCTACACATTCAAGCAAACCATTTTTAACTATGCTCTTCACACCAAAACTTGTGTGCTTAAAGCAATTGAAGGCATTTCTCCTAAACTTTTCAGGAGCAGCGTAAAAACAAGTTCTGTTTTTCTTTACATGCTACCAGAGTAATAGCACGTAAAGAAAAACAGAACTTGTAGTCATTTCTGACACAGAAAACTGCACAGGATCAATGGGTACAAGCTGCATATCTACTGACTTTGTGTAAGCCTACTGGAAAAGACTGAAGACAAGGTCTCTGTTTCATGAAAATAATATAATTGGTGGGACTTCCCTGGTGGTGCAGTGGTTAAGAATCTGCCTGACAATGCAGGGGACACAGGTTCGAGCCCTAGTCCAGGAAAATCCCACATGCCGCACAGCAACTAAGCCCACGTGCCACAACTACTGAAGCCCACACTCCTAGAGCCCGTGCTCCGCAACAAGAAAAGCCACCGCAATGAGAAGCCTGCGCATCACAGCGAAGACCCAATGCAGACAAAAATAAATTTAAAAAAAATTTAAAAAGAACATAATATAATTGGTGAGGGGCAGATCACTGCAGCAAACACCAAATAGGTCCAGAAAAATTTGGATGAAGCAAGAAGAGAAATCCAGAACAGATCATAACAGGTGCAACAATGTAGCCAAATGGCTTTTTAAAAATATTAGAATCTTACTGAATGCTCTTTATAAATTTATAAGTGATTATGATAATGTAGAGTATATATGTGCGTGTGTGTGTTGTGTGTGTGTACATACACGTACATAAAATAAACATATAGGGAGAAAATTGTATTTTTTGTCCATTAACCTGTGTATTCAGGTAACGTGTATGAGTTTATCACCTATAATGTGCCAGACACTGCAAGAGGGAATGAGAATCAAGTAGAAGTGAGGCAGGTTCCCTACCATTAAATACTTTGCGCTCTCAAAGAGGGAGAATTCTGAAGAGAGTTTAAGGAATGAGGTTGAAGCATGTATAAGGAGGGTATACAGGAAGGAATGGCCAGGTATGGGGGTGGTGGGGTGCTGGGGGAGTGGAGCAGTGTGTAACAAACACTTCATATAGGAAATGTACTTTGAACTGAATCTTCAGAGATGCGGTGGTGTTAAGTAGCGCAGGAGAGTTGGGTGGGCAGGGTCATGCCAGTGGAGAGAATTCCAGACAGCAGGAGACTTGGAGCAGTTAATGCTGTCCTTCTATGAAATGAGCAAAATATTTGCTTTTTTTTTTTAAGGTAAGGTTTGTGATGACCAAAGGGAAAGACTTTCTGAACCTTTAATCTTTTTCTGATTATAAATAAATAAATTAAAAGCTATTTTCACAGTCTGACTTCCCTCTCTTCAAAGATAAGGGTAGGAGAAAGGTCATCCTGCTAATAAACAGAAAAACTAGACAAGCTTTTCCTGTTGTGGCTCATTTAGGACAGTTTTATTTAGTCTCCATAAAATTTTAGAGTTAACCAGCTCTAATTGGTATCTCTAGAGCAGTTTTGCCCCTTGTTCCTGTGTGGTTAATGTCAGTGACATTAATAGACAAGTAACTCATATACAGGAAAGCGTAATTAAATGGAAGTCTTTTCAGCTGTGCAGACTCTGAAAACCCAGTTAGAGAAACGGTCCACTTTATTTCTTCCAAGATGTGAGCTGGAATTGAAACGGGGCTGCTGCTTCTTTCTGGAGATGGATTTTTCTAAGCCTGTAGTTCAGATCAGTCAATGTGATTATCCCTCCTGCCAAGCAAAGTACCCGCCTGTTCAAAGTCACACTGGGTAAGAAAGATGTGCTTTGTGCTGCCGAAGGATTCCACGTAAATACGGGTAATAATCATGTTCTCACCATTTGTCAAATATTTCTGTCATTCTACAGGAAAAGAAAAGAACTGGATCAGAGCTTCCAGTTACAACTTCAGTAAAGATTTCATAGATTTAGTTAGATCACCCTCTCAAATGGGTAGGAAGGTCTAGAAGAGGAATATTGCTTTTTCTAATGAACCTCTGATGACCACTCAGCTTAAAACCAGAGGAAACATTTTAAAATATAAAATCTTCCTGGTTGAATAATACAATTTACCCTCTTTCCCACCAGAAGTACTGTAAACCTGTAGAAATGAGACAAGGCCGATGTGTTCTCCTATTCCTTAAAGCATGATGACTCCACAGCCTGCCATTGTATGAGAGAAAAGGAAGGTTAAATAGTTTTGAAATTTCCCATTCATGGGGATATTATCAGTAGAATAAAGGACGCCTGAATTATCAGAATGGAAAACGTATCTTATTCAAATTTTCATATTTCTCTTGATACCAGAAAAGTCTGTTCTTATTGCTGAGGAGGCACCAGAAGTAAGAAACACTTTCTCCAGATCAGGAGGATCCTCGGGTAGAATACATCATTTTCTCTTGAGAGACACTTTCACCTCATGGGTTTTTGTTAAGCTGAATGATTTCCTAGAAAGAGGTTAAGGCACTATGGACATTTTTACTCAAAATATATACGTGATTCATACACCTACGTGTTTCTTATTAAAAGTAACATATGGGCTTCCCTGGTGGCACAGTGGTTGAGAGTCCGCCTGCCGATGCAGGGGACGCGGGTTTGGGGGTCCACCTGCTGATGCAGGGGACGCGGGTTTGTGCCCCGGTCCGGGAGGATCCCACGTGCCGCGGAGCGGCTGGGCCCGTAAGCTATGGCCGCTGAGCCTGCGCGTCCGGAGCCTGTGCTCCGCAACGGGAGAGGCCACAACAGTGAGAGGCCCGCGTACCGCAAAAAAAAAAAAAGCATAATATTTTGAATAGTTTTCTTGAAGTTTCAATTGATTTATTGTAGGAGAGGAAACAAAATTTGGCAGATTCTGTTGCTGAACATAACAGGAGCATGAATGTCTTTCCTTTCTGAAGGAATAAGCATTATTATTTTACATTTTGTTAGTCTACGGATGTGCTTAAGTGTTTTGAATAGTTTAAGGAAATGGGAACTCACTGTTCAGCCCAGATCATCAAAGTCTTAATTTGACATCACTCTACTAGTGGGAACATTTAAAATCATTTTTACAAAGTAAGTATTAAGGACTAGTCTGTAATAAGACCATATTTATTTTTCTGTCATTGTCACTGTGTTGGGGTCTGCTAGCTGTTTCATCACTGCAAGTGATTAGAGAGTTTAAAAATCACAGACATCAGCATTTGCCTGCTATGCTGTTTCGTTTTCTCAGAGAGAGGTCACTTGTAGTCATGGAATAATTATGTTCAGTCATACACAAGGCAGAGCAAGACTAAACCTGATTTCTTTTGACTGGGAAAAAGTGTAACAGTTTCAAAGTTTCATGCCAGTCAATTCTCACTCTCATCTGAAAATACATTTCATTTTCATTATTGATGTTCTGGCTGAGTGCAAAGAGCAAGGGCCTAGAGTCAGGGGACCAGCACTAAGTCCTCGGCTCATCTGTGAGAAAAAGGCGAGGGATTTATGTACCATTTTTGTGGCTTGTTTACCTTATCAGTCAAATGCAGGGTGAACTAGATGATCTCTAAGATTGCTTTAAACTCTAAAGATCCATGATGTTATGATCATTAACATTGCTATTGTTATCATTTAAGAGCCCTGCACTGTCTTCTATCAGACATTTTAGAAAGGAAGTCATCTATAATCCCTCATACTTAGAAAACTGTGATATAAAATGTATGATACTTTTAAGGATTCAGGGAAAAGAGAAGGATGTTTTCTTAACTGAAAGTAGATACTTGAGCTTTCTAAACTGGACGTTAAGGTCTTCTCTGGCTTCTAATACACAATGATTGATCCGGGGAAAAGCACACAGCTCAGATTGGAGCGATGGGAATAGAACTTGGCTGTCGTAGTGACTGTAGCAGCAGGAGGAAGGAAATTATCGATCTTCCACACCATGAATTACGTTGTACTGCATACTTTCAATATGTGGGATTTTACTGAAAGAGAGAAAGGCTTGAGTTTCATGAAAGCGTCAGAGATCCACTTTCTAGGAAAGATCAGTATTTCCCAATTACCTTGTACATAAAGGTTAAATTTACATAGAGATCAAATGACCTATTTTCCAGGAGAAATCTATAGGTCACACATAACAATGCCTGTATTAGTTCTTTAGGGCTGTCATAACAAAGTACCACATTCTGGGTGGCTTAAGCAACATAAATTTATTTTCTCAATCCCTGGAAACTAGAAGTCCAATATTAAGGTATCGGCAGGGTTGGTTCCTACTAAGCACCATGAGAGAAAACTATCTTCTCTCTTTGACATGTAGATGACCATTTCTCCCTGTATCTTCACATAGTCTTCCCTCTTTGTGTGTCTGTGCCCAAACTTCTTCTTCGTATAAAGACATCCGCCATATTGGATTAGGATCCACCCTAATGACCTCATTCTACTTTAATTACATCTTTAAAGACCTGTCTTCAAATACAGTTACCTTCTGAGGTACTGGGGTTAGAACGTTACTGTATGAAATTTTGGGGGCACACAATTCAGCCAACACAGGGCCTAACCAGTGCAAAACCTTCTCAAAAGTCTTTTACATAAATTAATTCATTTAATTTTCATAACAAGCCTGTAAATTCTAAAGAGGTTATGTGATTAGCTCAACAAGGAAAAGGCCATCTGACTACCACGCACAAGTTTTTTAACTCAGTTCAGCAGATACTAGCTAAAAGTTCCCTAATCCCATTTTCTCTTCCTAGGTACAAAGGAAGACTACTTTTCCCATCTTCCCCTGTAGTTAGTGCAGGGCTATATGATAGAACTTTGGCCAATAAAATATGATCTCAACAAAAATTGCCATGTGTCTACACCTGGTCCCTAACACACCCCAAACAATCTTCCTTGACCTCTCTCTTTACTCCCTAGTCTACTGAACACAGTGCAGTGGAGAAGCCTGGGGAGTCCCGGGAAGATGGTGGCCCCAAAAGACAGAAAAGTCTACAACCCCTGAATCACTCCATGAAGAAGTCATTAAACAACCAAATGGATAGTAATATGAACGAGATATAAAGGTTTATTTTATCAAGCTACTGAAATTCTGGGGTCTATTATTTTATCAGCTAGCATCAATTACCCCTACCAATAAACATGACAGCATGACAAGCATTTCTTACTTGGAATAAAACTAAGATGACATAGACTTCTCATTTTGTAGAAGAAAGAAAGCTAAGTTCAGAGAAGTTAAGTGACTTTTTCAGATCAGAATATGTAAATTATATTATGATAGATAAGAGAAATCAGAATTCAGAAATATACCCGTCATCATGAGTCTTGGTATCTGTAGGAAAACTACTATGACAGTACTTTCATGTCCCAGATTTGCCACCTAATATTATTCCTCAAGAAAATTTTTCGTTTCACATAAGAATTTGAATATAAGCCTGTGGCTATACTCAAATACAGTGTAGCCTTTTGGCTACATTGATTGCATACAATGCACCTTTTAGGACCAAGGGAATAATGGGGAGATGTCCTATGAAGTGCTGGTTCCTGAATATCCTTTCCATGCTATCTCTAAACATCTTTGTAACTGTGGCATGTAAATGAAGTAAGATGTTAGTTGATAATACATTAAATCTGATCACCATTATGTACAATTTTCCTTTTTGCCCTCCGCTATATGTGATCTCAACTTTTCACTGTTAAAATTATACTGGGATGATTGAAACCTTTTTTCTTTAGTATGTATTATTGTCTTTTCTAAAAAGTGGGGATGTGCCCAATGCTCCAAGATATTACCAGTACTATTTGTATTCTACTTCACCTTCCTGTTTATCTTCTATGATGCTCCCTGCAATTTTTGCACGTATTTCTTTTATTAGGTTAAGAAAATTTCCTTCTCTTACTGGTTTTTATAGAGTGGGTATTGAATTTTTTCAAATGCTTTTACTGCATCTCTTATATGATCATAGACTTTTTTTCATATTCATTTTGTTAGTATGATGGTCCAATGATTAATTTATCAGTGTTGAACCAGCCTTTCATCCCTGGATCAACACTTGGTGATGCACTATCCTTTATATTTATTGATGGATTCAATTTGCTAATATTTTGTTAAGGAATTTTGTATCTCTGTTGATTAAAGATATTAGTGTGTAGTTTTCCTCTCTTGTAATATCTTGTGATTTTTTTATATTAGGACAATGCTGGTTTTATAAAAATGAATTCCCTCTGATTGTTTTCTGGAAAAGATTTCAGGGAATTGATGTTATTTCCTCTTTAAATTTTCAGTGGAATTCACCATTGAAACAATGTGGGTGTACCATTTTGTGTTTTAGAAGGCTTTTCATTATTAATTCAACTTCTTTAATAAGCATGTGACTACTCAGGTATCTATTTTCCCTTGAGTGAATTTCGTGGATTTTATCTTTCTAGGAATTTGTCTGTATCACCTAAGTCATCAAATGTGTGGTCAGTGAGCAGTTCATAGTGTTTCTGATTATTCTTTTAACGTGCATAGGATCACTAATGATGATCCCTCTTTCATTTCTCATACTGTAATTTATCTCTTCTCTCTTTGATTCTTGTTTAGACCGACTACAAGTTTATCGTTTATTGATCTTTTCAAAGAACTAGCATTTGGTTTTACTGATTTCTGCTACTCTTCCTGTCTTCAATTTTATTGGTCTAATTTTTTGAACTTTCTTTCTTCTGATTGCTGTAGGTTTAAGATGCTTTTCATGTTTTAGTTTCCCTGGGTGGAAGCTTAGGTTACTGATTTTTAGATTTTTCTCCTTTTCTTTTTAATTTACTCTTATTTTAACCTCTTTAATTTTACTGTTATTATTATTTTGTTACAGGTCACATCTAACACTAAGAAGTTGTATAAATACAACCCTACTTCTGTTCCAGAAGTAGAGAAGAAGTGAATATTGATGAACAGAAATAATAACAGAGGCACAGCCAAGCCTCTCAACATAAATACCACCAAGACTTTCTACTACCTAGAGAGGGGTCCAGATGATGTTGTTTTGTACTCTTGTAATAACTTTTTTTTAATAAGTTTATTTTATTTATTTATTTTTGCCTGCATTGGGTGTTCGTTGCTGTGCATGGGCTTTCTCCAGTTGCCGCGAGAGGGGGCTATCCTTCGTTGCGGTGTGAGGGCTTTTCATTGCGGTGGTCTCTCTTGTTGTGGAGCACAGGCTGTAGGCGCACAGGCTTCAGTAGTTGTGGCACACAGGCTCAGTAGTTGTGGCTCGCAGCTCTAGAGCGCAGGCTCAGTAGTTGTGGAGCATGGGCTCAGTAGCTTTGGCTCACAGGCTTTGTTGCTCCGCGGCATGTGAGATCTTCCCAGACCAGGGCTCAAACCCGTGTACCCTGCATTGGCAGGCGGATTCTTAACCACTGTGCCACCAGGGAAGCCCATCCTGTAATAACTTAAAGAGAAAATTTCACAATGTCCTGAATTCTTGATGTCCTGTAAATAAAGGAGCAGGCTGTCCTCAAATTTCTTGCAGCAGGACTCAGGTTCTCCTTGTCTAATATATGAATTTATGCCATAAATTTCCCTGTAAGCATGGCTTTAGCTGCAGCCCGCATTTTGCAGTGTTGCTTAATTGACGTGTATTTAGGGATTTTCCAGCTTTCTGTAATTGATTTCTAATTTAATTCCATTGTGGTCTGAAAAATTACTTGGCATGATTTTTATTATTTTTATGCATTAAGGTGTGTTTATGGATCAGAATATTGTATGTCTTGTTGGATGTTCCATGTGAGCTGAGAAGAATGTGTATTCTGTCAGTTTTGGATGGAATATTTCCTAAATGTCAAGTAAATCAATTTGATTGATAGTGCTATTCAGGTCATGTATATCATTACTGATTTTCTGCATCCTTGATCTATCAGTTACTGACAGGAGGATCTTGAATCCTCCAACTACAATAGTAGATTTTTCTTCCTCCATTCAGTTACATCAGTTTTTGTCTCACGTATTTTGACAATCTCTTGTGAGATGCATATAGATTAAGAATTGGTATATCTTCTTGGAGACTTGATCACTTTATCTTTTTGTAATGACTTCCTGTATCCCTGGTAATCTGCCTTGTTTTGAAGTGTACTTTGTCTGATATCACTGTAACTACTCTAGCTTTCCTAATTAGTGTTAGCATAATGTATCTTTCTCCATCCCTTTACTTTTTACCTGAGTCTTATATTTAAAGAGGGTTTCTTACAGACAGCATATATCAAGTCATTTTTTGTCCACTCTGACAATCTCTGCCTTTTAATTGGTACCTTAGATCATTTACACTTAACATGATCATTAATTTAGTTGGATTAATATTTATCTTTTCTGAAACTGTTTTCTTTCTATTGTGTTTGTTCCATTTCCCCCCTTTTTCTGCCTTTAGTGGTTTTAGTCGAGCATTTTATATGATTTTATTTCATCTATTTTCTCATACTATTATTTATACTGCTTTTATGAAATGTTTGTGTGTCCTAGATTTTACAAAATAAAATTTTAACTGATCTAAGTCAACCTTCAAATAACACTCTACTGCTTCACATGTAGTACAGTCACCTCATAACATGTTATTCCTCATCCCTCCATTTTATCCCTTGTCTCATTGCTGTCATTTATTTCACTTATCTATATGTCCAATTACCTGATGTATTTTTACTGTTACTACTTTAAGCAAATTGTTTTCACTTAGAATAAAAATGAAAATAAAATATTAATTTTATTTATTAAATATTTAATATTAAACATTTTTAATTTATTGCTAAAAGCTCTTCCTTTATATGAAGATAAAAGTTTCTGATTTATATAATTTTCTTTATGTATGAAATGACATCTTTTAGCATTTTTTACTATGTAGGTCTGCTGGGGCTGAATTCCCTCATTTTTGTTTGAGAAAATATTTCTCCTTAACATTTGAAGAATGATATCATTAGATATAGAATTCTTTGTTGGTAGGATTTTTTGTCTTTCCACATTTTTAATATTTCACCCCAATCTCTTTATATTTGCATGATTTCCAATGAGAAATATCCTGCAATTTTTAACCATCCTCTCCATGTAAGACATTTTTTTCCCCTTCTGGTTTCTTTCAGGGTTTTCTCTTTGTCTTTGGTTTTCTGCAGTTTGAATATGATATACTTAGGGGCGTGTGTGTGTGTGTGTGTGTGTGTGTGTGTGTGTGTGAGAGAGAGAGAGAGAGAGAGAGAGAGAGAGAGAGAGAGAGTTTTAATTATTTAATAATGTACCTTATTTTTTTGTTGTTCTTTGAGCTTCTTGGATCTATTGTCTTATGCCTGTCACTAATTTTGGAAATATTTCTTCAAATATTTCTTCTGCTCTAATCTTTCTGTTCATTCTGGTATTCCAATTATATGTACTTTACATATTTTGATATTATCCTTCAGTTCTTGGATGATCTGTTCTGTTTCTTTTTTCTTTTAATTTCAGTTAGAGAAGTTTCTATTGACATAACTTTGAGCTCACTGAATCTTTTTTATTCTATATTGAGTTTACTGATTAGCCCATCGAAGACATTCTTAATTTCAATTGCTGTGTTTTTGACTTCTAACATTTCCTTTGATTCTTAGGATTTGTATCTCTCCCCTTACATTACTTATCTGCTCTTGCATGTTGTCTATTTTTTCCATTAGAGCCTTAACATATTAATCATAGTTTCTTAATCAAAATATATTTGACTTATAACATTGAATACAACATCTTGACTTGATACATTTATGTGATTGCAATATGATTGCCATTGTAGTTAGCACCTCTATTGCATCACATAATTATCATTTCTTTTCTGTGATGGGAATAATTAAGATCTATTCTCTTAGCAAGTTTGAGGTTTAAAGAAAGTATTGTCTATAATCACTGTACTGTGCATTAAGATTTATGATTTATTTCTCTTCTAGTTGCAAGTTTGTACCCTTAAACATCTCTCTTATTCCCCAACCCCTCAGGCCCTGGTCACCACCATTTTACTTTCTGTTTTTACCAGTTCAGCTCTTTTAGATTTTACATATAAGTTATATCATATTGTATTTGTCTTTCTCTGTCTGACTTATCTCACTTAGCTTAATGTCTTCACAGTCCATCCATGTTGTCACAAATGACAGGATTTCCTTCTTTCTGATGCCTGAATAATATTGTCAGCTGTATGTACCTACATAGACATACAATTGTTTATGGTTTCAAGTCTTATGTTTAAGTTGTTGATCCATTTCAAGTTAATTTTTGTGAGTTGTGCAAAATAGGGTCCAATTTTACTTTTTCTGCATGTGGTTATCCAATTTTTCCAGTACTATTTATTGAAGAGACTATTTTTTCCCCACTGGGTGGTTTTGGCTCCCTGTCAAATATTAGCTAACTGTATGTGGGGGGTTTAATTCTGGGCTCTATTCTGTTTCATTGATCTATGTGTACCATGCTCTTTTAATTACTATAGCTTTGCAGTACAGTTTGAAACCAGGAATTGTGATACCTCCAACTTTATGCTTTCTCATGATTGCTTTGGCTATATGGGGTCCTTTGTGGTTCCAAAGAAATTATGATTGTTTTCTCTCGCTTTCTGTAAAAAAAATGCTATTGAAATTTTGATAAGCATCATATTGAATCTACAGATGGCTTTGGGTACTATGTACTTTTTAACAATATTAACTCTTCAGATCTATGAACATGAGATGTCTTTCCATTTGTTTGTGTTTTCAACAAAGTCTTGTAGTTTTCATTTTACAGATCTTTGCCTTCCGTGGTTAAATTATCCCTAGATATGTTATTGGTTTTGGTTTTAAGGACTTTGGCAGGGTCCTTTCCCCTGGAGAGTAGGGCTTTGTTAGGAGAAGGCTCTGAGCATGTTTTTTCTCCTCCCTCTGTCATGGCCACATGAGGATTATTATGTGATTCTCACCATGAAAGCCTAGTAAAGTTCTGGTTATAAAACCAAAGAAAGTGTGGGAACCTCCCTAAAATTACAGTCGTGGGAGCTTCCTACTCTCATGCTGACCATCTAAGCTTCAGTAATTCACAAATTTAAATTTTGCTACCAGTTTATAGTTTCCAATGGCTTCTGCTTCAGGTAAGTGGATCTTGATTGCTGTGTGTCTTTGGATGTTCAAGTCTCTTTAGATTTGAGGTGGTGATTTGTCCTATGACCTCAGTTTCCTTACTCGTTGATTTTCAGTTTTTCCAGGTTATATTTGCTGTATGACTCCCAAGCTCTTTACATGTCAGAGGTAAAACTGAACAGTAGCTGTCTTTTTAAGTTTAGGATATATTTAAAAGGTTCACATTCATCTCTATAGAATATTCAACTAGTTATTAGCAAAATATGGAGTTGAGACTTAACTGGACCTTAAATAATATAAGTTTTTACTTTCAATTATACTTTTAGCACTGGAAAATATTTTAATCATAAAATGCTATTATTCAAAATGCATAGGCAAGCACTGTTTTATTTTTTCAGTCTGTGGAATGCAACACAATATGATGAAATTTCCTGTTAGAGCATCACATTTTTAAAAAATAAAGCATATTGCTAGGAGTTTGATATGTGTTTGTCCCATAAAACTCTATATTTTACAATTTCTCTTGGAAGTTTTATATTAAACTGTGCATTCATGTGATTAAGATTATATATGGGAAATGGATTTATTTACTGCATAGTTAGATGAATTACCTTTTAAAAAAGTAATTATGATTATGAAACTAATACAGTAAAAGAAAACTGCAAAAAGTATATTTCAAGTTACCTAAAAACACATAGCAGGAGAACAATTGTTCATATTTTGCTTTGCTTTACACAATATTTTTTATTCACTTTTACATTTTTTAGGTAATAGGATTGTAAAATGTATTCTACTCTCTTCACACACTATCATAGCAGAAGCTTATCCAGACATTATTACATTTCTGTAAATATAATTTAATGCCTAAAATTATTTTATCATTTATATAGCTACTGTGTTTTATCTAATATCTAGGTTATTTCCAATATTTTATTGTGCTTTATCCACATTTACTTATATGTTTTAAAAATTTAACTCCCAGATTTACTGAGTCAAAGAGTATCACTTAGGGGCTTCCCTGGTGGCGTAGCGGTTGAGAGTCCGCCTGCCGATGCAGGGGACACGGGTTCGTGCCCCAGTCCAGGAAGATCCCACATGCCACGGAGCAGCTAGGACCGTGAGCCATGGCCGCTGAGCCTGCGCGTGTGGAGCCTGTGCTCTGCAACGGGAGAGGCCACAACAGTGAGAGGCCCGCGTACCGCAAAAACAAACAAATCAAAAAAGAGTATCACTTGTTTTTCAGAAATAAATTCAATAATTTTTCATTTGCATGAATGTTTCATTCCTTTTCCATTTTACCACATCTTCATCATTTAAAAATTTGCTTATTGAAAAAATTAAAATACCATGCACTTCATTCAATAAATATTTACTAAGCTATCACTATGTCCTAAGAACTGTTCTAATTGCTTGTGATACATCAATGTACAAAGCAAACATAGATCTCTGCCTATATGAAGCTTACATTCTTGATTTTTGGGTGGGGAGAAAATACAATGTACATAATTAATGAGTACATTATATATTATGTTAAAATTCAGTAAGTACTATCTATAAAAGCAACAGTAGAATGGGTATAGGAAATAAGGACTTAGTGGGATGGCAGGTTGAAGAATTCAGCACAAGGTAGGGTCCTACAACTGGAGTGTGTGTCTGGTGTGTTTGAGAAACAGCTAGGAAACTGGTGTGAGAGAGGTAGAGGAAAGTAGGAAAGACTTGTAGAAGTCAGGCTATTAATGGTGCAGATTATGGAGAGTTTTATAGATGGTGTTAGGACTTTGGCTTTTACTTTGCATGAAATAGGTTGGGAATGATTATTTAGTGTATGTTAATGCATGTCTGTTATATAGATATACAAAATGTAACTTGCCATATCATCTCATAACCAACATAGATAGATTTGGAAAATACTATTTTTATCAAAAACTTTGATAAAGGAGGGAAGTTTTCTTTTATAAGTAGTCTTTAAAAATTATGTAGAAAGGTGGATTTACATCTGCATATCTGTTTAATTTTTAACTACTCTATTCACAAGGCTCTATTATTAGGCTTTCCTGTCACGCTCATGCAAGCATGGCAGACTATCTTTTTAAATATAAGCTAATTTTGTAGGTGAAATTTTATGTCTCAGTTAACTATATTTTTATGATCACTAGTGAAAATAATTTATACATTATTGAACAAATTTTTTGTTTTCATGCCATTCACTTATTTTAAAAAAAATCAGCATGTAGTGATTTCTCACTACTTTGAACTAATTTTGAGCTAATTCGTTAAAACATCCTTGCACATTAAGAGATGTAATCACTTTATTTGTAGCAATACTGTTTTCTTAATTTTGATTCATATGGGCAGGGGTAATCTCTCTCATTCTTTTCTCTTGTAACAGCTAACACAGAACTTTGAACAAAGTGGTTGCTAAACACATGTGTAGAGCTAAATTTAATATTAATTTCAAAGTAAGATAATAGTTACCATTTAAATTTATTGATGAGTTTGGATAATAGAGCTTTGCTCTAATACAGTTTAATTTCAGAGCTTTCTTTTTTAAAGCTGGTAAAAATTACTGCAGCATTAATTATATTCAAATATCTATTTTCCAGGTAGATGTTCTTATTCTAGAGGCCTCCAGCCATTCAATATGTGTACCATCTCAAATCTGATACATGACAATAAATTTTGATAGGCTAACTTATACTTTGATTTTGGAATTATATTGCAATATACTTTAACAGTTGTGTTTGAGATATAATTTTGATTGGAATGGTTGGTATTAAAAATTAAATTACCAGTTTTTGGTTTATTTATTAAGAAAACTTGGCTTCCAAAATTTTACAGAACTATTTGCTTTGTTGGCAAGAAATAAATGAGGTGTTTCTAAAGAAAATGTGACAAGAATGAAAGCAAATTCTTGTTTCTGCCAGCTGAATTAAAGGTAGAAACTAAACGTAGAAAACAACTATATGGTAAACAAAATTTAAGTAAAATAGTAGGATATTTCAGGTAATGCTCTATCCAGAATGTTACATTTTCCCTGCTTAAGGTTAAGCCAACCTCTCTCCGTATATCAGGACACACTCACACTTACAAGGAAGACCCACAGGAATGACTCCTATGGGAATGTCATTCCTCCATGTCCCAGAATGGCTCATTAGCAATTAGAAGCAGATGCAGCAAATGGACCAAAAAAGAATTTGAGACAGCTATGTTTTCCAAGTCAGAAACCTTCTATTTAAGGACTTAAATTTGAGAAAATACAGATAAAGCACTCCTTACCATAAGCATATGAGCATGAATACATGTGTGAATGAACATCACACGTGAAGCTAAGCATCACAAGATTTAAAATAATACACTACAGATAGAGATGAAGATGGCAGAGCCTGAAGGAAAAGGATAAGATCCAGCACTGAGATATCACCTCTACCCTCCTTGTTCTCAGATGCCCTAAGGAGAAGGAGTAGTTTGTTATCATCAAAATTACACCAGCATTTATTTTTAAATTCTGTAATTTGCTTTGCATATTTCAATTTATGGTAACCAGTTATTTGTCATTTTTATCATCTGTTAGTAAGTTGTGTGTTTCAGTTCATTTTCTTTTCACAGGGGTAGACTAGAAGGTCAATAAGCATTTCGTGTAAAGGGCCAAATAGTAAATATTTCAGGGTCTGTGGGCTATTCAGTCTCTCAGAACTGCTTCACTCTGCTGTTGTAGTACAAACACAATCATAAACAATACACAAGCAATACAGAGGCCTCCAAATCATCTTGTTTAAATTTTCCTGTAGCAAGACTATATAATGAGTGACTTAGACCTGGGAAAATATACATATGACAAAAGACAGAATTTATGAAAATAAAATCAGTCCTTGTGAGCAGAATTAGGTATCTCAAGAATAAGTGTGATATTCATACTCTCTTCTGAGACTTTTTATTAATAGACAATATGGAAGAAAGGTCACATGGGCCTCATTAGAAAATGGGTATATTCGTATGTGTACTTTCTTTAGATTCTGAGAAAAGCCCTCTTTAAAGTTCATGACTTACAAAAATGTATCCTTTACTTTTCTTTTTTTCTTTTTTTTTTTAATTTTTTTAAAACATCTTTATTGGAGTACAACTGTTTTACAATAGTGTGTTAGTTTCTCCTTTACAACAAAGTGAATCAGTTATACATATACATATGTTCCCATATCTCTTCCCTCTTGCGTCTCCCTCCCTCCCACCCTCCCTATCCCACCCCTCTCATGGTCACAAAGCACAGAGGTGATCTCCCTGTGCTATGCGGCAGCTTCCCACTAGCTATCTAATTTACATTTGGTAGTGCATATATGTCCCTGCCACTCTCTCACTTCGTCACAGCTTACCCTTCCCCCTCCCCATGTCCTCAAGTCCATGCTCTAGTAGGTCTGTGTTTTATTCCTGTCCTACCACTAATCTCTTCATGACATTTTTTTTTCTTAGATTCCATATATATGTGTTAGCATACGGTATTTGTTTTTCTCCTTCTGACTTACTTCACTCTGTATGACAGACTCCAGGTCTATCCACCTCATTACAAATAACTCAGTTTCATTTCTTTTTATGGCTGAGTAATATTCCATTGTATATATGTGCCACATCTTCTTTATCCATTCATCTGTCGATGGACTTTTCTGTGATATATGTTCTCTTTTAAATTTTTGAGTTCTCCCAAAATGGATTTAAGATACACTACAAAGCTTGTTAAGAATGCAGAGTGAGTGTGGAAAGAGAGAGAAATGATAGTCCTGGGGCCACATTAGAGAGAAACAGCCATAAATTGAGGAATATTCTTTGAAACAAGGCAGTCTGATTCTTCTTCATCCTCCTTCTCATAATCATTTTCCTAAATGTCCATAGTAGAAGCAAAAATTGACAGAATTAATGGGGAAGTTTTAAAAGGCACAAATATATATGGATATTTTTTAACCCTTATCCCTCAGTAATTAATAAAGTAAACAAAAAAGTAGGAAAGAGACTGCTATCGCCAAACTTGACCTAAACAACATTTACAGAATTCCATGTATACCAATGCAAAAATACATATTTTTCAAATCCAAATGGATTGTTCACCAAGCTAGGCCATACGCTGAAGTGTAAGACAAAACTTAATAAATATCAAAATACTGAAGTCATACGATGTTTTATTCTCAGATCATAATGGAATTAAGTTATGAAGCAATTAAAATAAGATACAAAATAAAATACCCAAATTTGAGAAATAAAAGCATACTTTAAGTAAAATCTATGAGTCAAAGAAGAAACCACAAGAAAGTATTTCAAACTCAATGATAATGGAAACAAAGTTTATATGATGCAGCTAAAGCCATTCTTACAGGGAAATTTCTAACTTTCAATACCTGTACTGGAGAAGAAAACAAATTTTCAATAAGTAAGTTCTCTCAACCCTAAAAATTAGAGAAAGAAGAGCAAATTTAACCAAACAAATACAAAGGCTATGTTAAGAAGATAATAGCAGAAATCAATGAAATACAAAACATACCACAAAACTGAGATAAACAATGAAGCAAAAATGACTTCTCTGAAGACAATAATAAAAGTGATAAACACTTACCAAGATTGGTACAGGTAAATGGAGTAAAACCCAAGTAAGCAATATAAAAACAGAAAATGAGGACATTACTCTAGTCATTAAAGGAATAATAGAGGTCCTACTCCTAGGAAATGGAAAAGTATAAATGTGTCACACCTACTCAAACAATGAGAGAAAAACAAATAATCTACAAAACAACTCTTTTGAGCTCATCAGAATGCTGAGGTAACTAAGGCAGCAGGTGAACTGAATTCCAAGGAAGGAAAATCCCATCCAAAGAGAAAGGAGAAGCCATCACTGGCAGAGCATGTGAGAGAAAGGTGGCCTCCACAGAAGTGGGCAAGAAGAAATTAGCTACAATTTATTGCATACTTTGATGAAGCGTGGGCTAGCTTGTCAGTTTTGAAGAGTCCCCCAGACATGGGAAGTTGACACTCAGTCACAAGTACCTTTACAGGGGGCCCCATGAGAAAGTTTGAGGGCATGGTAGAAGAGTGAGGAGGGGTCCCCTATAAGCTTAGGAATGCAGGGGGTGATTGGCACCATCTGCGGGAGACACAAAGCTGTATTAGCTTCCCTAGACCCTTCTTTCTTCTTTCTGATGAAGCAACAGCTTCTTCTTCCCACAAAGTCTGCAGAAGGAGTAGACGTACAATCTGTCTGCCTCTAGGCAAAGAACTGTCAACACAGGTAAAAATACCTGTGATAAAGAAGTCAAAGCAAAACCCTCTACCATTGGGAGGGGAGCATGGGAAAACTCTTAGGCCCTGGATTCTGCCTCAATACCAAAAAATTGTCTCCTACTGATGAGTGAGGAGCAAGAAAATCCTGTCTAAGATCAGTTGTAGAAAAACATCAGTGTTTGTCTACCACAGGAAACAGAAGCAGGAATGCTGAGAAAGGAAGCAGAGACCCTGCCTAGGGGAGACTGAAGCAGTGATTTACAGCAAGAGCGTGGGGTTAAGGGGTAGAGGGAAGCAAGACCATGGAGAAATACTCTCTGAGACACAAGCATACAGGCATTTAGGGATTATCAAAAGTGAAGAGGAGCTGAAACATTGAGAAAACCCCTCTGAAACCCCCAGAGCTCACTCTAGGTACAAGGTAGCAACCCAGCAGTGAACCTATAATTAACTGAAGGTAAGACTGTCATCAGTAATATTCAAACCAAACTCAACTGTTGATTGGATTGATTCAATCTCCACCTCACCCCCCATGTTCCTGGCATGACAATAGAAGAGGCAAGACCATTTTCAGGCATAAATAGTATTTGTTACATAAATGAGTGACATTCAATCAAAAATTGAGACACAAGTGCAAAACAAAAAATAAAACCCCACCTTATTGTGGTAATCATTTCCCAATAAATACATGTATCAAATCATCACACTGTATACTTTAAACTTACATATGTTATATGTAAATAATATCTCAATAAAGCTAGAGGGAGAGAAAAGAAAACTAAAATCCATATTAAGTAATAAAGTAACCAACAGAAATAGATTTATAAAAGATGTTGGAATGATCAGATAATGATATTAAAGAAACTATGATTAATATGATAACCATCTAATGGAAAAGGTGGACAACAGCTGGGAAATTTTAGTGGAGAGGCATAAATATTAAGAAAGAGTCAAATGGAAATGCTGCCAAAAACAAAAAAACAAAAAAAGATATCAGAGGTGAATAATTCCTTCAATACTCTTAACAACAGCTGCAATAGAGCTGAGGGAAGAATCAGTGATCTTGAAGATAAATAGAAATTATCCAAACTGAAAGACAAAAAGAAAAAAGAGTAAACAATTCAAATTTTATCTGAAGAATAGGGTAAAGCTTAAGTTCATTGTCCTTAAGTTCAGGAATAATAAAGTAAACCAAACCCATGGTGTCATAGTGCTATAATTTTTATTGTAAGTTGTTACGGGCTAAATTGTGAACCCCAAAATTCATGTGTTGACGTTTAAATTGCCACTACTTCAGAATGTGATCATATTTGGAAATAGTCATTACTGATGTAATTAGTGAGGATGAGTTTATTTCCTAAGTATTGCTTTTTACTTAAAGTCCTATTTGAAAGGGGCTAAAGAGATATATATTATGTGCTCAATTTTTTTTATAATACTAAATGAGGAACCAATATATTTCTATGACAAGTCTTACTGCATGACATTTAGGATTACAGCTTCAGATATTAACTGAAATAACAGTTCTGTAATTTTTTTATTTGTTGAGAAGATTTAAAGCTCCAGGGAAGTATTGACTATTAAATATTTTTCTAATGGAAAGCAAACAAAAGAATATCTTGTGAACTGTCAAGAGTAGACAAACAGATTGTAGTTATAAGGTTAATGTGCCATTTTATAGGATGAATTTTCTACGGAATCCTGGCAGTGAAGTGACAAAAACAGTGGGACAGTGTCAGAAAGGGACAGTGAACAAGAACAAAAGTCAGATAAATAAAAAAACCCACACTCATGTTTCTCTTTGAGCAGCCTATCTGGTTATATGAACATCATCAGAAATGCTTAAAGAAATATTAGGAGGACTGATAGCTTTTCAGAAATTACAAAAGGAGAAATGGTCATCGTTACCTGTTAAATTCTATTCAATATTTTTTCTGTTTTGTCTTTACTCTGAACAAGTAAGGGTAGCTTCAGTTCAACAAAGCAAAATAATTGGACAAAGAAATCTAAAACCATTGCAAACCCAGTATAAAATAACCTTTGCTCTGCATTATATGTCCTTAAATAGACATAATGAATTGATTAGGTTAAGTGCACAGCTGGCAGAGGACACTTGCAACACGTTACAAACAGAACACTGATGCGAAGAAAGCATAAATAAGTTTGTCAAAGCCTCACAAAAAATACAGGGAACCTAATGGACAAATGATGAAAATAGGTAATTCAAAGGAGATGGTAACTTAGTCAAGTGATATGTGCAAACATACTACCTTATAACAATTGGGTAAATTTAAAAGAAAAATGATATTTCATCCATTATTAGGGATAAGCCAGAATCTCTAACTTTGAGGCTATTGATCAGACTGCAGGAAAACTGATACAGATTTCAATGTAAGGATTCAAAACCACTTTGAAGAGCAATATGAAAGTTCACTGAAATTGAAAATGGACCTACTCTGTGATTCCAAAATTCCTCTCTCTCACCTAGAGAAACATTTCCACTTTTACATTCATTTTAATCTTGTATGTAGTAGTAAATATTAGCATAACTTAGATACGCATCACGATTATAAATGCAAAAATCTTTAACAAATCAGGCACAAATATATTTCAGCAATATATAAAAAGAATTACACACCATAACCAGGCTGGGTTTACTCCAAGGATGCTAGGCTGGTTAAATATTTGAAAATCAGTTATCCATATTTACCATGATCCACCAAATTAATAGACCAAAGAAAAGTAATATAACCATATCAATTTATGCAGAAAAAGCACTTAACAAAACTCAACAGCCACACATGATTAAAAACTCTCAGAAAAAAAAATAATAAAGGGGAGTTTCCTTAACTTGATAAATAGCATCTACAAAAAACTTACATCTCATATTATACTTAATGTTGAAAACCAAAATGCTTGTGTTGGGGAGCCCATAGCTCGTGTATTAACTTAAGAATATGCAGATTTTGACCTGCTGCACGAGGAGGCACAAGCCACCCACACTGGCGGGGAGAGGTAGCTCCCTCAGCATCTGAGCTCTCACTTGGAGGAAGTGAAAATCCCGGAGTCGTTTTGATTGAAGGTGCAGTTTCAATACACTCACACAAAGGCAGTAAAATCACAAGATTTATTACTTACAGATCCCAGCAAGGAGGGGGAGAAGCCCAGTGACCCAGAGGGAAGGGCAGTGAACTCGAGTGAACAGGAGATAGAGGGTAAGGTAGCCAGCATCTATTACTTGTAATGTGGTTGGGCTGGAGGTCAATAACTTTTCATGGGCTCAGCTCTGAGAGGTTATTTTAAAGGGTGCTGATGAAAAGCAAAGCAAAAACTTGTGTTGGGAATCCTAGGCTCAGTCCTTATCTACATGTCCAGATCTGGGTGTGAGCAAGTTTGTCGTACTGTAAAATGCCTAGGTAGCAACAAAAAATAGCTGTTTTTTCATCACAATGCTTTACCCCTTATTGGAAAAAAGGCAAAGATATACACTCTCATCAGTCTAATTCAACTTTGTGAAGGAAGTCCTAGCCAATGCAATAAGGTCACCAAAAAAAAAAAAAATTGGTGGTGGGGCCATAAAAGTCATAAATATCAGAAAGGAAGACATAAAACTATCCTTATTTGCAATGACATGACTGTGTATGTAAAACAGTCCCAAGTCCCAAGCCATGTACCAAAAAATCCCCAAAACCCTTCTTAGCACTAATTAGTGAATTCAGCAAGGTCACACACAAGATACAAGATCAACACAAAAATCAATTGTATTTATGTATACTAACTATAAACACACAGACAAACACCAAAATTAGAAGAACTACATGTATGATTTGTATTTTTGGCTGGCATTGTGTTTCTATTGGACAGTGCTGCTTTAGATAAATTACTTGTCTTTCTCTGTATACTATATTGTAATTGCTTTTAACTCCTTGTATTTGTTTTGCTTTACATTCAAATGAGGTATTCTTAAAGTTTGTCTGATTTTTTCTATCATAAGTTGAAAAATATGTTATCTATAAATTACAAGTATTTTTTAAAACCAAGTATGCTTAACAATGCACCTATACTTGAGATAGGTAGATAGATTTAGATAGATGATAGATCTAGATAGATAGATAATAGATAGATCTGTATCTTTAATTATTTGAGAAATCTTGAGTTCCAAAGACAGCTCAAATTTTGTTTTTAGGCCAAAGAGAAGTGTATCTGTTCTTCAAGTCTTTCAAATCAAGTATGTGTATTCTTCCCCTACACACAGATGTATATTGCATTGTTCAACTTTTTCCAAAACAAAACAATGTGCTCTGCACTACAGGATCTAATGAGACTGGTAAGACTCTTTCCTGATGACTGCATAAGTGTTCCAGAGAACTACTTAATATCTTGTTTCTGTGCCACTCATTTTGACTTGGAGAATTGAACCCTGAACATACACAACATATGCTCTTGAGTAGAATTTTCCATCAGTAGCATTTTCAACATGCATATTGTTTAACTTCTTGACCTTCCTCTGAACTAACTTTTTGTAAACAAGCTTCTGACTTTGGTGGTAATCCTTTAAACATACACTCAGTAATGTAGCATCATTTATTCTATTTTTTCCAAAAATATTTCCTACTCTAGAATAATTTTTCCTATGACTACTGTCAATATGTGTGGTTTTTCTCCCCGCTTTGAGTTTCTCTTTCATTTTAACTGTACACCTGATCTTATTAGAACCTTCAACTCTCTCATGACTTTTTGTACTCATCAAGCATGATGAGCTTAAATTATACATGAAACATCTCAGCACTAAGGACAAAATGAACATACAGTATGATTAGAAACAGTGTGATACAGGAGAAAAAAATGACAGTGTACAAATTATAAGGCCCTCTGTGACAGGCAGAGGTGATATTTTCTCCTTGGAGAGAACTTTGGTCATAACTGTGAAAATTCATAGTTTGAAATGTCACAATAGAAGAGCTTATGTGGCCAGTTACATGAATATGGTAACTAAGTTTTCTGATCACATTAAAATTAACATTGTGTTGATAGTTAACAATATTGTCTTCTGCACTCAAAAATTTATTAAGAGGTTTGATGTCTTATTACCTGTTCTTACCACAATCCAAAAATAATTAAAATTTCCTTGAATTTAGCTATTTCTATTTCATTTCCAAATTTTGACTATTTTTGTTCATAGTTCATTTTTTTGGGATGATAGTGTCTTAGTTTATTTGGGCTGCTATAGCAAACTACCATAAACCAGGTAGAATACGAACAATAGAAATTTATTTCTCATAATTCTGGAAGATGGGCAGTCCAAAATCAAGACATGGGCAGATTTGGTGTCTGGTGGGACCCTGCTCCCTGGATCATAGATATGGCACTCTGTTACCTCAGATGGTAGAATGGTCTGGGGATCACTCTTTTATAAGGGCACTGATCTAATTTATGAGGGCTTCACCCTCAGGATTTAATCACCTCCCAAAGGTTCCATCTCCTCTTTGTAGTTACGTTTAAGCATATGAATTTTGGGGGAACACAAAAATCCAGTCCATAGCAGATAGTTAATTAAGAGTATGGACTTTATTACTGTTAATTTGGCATCAGAGAGTGGAATTGTTAGAGACTATGCTCCTCTGCAACTGCCACTTGGTGATGTCACAGAACTAATTCTGTAACTCTTTTGGTTCAAATTTGCTGTCTACAAGGAGAAGATAATAAAGCTACAACAGCAAGGTCTTGAATAGAATTTAATGAAGGTAAAATACCTGATAGGATACCTAACACCAGAGAAGGACTCATTAAGTGAAAAGTTTTATTTTTCAGAAAATAATAATAATAATAAACTCTGGTGTTTTTTATTTGTTTGTTTGTTTTTTAACATAGCTCATGTCTTCATCCATTAAGTCAGTTTTAGGAAATGATAGTTAATGATTCAGTTTAAAAATATCTTCTCTATCCTCACAACATTTTAAGAAAATAATAAAAGTGTGCCAACTGAGATTATTAACCTCAAATATATGAACATCAAATAAAGTTTATGCAATAAATTATGAGAGAGTCCCCCTCCCCTCTCTCAGTCAGAGCATGAACCTCTGTAAGGGTTCTGGCCTTTAAGCCAGGGAACAAGAATCCTTGGGGGCATTGTGGGAGGGTGGTTGTTTATCTTTGCAACCTTGAATTTTCACCATGACATATTTAAAATAACAACAATAAACCGACAATAATGCCAACAGCAAGGGTAATTTGAAAACATAATAATTCAAGTTGGCTGATCTATCTTCCTAACGTGCCAGCATTTCTTTATTCTTCAAAACAAGCATTTTGGGGGGCACTATTATGAAATCTGCTTTATGGGAGCACATCTGATTGTATTTTCACAGCCCTGCAATACTTAGTTTTCTAGACGTTCCCCGTGAAAGCAAATAGAGCTTATTTTTTTGGCCTTAATATCTAGATTCTGGATTTCACTGGTATGCCTATTCACTTGGGATATTAAGATATGTTGCTTACATGTTCATGTTACCATGTTTTTTTAAAAAAAGTGTCATATTTACACTTATCCCAAGTATATAAACTGATACTACTTCTTCCTGACAATATATTACATCATAAATTCAGCCCACCCAATCAAAAAAGAGCATACTGGAGAACTTACCACTCCAGGAAAGAAATGCACGAGGAAAATGAAATCAGGCTAAATGATCCCAGTTTAAGCTGAAAGGCTATTCTTCTGCTGTTATTGCTTGAAGTGCATATAAAGTGTCACTAAACTTTTGTAAAATTAATTACTTTCCATGGACAGCTTTACTTTTATAAGGAATTTTAATGTGTCTCTTTTGTATTCCTGAATTATATTTTAATTAACTTAATTTTGCTGAATTACAAAACTAATCTTACAGGCAATATGAAAAGATGTAAATAAGAAAGTGAAAATCATTTTTAATCCATGGAGATGATAACATCATAATAACATTTTGGTAAATATTTTCCTGAAATTTTCTAGGAACAAATGCTTACACACATATATTCACATAATGTTTAAATAAACATTAGATCATAATGTGTACCCTATTTTGTGACTTGATTTTTCAGATAACCTAACATTGCAAACATCTTTCCAAATCAATAAATATCAATATAATACGATGTCTAATTATGTGGGTTTATCTTTTTTATTTGACTAATACCCCTTTAGTTATTTCACAATTTTCACAAGTATAGTCTACACGGTAATGAATTTTCTTTTACACCGTGCCTTTTAGTCAGTTATTTTTTTGGAGAAAGTTCCAGAATTAAAATTACTACACACTAAACAGAAGTATTTCAAACCTTCTTTAGATCAGAGGTTACCAACAATGACCAACATTAATTCTTGTTCTTTTCAATCTAGATTATAAGATTAGTTTATCATTATGGTGATAATTTGCATACTTGGGTTTCTGAAAAGGTTAAACCTTTTCTTACTTCCTTTTTGTCTATTCAAATTTCATATTATGCTCTTTGTCTCCTTTGTTCAAGTTTTACCTGATTTGTAGGTGATGTACATACTTTAAGATATCAAGATATAAATGTATATGTATTTTTATTTTCTAAAATGTATTAGCTATATAATATTTATTATAAGAGATAACTTATTGTGTAATAAATTATACCTTATTGATCTGATGTGGGTTTCCTTAATTACATGTGAAGCTAAACATTTTTATATATTAATTGAACATAATTTTTTTTCTTGAAACTCATATTATTTGTCAATTTCTTACATTGAATTGGTCATTTCTAGAATGTGTTACAGTAAATTTATGTCCAATAACCTCTATTCTTTAGAAATTTTTCACAGAAATGTTGGCATGCGTAGTTTATTATCTCAATTCAACAGTTTTTATGTTAGCATTTTCATTGTTTCTTCATGGCTTATGGCTTTAGCGCAATTATTTGATTCAAAAATCAGTAATAACAATCTTGTCTTTAGTGAAAATTTAATATTTTATTTATCATGAATTTTTGTATTTGTTTTGGTTTTTAAGCTATTTACTTACATTTAAATGTTATGTTTTAAATATTATCTTGATTACTAGTTTTTTGCATCCTCTTTAATTGTGCACAGGAGATGAGTGAGGCACCATCTCATTCAGCTCACCTTACACCGATGCCTGGATTTGAAAGACCTTCCCTCTCAAAATTATAAAATTAAACCCTTATGGCTTTTCTAATAGCTTTGCGATTTTAATTGTTACATTTAGTTCTCTAGTGCATCTGGAATCTTATGAGGTAAGTTTTTATTTTAAAAGGTAGTTACCACTTAGGGTTTTTCCTAACCAAAAATTTTCCAGATTTTCTGCAAATTTGTCATAAGTTTATCCTTCACAAAACAGATCATAAATCAGCTGATGGACAACTGAGAACCAAACTTAAAGCTTAACTATTTTTCTAAGTTTGTTTATTTACACAGAGACATATAATTCAGTATCTCACATTTATATCTATATAATCGGCATGTTCATCATGAAAATAAATTCTAAACATACATGCAGAAAATAGAAATTCAAAAATTCAATAAATGATAAAGTATGCTCATTATAACTACACAAATTTATTTTTGTTTAGATATTTCTGTCCAGATCACACATTCCACATTTCATCTTAGAAAATACATAACATTTCAACTGATTTATTTATTTATTTATTTATTTTATTTTATTTTTTTGGCCACACCATGCGGCATGCAGGATCTTAGTTCCCCCACCAGGGAGCAACCTGTGTTCCCTGCAGTGGAAATGCAGAGTCCAACCACTGGACTGCAGGGAATGCCCGAATTTTTATAACAATGAATAAGATGTGCAATTTGCATTGGACTTTAAAGGGAATGATTCCCATATTTCAAATATTTTACCTAAAAATGTATTTTGTGCTTACAAAAACTTAATTTTTATTTTGTGATGAAATAGCTTAAGTTTGCTTAGAGAATATTATTCTACTAAACCAATCCATTGCTATAATAAATTTATATAAATTTAGTTTTAGTTTTTATTTAATTTCTAAGCTCATTGAATCATCCAGTCAACATTTTTCAAATATTTACTGTGTTAGGAGCAATGCACAAAGGATTGTTGAGAGAAGAATGTACGTATAGTTATTATTACAGAAGAAGCCCAGTTCACCATATTAAATACTCTAGTAGAAGTCAGAAAAAGACTTATGAGTCTACTGGTTTATTAGCTTGACTTTTCATAATTTATTACATGTTTTGAGCATTTAATATCTTGATTGATTAAATTAATCTTCTTTCTAAGAAGTTATAAAATGATCACAGATATAAGAAGGTAATTAGCTTATACCTATATATATTTGCAACTATGAATGATACATGTTACAAGAATAATTAAATTCTATCCTTAAAAACAAGATTTGGATAGCTCTAGCTACCTTTAGTTTCACTTTGCATTTGTTCATGTAGACTAACTGTTGTAACAAAGGAACCTCATAACATATATTGGTTCAAACACAATATAAATTTATTTCCTGATCATGGAATAAATAGTACTGACTGGTAAACTCATCTGTGGGGTGTAGAGGTGGGTAGGTTGGGGGGTACTCCCTCATGCAATAAGACTTAGACTGTGAGGCTGTGTGACCTTCTACATGGGGGTTCAACGTTTGCCCTGAGAACATCTCCATGACAGGCAACCTGAAGGGGAAAAAAGCAGGAAAATCTCAGAAGTTCTTATGAAGCAGGCCTGGAAATGACGTACATCATTTTGCTAACATTCCATTGACTGTAAGCCACACACTCAAACTGAACTTGAGGAAGTTGGGATATGAAGTTCTTGGAAGGTAGCAATTTCCCAGAAATAACTATCCATGTGGAAAGAGGAACATGATTTTTTTGGCAGACAGCTGGCGATCTTTGTCATATTATTGATTTTGTAAAAAGCTGCAAAACAGCCAGCTTATAAAATGAAGAGTGCAAAGAAATATTTAACATTTATTTGATAACTTCTTCAGCAAATCCATGACATTTATCAACAGTCAGCCTATGTCTTAGAATATGTTCTAACCAACTGAAGTTGGAAGGTCTCATTGACTCTCTTTGTAAGGAAAAGCAGTCATCTATTGAATGTCTAGCATCAATTTACATTGCTGAAGACTGACAGGAGGAAGGAACCAAAGGCATATCTTGCCCAGGTCCAAGGCCAGCCTCTGTCAGTTTGAGGATCACCAAGGATAGGACTTCAGCCACTCTATATTTGTGCTGCACAGGATATAGAGGATGTTCCTGTTCTTCCCATTCATGGCATCCTCATCTTCGCATTCACCTTCGTACACTGAAAGTCAGATTTTACTGTCACCTCAGTAGGACTGAGAAACAGAAGACAAAGGCAAAGTGAAGAGAGTACTGACTTGGAGATCTAGGAAACTGCCTTCTATTCTGTGATATGCCGTGACTTAATATCATAATTTTTGACAATTAAGCTTGCTGAGTCTAAGTTTCCCCATCAGTAAAGCGAGAAGATTGTGCAAAATTGACTCAGTGGTTATTTCTAGAGCTACATTTGAGCCACAAATGGAAAACTACAGTCAATAAATGTATTGACTAGAGTCAATAAAATTCTGTTCTGCTCATTTTGAGCCCTATTTGGTCAGTGCTCAAGACGTCAGCAATTCTTTTGCACTGGCACAGCTGGATAATAGACATCAAATCTGATTAAATCTGATTATCTTCTGAATATAAAAGCATTCTTTGGAGTTTGAAATTAAAGACACTTGACACCCTGAAACAGTTCACATTGATATTGATTGTTTTCTTTCTAATAAACTGGAGACCTCTCTTAAGTTTGCAAAACTCAACAATTCATGATTTGTTATAACTCTCTTTAAACTGATTTCTTAGGAATTTGTGTTCTACTTAGTTGGAAAGTGTTATTGAGGCCACAGAAGATTCAATGTAGACTGTGAAACTGATAAATCATTGCTAAATATTCTGCAAGGTAAAACAAAAAGAATACAAACAGGAATTTGGGGCAATTCTTTTTAACAATACTCACAAATATATGTGTGTTCATGCACAAACACACACAGAAATGTGCTGTTACTTTATCTTAAACAATTTAGGTTAGACTAGGAAATGCAATTTTATTCTGAACAAATTAAATGTGCATAAGCAGCACACTGAAAGTATACCCCATAAAGAGATTCAATGTATTGTGTATCCCAAATACATCCTTAATAGAGGAATTCACGTTCCCCCTTTCCCTCCAATATGTACAACACAAAATTTTTCCACTAATAGTATCTATATGATAATAGTGCAAAATGATATATCATAGTTTGATCATTACAAAATGATCATTCCTTTAGAAATTTTTTTTTTTTTTTTTTTTTTTTTT